>NC_065592.1:108315000-108675000 GCF_024542745.1 Macaca thibetana thibetana | reverse complement strand
AGGGCGAGAAAAAATGAAAGGCAAAAGAGAGCAAGAAAGAGGGGAAAAGAAAGGAAGGAAGAAAAGAAAGACAGGAGGGAGGGGGAAAAGGAAAGGAGAGAGGGGGAAAAGGAAGGAAGGAAGGAAAGACAGAGAGAGGGAGAAGAGGGAGGGTGGGAGAGAGAAAGAAAGAAAAAGAAAGAAAGAAAGAAAGAGAGAAAGAAAGAAAGAAAGAAAGAAAGAAAGAAAGAAAGAAAGAAAGAAAGAAAGAAAGAAAGAAAGAAAGAAAGAAAGAAAGAAAGAAAGAAAGAAAGAAAGAAAGAAAGAAAGAAAGAAGGAAAGAAAGAAAGAAAGAAAGAAGGAAGGAAGGAAGGAAGGAAGGAAGGAAGGAAGGAAGGAAGGAAGGAAGGAAGGAAGGACAGACAGACAGGAGGGAGGGGGAAAAGGAAGGAAGGAGGGAAGGAAGGAAGGACAGAGAGAGGGAGAAGAGGGAGGGAGAGAGAGAGAGAAAGAGAGAGAGAGAGAAAGAAAGAGAGGGGGGAGGGAGGGAGGGAGGGAGGAAGGGGGAAGGGAGGAAGGAATAGAAGGAGGGAAAAGAAGTGAAAAGGAAAGAAAAAGAGAAAAGGCTGGTTTAGCCAAGTGTAGAATCAGCTTGAACAACTGGCCAGGGAACAGGCCTCAGGCACACAGAGAGGGGCAGAAAGGGCCAGGCATGGTGGGGGAAGGCAGAGCTAATGTTTAGCAGACATCTAGGAGGGGCCAACCAGACAGCTGGGAGGTCAGTGCAGGACAACGTGAAGCCATGACCTCCTTCATGAGAGCTCACCGTGTGCCAGGCCCCATTCTAGGTGCCCGGGATAGGACAGTGAGCCAAGCACATGTGGCCCCTCCCTCACTGGGCTCACATCCTAGTGCGGGGATCCACACAGTAACGGAGAAAGGTATGAAAATATTTCGTTTCAGGTGATGGTGGACGCTGTGCAGACACTGGGGGCTGGAGTGGGCTGCTGCTTAGTGGGGTGGTTGGTGGGTGGTTAGGGGCAGCCTCTCTGATGGGGCGGCAGAGACTTCCCAGTACAGGGAGCAGTGACCAGAAACAAAATCACTGGAACCAATGGAAGATACTCCTTCCCCAGCCACAGAGCCAGGGTTCAGGAGGAGGAGGATTCAAGGGGTTGCCGTGTGGCTCTTCAGGGGTGAAAGAGACCACAGCAAGCTCAGGGCTGGGCAGCCTGAAGCAGGGAGTCTTTGGCAATCAATCAACAGCGCCTAGAACGTTTGGCCTTCCCTGGTTGCTATGCGCTCGTCCTCAGTGGCTTGGGAGAAAACCACCCGAACAGACAGGGCGCATCCCGGCCAGCTTGGGCTGGTGGAACGAGTGCCATACACTGGGTGGTTCATAGATGACAGACACTTGTTTTTCAGTCTGGGCCAGAAGTCAGAGCTTGGGGTGCTAGGGTGGCCGGGTTCTGCCGAGGGCTGTCCTCTGGGCTGCAGACGGCTGTCTTCTTGCATCCTCACACGGCAGGAGGGCAGAGAGAGCTCTAGACTCTTCTTCTAAGGTCACTAATCCCATGGCTGAGGGCCCCACCCTCACGACCGAATCACCTCCCAAAGGCCCCAGCTTCTTGTACCATCACACTGGGATTAGGGTTTCAACAGATGAATATTGGGAGAATACAAACACTCAGTCCATTGCAGGGAACTCAATTCCATCCCCACCCCCATTCAGCCAGCTCTAACTTCAAGCCGCTCTATTGGAAGCATTCATTTTCTGTAAAGGAACACACATCTACCTTCCTAAACCCCTACCTTTGTTTCTCGCTTTGTTCCCTGAAGCTTCAAGGATAAGTGAAACCGCCTTCCCTGTGAATGCCCTTCAAATATTTTTGTGTGGCTACTATTCCTCTCTATGAGCAGACGGAGGCAAAGGCAAGACACGCTGGATGTCAGCACCACTCCCTCCTAACCTCAAGACCAGCATCCGAGTGCTGAAGCTCTCTCACCCTACTTTATGAGCTTGCTAGGAAAAGTAAGCAAGACAATTTGTAGGAAGTGCGTGGCCCAGTGACTGGCACGTGGAGAAGCATGAGAGGGCAGCTTCCTTCTCCCTGGGTCCTCTCTTCTCCAAGGTAGTCACTAGTTCCTTCAGGGGTTTTTCTTGGGCCCTGGCTTCAAGAGCTGTGATGCTCAATTGTCTTCCGATGTTCTATTGTGATTCAGACATGCTTAGCTCAAGGCAACCATGGAGGAGGAAGAAGGAAGCCAGGAGCAGGTGCACCCCCCACTCTCCAGTGGGGCAGCTTCTGATAGCCGGACAGGCTGAGTCTCGTGGAGGGAGCCAGCAACATGTGACTCTCTCTCTCTCTCTCTCTCACACACACACACACACAAACATACCCCGTGACATTGACCTTTTCTAGCTTTCTGTGAGCCATCTGTTTCCTATGACCCCACGATTACAAGCAATAATTAAATCAACTTCATCTGCAGGTCCGGCCAAGACGCCCGCCGTGGCCTTTGCCTGCTCAGGATTTTCTCGCGTCTGTATCTGTTCCACTCCTCCAACCTGAAGCCCATCCTGCGTGGAGAAGCGAACACGGCACGGGAGACGAGGCACTCCACTTCTTTATCTCACATTATCCTGACACAATCTGTACCCCGAAAGATGATCTCTTCCTTTCTCGTCTTGCTGTTCCTGATGGAGTTTTAGAAGTGCGCCTTATTCGTGGTTCTCCAGTTAAAGTGTACGTTGTTGACTCCAAGTTCCCAGCTACACAGAACTGGGCAGGGCTGCTTTTAAGACAAGAGTTAGAAGTTCAGGGAAACACTTAAGAAGGAAGTCAGAGAAGATAAATCCCCCCGCCACTGCCCCTCGCCACCCCATCACACACACACACACACGAAGTAGTCTGTATTGCACACCAACGGAGGCCAGCAACGCGGAGCTGCAGCTATACGGATTTCCTGGGAACTTGAAATGCTCTCCCTGCTCATCATTTCTGTGAATCCCTGTCCATTCCCTATAGTTACAAACAGTAACAAGCTTAAAACAAAGAAAAGATGGCAAAGGGTTCATGGCACATGTTTTGGAGGATGGGAGAGATGTTTCTTATCTCTTTGGTCTTCTGTGCAGCCAGGAGAGAGACTCGGGAGAAGCAGATGAAGACAGGCCGGAAAGAAAGCCGGCGTGATGGCTCACACCTGTAATTCCAACATTTTATAAGGCCGAGGCAGGCGGATCACCAGGTCAGGAGTTCAAGACCAGCCTAACCAACATGGTGAAACCCTGTATCTATTAAAAATACAAAAATTAGCCAGTCATGGTGGCGCACGGCTGTAATCCCAGCTACTCAGGAGGCTGAGGCAGGAGAATCCCTTGAATCCAGGAGGCAGAGGTTTCAGTGAGCCAACATCATGCCATTGCACTCCAGCCTGGGCGACAGGGCGAGATTCCATCTCAAAAAATAAAAGTGGGGGTGGGGGGCAACACCCTACAGCCTCTGGGAGAAAAACAGAACAAGGAAATGTGGGTGCAGCTTGAGAAAGACTGCCCTTAGGGAACTCACCCACAGGAAAGTCACTCTCCTTTTGACATTACATCATCAAAACTCCCCAGTAGATGTTGTTGTGTGCTAAGCGTATTTTGGATTATGCAGAGCTATGCTACAGTCGTTTTTCCATCACGGTTCAGTCTTACAAGAAAGCTAACGGTTCACCAACATAACATCTGCTGTACGTTCACTTCCCATAGCCAGAATTAATTCCCAATGGGGATTTTTCAATGAAAGCTGGATTTCTAACTGCCACTCTCCACCAGTTCTCACCTTTCATTCCCCATCTGTCAACACTGGCTTACTAATCTACTGCAGTTTCCCGTGCAGTAGATTATAACAATAGATCAGATAATAATAATAATAACAGCAATAACAATAATATCAGCCAACATTGCCTGAGGAGTTCATATGTGCTAGGCGCTGTTTGATGGGCACCACACACCTGAGCTTGTTAGGCCTCTCCACATCCTCCTAAGGGACTGCTTCTCAGCATTCTATGCATGAGGAAACTAAGGCTTGAAGTCACACAGCTAGTTAGCAGGGGAGCCGGCACACGCTGCAGGCGGTGACTCCAGAGCTCCTGACCCTGGAAACCCACACACACCTGCACACGGAGCCTCCTCCGCCGAGCGCAGGCTTCAGGCTGGGCTCGCTGCCTTCGCGAGTGCCCCCACCCTGCCACCCTGCCACCCTGCCACCCTGCCACCCTGCCCCATCACAGCCCGGTGGCTTGCAAGACACTGAACGCCGCAGCCCCACGCCCTTTCTTCAAGTGAGGAAGCCCCGAGCCTACATTCAACAGATCAAATGGACACTCTCCGGATGAATTAGCAAGAGGAGCGCGGACCCCCGCCCTCCCCCTCCCGTCCCCTCCCTGATGTTCCAGAAGGTTCTTCGGGACCTCAGGGCTTCTGTGGAACGCAGCTGGAAAACCCCTGGACCAGCCTCGCTTTGGGCTCCCTCCACCAGGAAAACGGCCAGCCCCAGAGCCGCCCTCCAAGGCGCTTCCAGACCCCCACAGCTTCCTCTTGGTTTCAGGACAAACGTGAAATTCCGTGCGGGGAATTCCAGGTTTCCCGAGCCCCGTCTTCCCAGCCTTTCCCTCCGTGCCCTCGCTGCATCCAGGTGGCCTCCGTGCAGCCTGACAGCGGGCAGCGTCCTCCCGACCGCCCGGAGCGGCCTCCGCTTTCCCGACCAGCCCAGGAAACGCAGCCGAGCGCCGCCCCTCCCCGGGGCCTCCCGAAGGCTCCGGCGCTGCTGGTCCCGGGTCCTGTTTAGCACTCAGGCCTGCCCGGCTGTGTCACCAGCGCACGGGCTTCCCCGCACCAAAACACACACCACAACAGCGATGCCTTCAACCAGAAGAGCGTTTATGTCTCTTGCAAGAACTGTCGGAGCATGTGCGGCCCCAGAGGCAGCCCCACGCTGTGGGGACCCGGCTCCCTGCGCGTCGTGGCTCCGCTGTGCTCGCCATGGCCCGGTCCTCACGGCGGACTAGGCCTAGCTCCCCACCCTCTGGCACCTGAGTGCCACCGGCTAGAGGGGGAAGGAGAGGGAGGCAGAGCTCCCCACCCTCTGGCACCTGAGTGCCACCGGCTAGAGGGGGAAGGAGAGGGAGGCCTAGCTCCCCACCCTCTGGCACCTGAGTGCCACCGGCTAGAGGGGGAAGGAGAGGGAGGCAGAGGACAGAACCTTTTCTTTTCAAGAACGTCATCCTCCGCTCCTGATCAAAACCCGGGGCAAGATGGAATGTTTCAAGAGAAAAGGAGAGATGGACGTTTCCTCTCATCTGTCATTGGAAGAAAGGGACCTTCTCCTACACACAGTATCACCCTCCATGCCTATTTAACCTCAGGATCTTTCTACACCCTGAATGTCATCAATAAATATTAAAGAGTGAATAATAGGTATACAAATTAACAAATAAGAAAACAGATATATGGTCATTTTCGGAAGTAAGATAACGTTAGATTGCTTTATATCTGCGCTAAATTTAACGTTTTCAACGACTGGGTTCTAAATGTAAAAAGGTTTTTATGCACTTACTTTTAGAAAAGTTACCCCGAGAGAGAATATCTGAATGGGAGAGATGCTTATACACACACAGGCACACACACACACACACACACACACACAGCTCCAACTTAGTCAAACAAAGAATCTGGGAAACTGTTTCATTTCTCCTCATGCTTTTTTTCTAAGACAGCCAATACAAAATTAATAAAAGGTTTGGAAAGATAATATTGAAAACATAAAAGCATAATACTAAAACTATCTTTTCAGCTACTAATTTGTGACAGTAACATCTTAGTTCATTCAGCAAGCACTTTACCAAATGGTGGGAACACTGGAAATTTTTTCACCCAAGTGATGTTACTATATGAGGTTTGCCCAAGAGAATTTATTTTTAAATATTTATTTAAAAAGCTATCTTACATCTTCTTCTTTTATGCAATATACACATTTATGCATTGATTAATTCATCTCTACATGTATTAGTTGTCACAAATACCACCAAAAGTTTTAAGAAGCTTTAAGGTAGCTACAGGTAAAGAAGAGTACAGTTACCCTATTTGCCAGTTGCAAATTTTTTTTTTTTTTTTTTTTTTTTTTTTGAGACAGGGTCTTGCTGTGTCACTCAGGCTGGAGTGCAGTGGCACGATCTCACCTTATTGCCACCTCTGCCTCCCGGGATCAAGTGATTCTCCTGCCTCAGCCTCCTGAGTAGCTGGGATTACAGGCATGCACCACCATACCGGCTAATGTTTTACATTTTTGGTAGAGACAGGGTTTCACCATGTTGGCCAGGCTGGTCTTGAGCTCCTGACCTCAAGTGACTTGCCCACCTCGGCCTCCCAAAGTGCTGGGATTACAGGCATGAGTCACCATGCCTGGCCCAGTTGCAAAATATTTTATCAGTTCAGACTTTCTTAGCCTTGAATGAAGCCTGGGAAATAATAAGAGTAACAATAATAATAAAAGCAGCTTCCCTATTGCACCTACTCTGGACCAGACATTGTACTAACTGCCCCACAAAGATTCTTTCAATCCTTTAATAATTCTGTAGCTACAGAAACCAAGGCGCAGAGTCATGGGGTAATCATTCAAAGTCTTTCAGAACTGCATTCAGATCGAGCCCATTTATTTCCAAAGACCTTTGCTTTTTCAAATACAGGGAAGTGAGGTTAATAACTGGCGCTCTTCTGTTACCTGTAGGCTTGGGATGGAGCCCCATGCAGCCATTCACAAGGTGCCTGTGCACAAACAGGTGCCATTTGTATTTCTCATATGCGCATCTTACAGCACGACTAAAGGGATTACAAAGAGCGTGTCCACGGGTGCCCCATGGATCAGTGTGCGCAGAAAGACCCTCTTGTCGAATGGGAGTCTCAGGAGACTCTGAGCACCCAGGGAGGGCACAGGCTCACCTCCCAAGCCCCTGGACAGGGTGGGACAAGGCAAGATAAAGATACTGCTAAGGACTCAATATTTGTGTCCCCTGAAAATTCATATGTCAGATCCTAACCTGCAAGGTGATGTTATTTGGAGGTGGAGCCTTTTGGAGGTGATTAGGTCATGAGGATGGAACCCTCACAAATGGGATTAGTGCCTTTATAAGAGAGGCCCCAGAGAGTTCCCTCACCCCGTCAGCCATGTGAGGACACCGTGAGAAGACTGCCGTCTATGAACCAGATAATGGGCCCTCACCAGTCACCAGATCTCACCAGTCACCAGATCTGCCCTCACCAGTCACCAGATCTGCCAGCACCTCCGTCTTGAACTTCCTACCTCCAGAATGACGAGAAATACATTTCTGTGGTTTCTAAGCCGCCCAGTCTGGTGTTCTGTTATCGCAGCCAGAATGGACCCCGCTCAGACACGGAAGGAGGAGCCTGCCTCAGAGGGGGCCCTCTCTGTCCTCCCACTTCTGCCAAGGTGGTCTCTCCTCACCTGCACCAGCCCCCTCCATGAGGCATCCCCACATCAGGACACTGTTCTTGCCACTGGAGTCTGGGCCGGCGGCACAGCCTGAGTAAAGGCCAATGCCCTCTCCCTGGCCGGCCATCGTGCAGCCTGCATCCCACAGGGAGAACTGCAGAGCTCTCCTGTCATTTGAATCTAATGTTCGGGCCAAGGCAGGCCTGCTCTTTGAGGTCTGCCTACCTCAGCTTAGACCCAGCCATGCGCTCAGGAGGCGGCAGCACGCCAGCTCGTGGACGTTCTTCCAGGTCCTCAAGTAAACAGTGGGGATTTTCACTTCCCCTCCCTTTAGAAAACAGTTTCCCTTCAGAGGATCTGGCTGGGAGAGACTGGCTCGAAAGACACTTGCATGAAAATGTTGTAGGATTTAACTCTCCCCCGACGCTGAATTCGCAGAGCGGTACACATTACTTGGCCAGCACATCCCAAGTAGATGCAGAGGGCTTGTGTCTGCAAAACTTTCCTTAGGAGAATGGACTCTTGCACAGACCTCCTGCCCAATGCTGGGTCTCCCACGTGAACCCTGACTTCAAGTCTTCCTCAAGAAACTTCTCTCTCTCTTTATTCTAGCCCAGGGCTGCTCAATAGGGCACGATAGACATTTCGGGGCAGGTGATTCTTGGTTGCGGGGCCCCCTTGTGTGTTGGAGGATGTCTAGAAACATGCCTGGAATCTGTCCACCGGATGCTTCCCTGGTCAGGACAACCCAAAATGTCTCCAGATGTGTCACATGTCTGCTGGGGGCAAAGTCTCCCCCAGCGAGAACCACCAGTGCACCTGAAGTGCACTTGGTTAAGAACTGAGAAAGCCAAGAGGGTAAGAAATCCTCATCCCTCAGAGGCTGCACATCCAGCTAGAAGAATCCGAAGTCAACATGCTAATCACAAAGGCAAATATCCCACCAGTGACAAGTCAAGACAGCAAGTGATGTCTTGAGATGGTGTGTAATTAACAGAAACTTTAACACTTTTCTAATACTTGTAACATTTTATTTTATTGAAATTATTTTACTATGTGTGTTCGTTCCTTAATTTAAAATGGAAGCGCCATGAACGTAGACACTGATTCTTTGTGTTGTCCCTGGGAGCCCCCATGCCCAGCACAGTGTGTGACACATAGGAGGCGGTCAGCGGATGTCAGATGTCAGACCCAGCACGAGATGGACAGCATTGAAAGAACCCCTGTCCAGGCGGCTTCCAGCATTCACTGGGAACCAGGTTGACTGAGGCAATCTGGATGTTTGACTCTTCCTAGTGTTTTTAATTAAAAAAAAAAAAAATTAGATTCAGGCCGGATGTAGTGGCTCACACCTGTAATCCCTACAATTTCAGAGGCTGAGGCAGGAGGATTACCTGAGGCCAGGAGTTGGAGGCTGCAGTGAGCTACGATCACACCACTGCACTCCAGCCTGGGCGACAAAGCAAGAAGACCCTGTCTCTAAAAAACAAAACAAACCTCCAAAAACCTCTGGGTTTAAAGGCAGAGTGTGGGTGTGAGAGAGAGCGCAGGTGTGCGTGAGGAAGCAAGATGAAGGAGATTTGCGGAGAGGGAAGATTCTGGAAGCAGTCTCAGAAGAACTGTCTTCCACATCCCAAAGCCCTTCACTCCCTCCATCCCCGATCTTGTCTCTGAGTTTAATTCACCTCTGGAAAGGCAAGAAGATGGCAAAACCGAGGTGCAAACCCAGGGCTCTTCACGGGGATGGACGGGCTGCATCGGGCCAGGCAGAGAGGAATCTCTAGGAAGGAACAAGAGGAAAACATCAACCCAAATCCGTGGTTCGCCTCTCGCTTACGTCACCTGTTCTTTGTGAACGTGGGTTGAGCGCCTGCCGTCTACTGGACAGTCCTCTGCTTCTGGGGACCCTACAGTGCACAGAAGAGAGAAAACCAAACTCCCTGAAGCCTGCAGTCCAGCTTCGCTCTGTACAAGCCTGCGCGTGCATGGCGCCTCCCAAGGACTTGCCCTTGCAGATGGCTGGGCCCTTCCCACAGCATCTGTTTCCGCGGGGCTGGGTCAGGGCCTGAGAATCAGCATTTCTAACAAGGCTCCAGGTGAGGCTGATGCTGCGGGTCCCCAGACCGCCCTTTGAGTAGCCCTGGGCTCAAGCCCACATGCAAAAGACACAAGTGAGCCGTTGTGAAGTGTCTTAGTCAGTAGGTGGGCCAGGAAGAGAACCCCACAAAGCATCTGAAAAAACAAGATGAAGGGCACAGACTCCTCACCAACAAGGGAGCTGGGGAGTGGGGGATGTGGGTCTCCTCTGTTTCCTGGAATGTCTAGGGAAGGCCCTGGTCACAGCCTCCACAGGGACAGCTCGGCTGCCTGGAATGACCAAGCACTGACCTCTGGCCCCCCGGCACCCCTGGCAGTGCCGGGGAGAAGGGCGTGTCGTGGTGGGTGGCATCGGGTGGCTTCTTTCTGTTGGTGGCCCCTTCCCGGTTGGGACCAGGCTTGTGGGAGGCATCGGAGCCTGCACAGCCAGCCGAGCCTCTGACCAGTTTATTTACTTAAACAACAAACATCCCTTTGCCTGGGGCCGGCCCAGGGCAGTTCCTGAATGGGAAGAGACACTGGCTTCACAGAGGCCCACCCACGTCGCTGGGCGGGTTTCAGGGCCTGGCCTCCCTGCGGGGAAATCACAGGCTGCCCAGGAATGCGTGTGGTGCCAGCAGCCGCCACCCAGGGCCGCTCAGCGGCCTCCTCCCTCCTCTCCTTTCTCTCCCAGCTTTAAGTCTCCCTTTCTTTTGCCTTCTGAGATTTTATTCTTCTCATCTGCAATGGTGAGAAAGAAAAGCAGATAATAAAAAAGAAAGACAGAAGGAAAAAAAAATTTAAGCTTTCTCCCTCAAAAGGGAAAAAAAGGTTTGAATAAACAGTGTCACTGAAAAGGCAAACAAACAAGGCTGTTTCTGAAAGAACCAGATGGACTTCCAAATGGCCCTTCCGATCCAGCCCACAGGGCTGCACCAGGGTTGGGCCTGAGGGCGTGGGGGGTGCCCAGGCGGTAATTTAGGGCTGGATTCTAAACGCTGTAGGTCACCCTGTGAACACGTAGGCCATTCGGAAAACCTCAAGCCTCACTGAAATGCAGTAAAATTAAACAAGCCCCTTATTACCTTCAATTTTTGTCAACATGTCCTACATCATTACTTTTTTCTGGCAGTTGACCGATGTGTTGAATAAAGAATTGCTGACCATATTTGTTTTATTATTGTGAGGTTGGGTGTTTGTTTTTGTTTTTCATTTTTCTAAAGTTCTCCCGGACTTAGCTAAATGGCCACGTGCAGTTAGATGGGTCAGTTTGACTGGCCTTTTTCCTTGCCTAGTTAACGTGTGCTTTATCCAATAAATCAATGATGTTTTTAAAAATGATTGACTGATACCCAAATTCCTCCAATAATTTCCAAACAGCAGGATGATATGTGCTATACACCGATGAGAGAGGAAAACATTTGTCTTAAAAACCACTTTTTCTGTTCTTTAAGGACAAATTCTATTTTTAAAAACAGACTTTATTTTTAGTGCGGTTTTAGGCTCACAGCAAAATTGAGCAGAAGCCACAGAGATCCCACACAGCCCCCGTGCCCACACGCAACACAGTTCCCACATTATCTACAGCCCCCAGAGGGGTGCACTTGTCACAACTGATGAACCTGCCCAGACACGTCGTTACCACCCAGAGTCCAGAACTGAAGCTAGGGCTCACTCTGGGTGGTGTACATGCTGTGGGTTTGGACAAATGTACAATGACATGTATCCACCATTACAGTATCACACAGCGTAGTTTTCCTGCCCTGAAGTTCCTCTGTGCCCCACCTAGGTAAATCCTATTTTTCAAATGGAATCAAATTCAACATATTAAGTATTTCCTATTTGACATTTATATGCCACTTATCTATTGGGAAAAAAATGTCTTTCTTGTCAAATCTTCAAGTTAGAAAGCTACGAAGAAGGGTGGGAGCCACCCCAGTTGCTAGAATGCCTGCTGTTGAAATGTCCTGGCAGGGGAGTCTGGGACCACCCAGCTCCCAGTCCTCAGAGGAGGCTCACGCCCCAGCCCCTGATGGTCCACCTGACACACCTGATTCTAGGAAGGAAGGCCTGCAGTTTTCCATGCCGTGCTTGATGGCAGACACTTGAAATGCCTTCCATGCCATGGACGTCTTGGGATTCACCCCAGAGCCCCCTCTGGCAGCATATTTTGACTGGTGACCCCAGATAGATGGAGCGGGAGGCAGCACCCAGGAAGGAAAAGGGATGGAGGCCAGAGGTAACCCCAGCCTACCTTGGAGAAGCCTCCAGACCCCATTCTCCTTGCACACAAGTGAAATAGCCCACAAAAAAATGTGCCCTTGGCCAATCACAACACGTTACCTAAAGGGCACTCATGTTGCTGGGAGACAGGACTTCCGGTTTTACATACTGGTTCCATCTCCACTACCATTTACCAGAACGTCGCTTTACCTCTCCAAACCTTGGAGTCTTGCAGCGAAGGGAAATAATCATAAGACGTAGCTTGTGGAGATTAAGGAAGTCAGTATCTAGAAAAGGTCCCTCACACAATGTACCTTTTATTTTAATGAGTATTTACAAAGCAGCCCTGTTCTTTTATTATTTCTTTTCCAGAAAAGAAACCAGGAGTATGAAATGAATTTGGAGGAATGCCTAAGCATAGAGACAGCTCATCAGATTTTACGTTTTTTAGGTAAAATAAGAAGGAAAGAAGGAGGGAAGGGAGAGAGGGAGTAAAACCCAACCCACAACTGGTCACGCTTTTTTGGTGGCACTGATAGAATAATTTTTCAGCTATGCCCTTTGTTTTCAGGTGGAAGCAAGACCATGGAACATTATTTTCTAGTATCAAAACTCCAATGTGGGTTGTAGTTATGAACCAGGGGAAAAAGGAAATATTTTCATCAAGGATTTTAAACTCATTCACAGCAAAATTATAATACTACATCATGGCTGAACAATTCCAGAGTTTCTAATAGATGCCTAGTTTTGGAGGACATGGTGACATTTCATCAAATGATACATTCATCATTTCCTAAACAGGGCCTCTTTTCCATTGGTTGGCAAAGTTAAAGTTTTTTCTTTTTTTAGCAACAGTGTGTCAGGCACAGTTGATGATCCTTACCGCATAGGAACAGGGCCACAGAAGCCATGCCCAGAAGTTTTTTTGTTTTTTTTTTTTGAGACGGAGTCTCGCTCTGTCGCCCAGGCTGGAGTGCAGTGGCGCAATCTCGGCTCACTGCAAGCTCTGCCTCCCGGGTTCACGCCATTCTCCTGCCTCAGCCTCCCGAGTAGCTGGGACTACAGGCGCCCGCCCCTGCGCCCGGCTAATTTTTTCTATTTTTAGTAGAGACGTGGTTTCACCATGGTCTCGATCTCCTGACCTTGTGATCCGCCCACCTCGGTCTCCCAAAGTGCTGGGATTACAGGCGTGAGCCACCACGCCCGGCCAGAAGTTTTGTTCATTTGTTCGTATTCCATGCCTACAACAGTCGTTCTCCATCTTTAGGGTTGTGTCAGAGTCGCCTGGCGGGTTTGTTAGACTCAGGTGCAGGGCTGACCCCCAAGGCTTCTGGCTCAGGCAGGCTGGGGGCCTGAGAGTTTGCGTGGCTCACAGGTTTCCGGGTGATGCAGAAGCTGCTGGTCTGGAGACCACATTTGAAATCCACTGGCCTAGAATAAGACTTGGAGTATTCCAGGTCCTCAGTAAACATGTTGGTTAAATGAAAAGGCAGTGTCTTGGGTTCTGTTTCTACTGGTAAAGGATGGAGAGGGCTGTGGGCTTTGGATTGCATTGCAGCATTTCTGGAACTCAGGAAGAAACTTCAGGGTCACTGGTCCAGCCACAGTCAATGGTAGAGCTTTCCTTAAGGCCAGGTTTTATTAATCGTATCTGCTCAATGGCTACAAGAAGAGCAGTGGCATCCAATAACTTTCACTTCACGCTGCCTTCCCCTGTCCCCATGCTAGTGGACCCTAAGCACTTATCCAGAATCGTCCTTCCTACTGTTCCATTTCTACAACCGAGAACTACTTCCATAACAAGGCTTTGTAGGTCTTTATGGCCCACCTTGCATTGATTTCTGCTGTCAGTAAAGTTTGCTTGGCCACTGTATTCTAAGGATGAAGGGACTGAGGCAGTCAGTGGAGATTTTGAGACTCATCCAAAGCTATCCTACAAACTGGTAGCCCACAAACCTGCAGTGGGGTTATCCCCCTCTCCATGGCCCATAGCCCTCCTCTCAGCTGG
The DNA here is from genome assembly GCF_024542745.1 of Macaca thibetana thibetana. Lineage (NCBI taxonomy): Eukaryota > Metazoa > Chordata > Mammalia > Primates > Cercopithecidae > Macaca > Macaca thibetana. The sequence goes on along the minus strand of NC_065592.1, from coordinate 108,661,218 downwards.
CCTGCTGCCCGCCAGTGACACACAGGCTTGAGTACCCGGTGAGTACAGCTTGGCAGCCTGCTTTTCTGATGGTGCACAGGGAGCCTCATTCAGGTCTAGGGGCAGTAAGGACCCAACCATAAGACTCCCCTGGGCATCAAGATCGAGGCACCGTATCTCAGCCTCCTCAGGCAGGAATAGAGCTGAATAATGTCTCAAGACATGTTTATATTAAGCATATTCACCTGAATCATCAGGCCAGAGCAGCGAGGAAACAACAGCACTGAACTATTGATTTTCCAAGCCCTCCCACAAAGCAAAGCGCACTAGGCAGAGGCTGAATAAAGGAGGATTTTCCTGGCTGACGACTATGTTTGAGTGTCCCCTTTAAACCCAAGTCACATCAGGTTGTGCCTCTCAAGGAGCAAATGTGTGAAATTCTAAAAAGATCTTGAAAACTGTAATGACAGGGAAAGACAAGTGCATGCAGGTTTGGTAGGAGAAGGAGGAAAAGGAAAATGATATGAGATTAAGCCATTTAAAATGACGCGGTGGCTCACGCCTGTAATCCCAGTACTTTGAGAGGCCGAGGTGGGCAGATCATGAGGTGAGGAGTTTGAGACCAGCCTGGGTAACATAGTGAAATCCCATCTCTACTAAAAATACAAAAAATTAGCCGGGCATGGTGGCGGGCACCTGTAATCCTAGCTACTCGGGAGGCTGAGGCAGGAGAATTGCTTGGCGGAGGTTGCAGTGAGCGGAGATCACGCCACTGCACTCCAGCCTGGGCGACAGTGCGAGACTCCATCTCAATAAATAAACAAATAAATAAATAAATAAAATGACCATTTTTGTAGGTCAAAAGTGGTTCACGATTGACAGTTTCATGAGGGAAACATTCATTTCCTATTCATCAGCACATACAACCTCCCTTTTCCCCAGAGTCTGGGTTGTTTTACTTCTAACTTTCCTTCTAACTTTCCTTTCTGCCCTGGGACCATTCATTCCTCCCTGGAGTAAAAACAGGAGGTGCAAAGATCCTGCATCAACCAATCGCCTCAAGAGTGTAAGAAACAACATGTGCTAACTCCTGGCACCTTTTGCTTCCCTTTTCCTTCGGCCTCTGAAACATCCATGGCTGCAGGCAGGTCCCTCTTTGAGAAGCAAACTGTCTGCACGCTCTGTGAAGACAAGCCACATGAAATCAGGCACAGGCTGAGGCGGGAAACGCATCCTTCATGGGAGAAAACCTAACACTTCCATGTTTGGGGAATAAACACACAGCATCAGAGAATTTGAAATTCTACAACGAAGACTGTAACAGAGTCACAAGACAAAGGGTTGTAAAACACGAGATTGGAATGTTTAAGGCATTGCTCTTAAATATTCCTGGTCTACCTCTTGGTAGACCAAGAGGTCAGAGATTATCCCACGACCAGTTGGAGCTTTGGGAATTCATTTCACCTCTCTGAGCCTCAGCTCTCCCTTCAGTCAAAAGGAAGGGACTGGACTCAGGTTATCTGGGGCTGACCCTGCCCACCATTCATGTGTACTGTGTACAATCTTATCAAGTAAGTAACTTTTTCATTTTCTAGAACTATACCATGACTGTCCCATAGGACAATATTAAATAAAGAGAGGATGGATGAACACACACACAGTGGACGATCATGTCCTCAGTGGCCAACACTTTCAACATTTAACGTCTATTGTTTTAAAATAATCAATTCCAGCTACGATGAAGGAATCCTCCCACACTTCCCGTTTAAGATACAGGGCTTATCCCAGAGGCGCAGAGGCAAAAGTCCCAGTTACGGCAACAAGTTTGCCTCCACCACATATTTCCAGCGTTTGTCTGTTTTAAGGATGATCTGTTCAGCTCGGTGAAGCAGAAGACATTGGGTAACAAGCAGAAATAGCTGCCTTCAGCTGATCGAGTGAACTGACACTAATGATCAATGTATACATTACGGGGCTGGGGTGGTGGTTCACACCTGTAATGCCAACACGTTGGGAAGCTGAGGCAGGAGGATTGCTTGAGCCCACAAGTTCAAGACCAGCCTAAGCAACATAGTGAGATCCTGTCTCTACAAAAAATATTTAAAAATTAGCTGGGCATGCTGCTATGTGCCTACTGTCCAGGCTGCTCAGGAGGCTGAGGTGGGACAACGGCTCGAGCACAGGAATCCAAGGCTCTGGTGAGCTATGATTGTGCCACTGCACTCCAGCTTGGGAGACAGGCTGAGATCCCATCTTAAAAAGCAAACACACAAAAAAAGTATATAGTAAGAAAAAGTTTTCTTTCAAACTTCAGTAACATCAGCCTTAGGTACAAAGGAAATCACTTATTCCTGGCAATTGAAAGCAAATGCATCACACCTCAAAGCTGCTCAGCAGTTGAGGTTAGGATGTGATCAAAGCAATGTCCAAGCTGCAGCTTCACCTCTCTGAGCCTCAGATCTCCCATCAGTCAAAAGGAAGGGACTGGACTCAGGTTATCTGGGGCTGACCCTGCCCACCATTCATGTGCACTGTGTACAACCTTATCAAATAAGTAACTTATTCATTTTCTAGAACTATACCATGACTGTCCCATAGGACAATATTAAATAAAGAGAGGATGTCCCTGCACACCACACAGGCTAAGGCCACGTCTGCCCTCTTCACCACTGCCGAGCCAGTGCCTGCACAGAATGGGCCCTGGATGTTGATTTATTGAATGCACTCATGAATTACCTACTTTACAAGATTGTACACACGAATCTCCAATGCTTTAGAAACAAGCTAAGTTGAGTGGTTAGCAGAATTGAAATCTTTCTTATCTATGGGAAGAAAATTCAATTTACAGCTAAATGATACATAGACTGTTTCTATCCCATATTCAGACTAAACTTTGAAATTTACCCAGTGGCTCAAAGTAGATCCTATATTTGAAATACAATTATAAGTGGTTTTGAAAAAAACAATCTACACTTTCATTTTTCACCACTTTGACCACCACTTCGACCACCACTTCAATAGGCAAATAATGAAGTTAGTGATTAATGTGAGAAGGAAACCTTTTGTATAGGTATTTAACATCCTTTCACTACTGGTTTTAAGTCTGTTTTTAACATAGCGTACTGATAAGTTTGGGATTTTTCTAATTCTAAGCTCTTTAACAGAAAACAGCTGAGAGCAGAAGACTTTAATCTTGTCCTACGGAAGACTGGGCAGGAAAATAGAAACTCTCATTTCTAGATGTCAAAAGGGAAGGCTAAAGACAAGAGAAGTTGTTGATTGGAACCACAATTTCTCCTGCTTAGAAAACAATACTATCTAAGGAAACAGAAGGTATGTAGCTAATTCTGTCCATGAAAGAAAAGGAACTCTTGTAATTCTTGGAATTTAGAGATAACCAATCAATTCTTTTCTGGAATTAGCAGAAAGCAGTCAGAGAGAGATTATCCAAAGATATTTGAAGATCACAGGGAACTTTAAAGGCTAAAGAGCTGCAGCTTTACAGAGCTGTAGTATTACATGTGAAAGAACCAAGCGTTCTTTATTTAAAACAACATAGGAAAATGTGGGGGGACGGTAATAACTGTCAAATTTAATTTGAGATTTGCATGACAGTGCTTATATTCCTTTAAATCTTGCTCTGAAATTCATTATGCTTTAAAATTAAAGGGTATTTAAACATTCTTTTAAATATCAATATTAGGAGACATTATGCTTTTGGTTTTAATAAGTTATATTTTAAGGGGAAAAAAACCAGCTTAACTAAATAGGAAAATGGTCCATATCCTTTTTACCTCAGTCAACCACAACTATGGGAAGCTCCCTCTTTGGTCCACAGAGCTTGACTCAGGAATCCCCGTTCCTGAGTAACATGTGCATCAACACGCTCAGGAAATAAAGGTTTCCCATGAGCATCTCAGAAACCTGGGAGTGATGAGAAGCGTCTCCAGCACTGCGAACATGCCTTTGACGTTTCCTATCTAAACTCTCAGTCTTCCTGGCTGAGTAGATGAGTCACCATTCTCAAGACAAGTATAAAATGCAATTCAAATTCATATCTACTCCGTTTCTGTAATTATAAGATTTAAGTTATAAGATTTGCATATTTATTGAATGTCTACTATACAAAAAGGACTGTGCAAAACATTTCCAGGGATAGGAAGATGATCAAGACATAGGTCTTGATCTTCAGGGAACTTATCAGCTACCAGAGAAGAAAAAATGTGTGCACAAATAATATCAAACTATGTCAGTAAGTTCCTTAAGGGAGGTGCAGTATTCAGAAGGTAGCTTAGAGATGGCGGTTCGGGGGTGATACGTGGAGCCACTGTCATTTACTCCAGATCTTGACAAGTAGGAGGGCATTTAGGGGAAGGAGCGATGACACGAAGCCATGGAGTTTATTGGTTAAAGCTGGAAATCACAGCCCACGGCCAAATCCAGCCAACAGATGTGTTTTGTTTGGCCACAGCAATGTTTTTAAAAAATTTGAATCGGTCACCAGCATCTTAAAATTGAGATTTCACATACAGTTCTGGACCTTGCAGCTTCTCTTTAAAAACTCAGCTGTTGACACTGGGTGCACATCCCCACATAATCCTAAGAGCCAGCTGGGACTCCACAGCAGCTGCTCGCCTAAGACAGGGCACGCAGCTCAGCAGGGCCCTGTGATCCCCATGCTGCCCGCCTCAGCCTTATGAGTGTCTTGAGTCTCCTGCGGGAGGCGGCCTCGTGGCTCTTGATTTAAAGTCTGAGGGTGGGTCACACCAATGCTGGTAAAAGTTTAACAACAGACACTCTCTTGAAAAAAAAAAAAAAAAAAAGGTAAAGATCTGATTGTAGCATTTGCCAGTTTCTGTGGTATAAATATTCTCACCATAGCCAATTTCAAGCTCCCAACATTAGGTCATTGAAACTGGAGTTGGGGAAGAGATGCACGCAACTGGCTCTCACAAGCCGGTGAAAGCCAGCCCCACACAGCTCGGTTGCATGGACCTGAGAGCAAATGCAGACCCCCCTAAGGAAGTTTCTTACCTCCACGTGCCAATGTCCTCCTGTATTAACAAGGAGAAATCGTTGTCTGCCTCCTAGTACTATTGTGGGGTTTAAATAATTTCCAGTTCATCAGCTCACCATTCAAATAGCCTCGCGTTTAATCCTTACCCTGGGGTTTTTGTCAATGCTGAATTTTTTTATTTTGAAAGTTTAGCTCTTTTTCCCACATGTTTCTGTTACTTCTAAATAACATCTTGTTTCTGCCTTACACAGGGACGTGATGCAGGCATTCCAGGCCTCCTGTTGCCTGCGTTCCTCCAGTGTGAGATCTCTGGGCATTGCCTCTGCACACTCTGTTTCAGAGTGCTTGATTTCCACTGCAATTAGAGGTTTTTCATGAGAAATCATCTTGGGAAAGCAGTTTTCAGCAGTAGCATTGTTGCCTCTGCTATGACACATTGCAGGCATGCGGGTCTAACCCACGTTTTATATTAATGTATCAGCTCGGGCTTCCCACAGTGCCTGAGGAGTGTGGGCCCCCAACTGCAGGAAGGCGGTCTCTGCTTTACATTTTCAGGAGGCTCTTCTTCTTCCCCGACCCTCAATAGGCACCCCTTCTTTGCCTGAGCCAGGGGGTGGACAGTTCTCACAGACCCCAACTCTGTGCAGCACCCCCTCCCAGCTCCCCACTGGCCTGGCCCCAAGGCCCTCGCCCCACAGTGTGCCCCTGGCTCCAGCCCTCTCCCTGACTCTGAGTCCACTCCGGCTCACCATGCTGGCTTTGCTTCGGGGACCTGGGGATTCCCTCTCTGACTTTTGAGTGCACTGTGAATTTGGGAGTTAAAATTGTTCCATTCGGGCAGCAGGAGGGGACTGGATGTATGTATGGAATGAAGAGTACAGCTCCTGGCACACACGGGGATTCCACAAACAGGGGACTGTCCTCTGGGAGCAGGAAAGGGCACAGCACAGTCTGTTTACAGGGATACGGGGCCATGCCAGGCCACAGGGGAGGAGACAGAAAAGGTGGGTGGCATCCAGGGCGTGGGACGGGAAGGAGGCCGTGCTTGGGTGTTTAGAAGATGGCCTCAGACAAGGGCACATTGAGGAGTTCTGAGCGGAAGAGTCCATGCGGAAGTTCTGCCTTTAGAATTCGATTCTGGAAGCAGAAGCAGGAAGGTTAATTAGGAGCCTCTTGCCACAGTAACAGGAAGGGGCCACGGGAGTCTGGGTTAAGGGACTCGGTGTGGGGTGAAAACAGGAGATGAGATGCAAGAAACACTGCTGGGTGAAATCTGGTACTCACAGGCCCCATTGTCTGTGAGCGAGAGGCAGGACATCAAAGGCACCCACTACTGGACTGTTAACAGGAGCACCGAGACAGAACACCCAGAACACAGGAAGCTAAGGATGTATTTAATCATATTTTGGCTGAAGTCGGATCAACAGAAGAAAATGGGTCAGGTGTGGTGACTCACACTTGTAATTCCAGCACTTTGGGAGGCCAAGGCAGGCAGATCATGAGGTCAGGAGTTCAAGACCAGCCTGACCAACACAGTGAAACCCCATCTATACTAAAAATACAAAAAACAACAAAAAAATTAGCTGGGCATGGTGGCAGGCGCCTGTAATCCCAGCTACTCAGGAGGCTTAGGCAGGATAATTGCTTGTACCCAGGAGGTGGAAGTTGCAGTGAGCTGAGATCGTGCCACTGCACTTCAGTGTGGGCGACAGAGCGAGACTCCAACTCAGAAAATAAATAAATAAATGGAAGAAAATAGGAGTTGTAAAGGATTATAAATTATGCTGTTATAAAGACACACGCACACGTATGTTCATTGCAGCACTATTCACAACAACAAAGACTTAGAACCAACCGTCGAGGACAGGCTGGATCAAGAAAATGTGGCACATATACACCATGGAATACTATGCAGCCATAAAAAAGGATGAGTTCATGTCCTTTGTGGGGACATGGATGAAGCTGGAAACCATCATTCTGAGCAAACTATCGCAACGACAGAAAACCAAACACCAAATGTTCTCACTCATAGGTGGGAATTGAACAATGAGATCCCTTGGACACAGGGAGGGGAACATCACACACCGGGACCTGTCATGGGGTGGAGGGAGGAAGGAGGGATAGCATTAGGAGATACACCTAATGTAAATGATGAGTTAATGGGTGCAGCACACCAACATGGCACATGTATACATATGTAACAAACCAGCACAGTGTGCACATGTACCCTAGAACTTAAAGTATAATAAAAAATAAATAAAAAAAGAAAATGGGAGTTGAGGCCAGGCACCGTGGCTCATGCCTGTGATCCCAGCACTTTGGGAGGCTGAGGCAAGTGGATCACCTGAGGTCAGGAGTTTAAGACCAACCTGATCAACATGGTGAAACCCCATGTCTACTAAGAATACAAAAATTAGCTGGGCGTGGTGGCACATGCCTGTAATCCCAAGGGGGCTGAGGCAGGAGAATCGCTGACCTCAGGAGGTGGAGGTTTCGGTGAACTGAGATTGCACCACTGCACTCCAGCCTGGGCAACAAAGCAAGGCTTTGTCTCAAAAAAGAAAATGGAATGCCATCTGGAGCTCGCTGTAAACGGACAGTAAGTAGGTAGCAGGCTTGTCAGCAGGAACTCCTCTGCACACCTCTCTAGATTTCCTCACCCCTATAGTTCCCATTGTGCCTGGGTAACGAGGAGCTTCAGCGGGAACTAGAGGGAGGGAGGAAGTGAGGTTTGATATTGACTCCCTCTCCTTCCTCTCTCCTCATGGATTGTTCTAGGCTTTCTGCACCCTCAACTGCAGCTTCCCGTCAGGAAGTCTCTGTCCTGAGCACTCTCTAGTTTCTAGTAACTGAGTCCTCCCCTCATCCATTCGGGTCTCTGTGACTAGGCTCAGGTTCTGCAATATTCCCTGTGGTTTCCCTACCACAAGCCCCTTTCAAGCATTTCAAGCTGGAAACAGTCACAGAAATCCTTCTGGCCAGCTTCTGAATTGTGTTGAAGAGGAAACTGGAGCCAGCACAGTGATTTGCACAAAGTGGCTGGTGGCAACAGAGAAACTCGGTCGGACACAGGTGACCTGCATCTCTGTTCGGAACTCTCCATCCCGACCATGAGCACTGGCCTCCATAACGATGGCGTCACCCTTCCAAAGCCATGGATGAGCCTATTGTGTGGGCACACGTACACACACACAAGAGTGCACACACATAGACACAAGTGCACAAAAATGTACACACACAGATACACACACACTCACACCATTGGATGCAGGCATGATCAGGTTAAAGGTTTATAAAAAGGTGTCCCAGGAGGAGCATCGTGAGGTTGCGTAGGAAAGGGGAAAGGAGAGGGCACCCACACCGCTCGCCACTCTGGCGTTGGAGAGGCTTCTGGAGCACGGCAGCCCAGCTGCAGGCCTTCCCCTGCACCAGCGGGTTGGGTCACCTCCTCCCTCACTGCTTCCTGAAGACATGGCCTGGCAAGTGCCAGGCCCAGCAGGTATGATAACCACGCTTTCCAATCCCAGTCAGGAACACACGCTCCAACACAGACCTCTGCGGTTGCTTCCAGGTACAACAGGCAGTCCAGGAGATGTGGTTTGAGCACTAATGTTCTGAGATTTCTGGGCATCTCCATAGTTTATGGGGGAAAGGGAATAAACCATGGGATACTAGGATTGTACCCCAAAATTCAGGACCTGTGGTTGCTGGAGGCAGGGGAGTCAGGAGAAGGAAAGGAGGGCATTAAAACAAGGTGAGGCGAGCCCTAACTCTACGAATGTGGAGTTGAATTGAAATAGACAATTATGTCTTATTCAATATCCTTATCAGGGCTGACGCTGTTCAGTAAGTTCCACCCCCAGAAATTCTGGCCCCCCACATGCTGCCAGGCATCCTGAGAATCTATGATCTCCTGACTGTATATCCCACAATCTAGTGGAATAAAGAGCAGCCCAAGAAGTTTTGGGACAATTTATTTCTGTAAGTTAAAACACAAACAGCAAGATTCATATTCACTATACACTTATACAACCCCATTCCTTGATGCTAACTATCACTTTTGTGACCAACATATCCAGGTAACTTCTTGGTCTTCCGAGAACCATGTCCAGAGGCCAGGACTCAAGTAGAGGAGTTTATTTAGGAGATGCCAGGACACTGGAAGGGGCATGCAGAGGGGATACACGGAAGAAAAGGCAAATGATAGAGGGTGTTCCATCAAGCCAGCTATCACAGTGGGCAACTACAACTTCAGCTTGTGGGGAAACCCTAAGAAGCAGCACAACTCATATCTCAGAGTCATCCACCCACAAGGCAAGGGAGCTGGGGTATTTATACACCTTCCCCAGAGCCACTGACTGAGGGCTACTTCCCAGGTATATTTCTTGTGGGCGACAGGCAGGCCGCAGGGTTTTCTGTAATTGAGGGACCAGGTTGGTGGGGAATGAAACCTGGGAAATGAATCTGGACATTGCTAGTTGGAGGATGGCAAGAAGGTACTAAAGGTTTCCAGAAAAATGGGTGCCATGGGGAGATGATTTAATACCCAGGATATTAGCAAATCCACAATGACTGACACCCAGCCTACAAAAATAACTGTTGAACGCTGCTGGGGGGCAGGGGCTGAATCTTTCTCACCTTTGACCTCCCCTAGCTGAGCTGGACCACTATACCTGGGGTGGCCAAATGGCCCAGGTAGACATATTTTCACCCTGTTGGAGGTCACGGGTCTCCATGTGGGGGGAAGGAAGGAAGGAAGAAAGGAAGGAAGAAGGGAGGGACGGAGGGAGTAAAGGAAGGAAGGAAGGAAGGAAGGAAGGAAGGAAGGAAGGAAGGAAGGAAGGAAGGAAGGAAGGAAGGCAGGCAAAAATTTACCAGATTTACATAAATTTACCAGAAACGTCTACCAGCAGGGACCTATTCCTTTCAAGTACTAATCACTACAAACCTTTCATTTCATTTCAGGAACTCATAGCAGTGTTCTGAAAATAAATAAATGAAATGAAAGAACCATTTGACAATGGTTTGAGTGGACTGCAAATCACCTGTCCGGATCTTTTTCTGATGTAGATCTCAGACAATGTTCCCAAGTAAAGTGTCTAACTTTAGACAAAATTTAGGCAAACCTCGACAACTACGGCACCAACCAACAATTGGCACTGAAGAGATGTCATAACTAAAACTTTTAGAAGTCACTTTTCCTATAGCCTTCCTAACGGACAGGGAAGTGGAAGTAGCCAGGGGAGAAGACTGTTCAGAAGGAACGGAAGCCAAGCTGGTGAGGACGGTGAGGCCGAGGAGGCCCACAGCAGAGCCCTGGGCTCCAGCCCTGCTGCCTCTGGGGGAGATGGAAGCGGTGGGGTTGCAGCAGCTTAGAGGGGACTATTGGCTACGCAGCCTTTGTGCGAAAAGCTATTGTTCAATAGCATTTTAGGACTGCACAGCTTTTTAACGAGAGGAATCTTAACAAGGAAAAGGTCCTTCGGGGTTTCTTTCCGAGACGGGCAAGCCACGTTCACTGTTACTCCCCCCGAGAGAGGTCTCTCCTGGGATGCTTTCTTCTAGTTTTTCATATGCTTTAAAAAAAAAAAAAAAAGAAAGAAAGAAAGAAAGAAAGAAAGAAAGAAAGAAAGAAAGAAAGAAAGAAAGAAAGAAAGAAAGAAAGAAAGAAAGAAAAATCATTGGATTCATTTATTTAAGGACAATTATAAACAGAGAACAACTTTTATAAAAAAAACAGAAAGGGCCGGGCATGGTGGCTCACGCCTGTAATCCCAGCACTTTAGGAGGCTGAGGCAGGCGGATCACCTAAGGTCAGGAGTTCGAGACTAGCCTGGTCAACATGGCAAAACCCCGTCTCTACTAAAAACACAAAATTAGCCAGGCGTAGTGGCACATGCCTGTAATCCCAGCTACTCAGGAGGCTGAGGCAGGAGAATTGCTTGAACCCTGGAAGCGGAAGTTGCAGTGAGCCGAGATCATGCCACTGCACTACAGCCTGGGAGACAGAGCAAGACTCCAACCCCCCCCCAAAAAAAAAGAGAGAGAGAGAGAGAGAGAACGAGATTGCATTTGAGGCTGTGAATCTTCTCTCTGAGGCTGGTCTTCTCAAAATTCAGACCCTGGAGGCACAGGCAGCTCCAGCGTCTCAGGGTGTGTGGCAGAGCTCTCAGCTTTTCCATGGCTTTTATTGTGGGAACTAATGATTTTTCTTCATTTAATGGTTTTTAATCATTTCTTTTGGGGAGTGATTTGGAAAACCAGTAATGCTGCCCTCAGATCACAGGAACTCAATCTCACAAATCAGGAAATTGAAGTCCCTTCAACAGCACCAAACAAAAACCAGCCTCAGTGAAACATCGCCCCTTGGGAGGCGGACATCTGGAAAACGATCCAGCCCTCCGATGGGGTGCCTCCCTGAGTTTGGAATCAGAGGCTACTATTCGCACTCACCCCTCTTAAGGATCTGTAAGGAATGCATAGCTGTCCATTGCAGAGTTCAGTGATACAAGACAAATTTGGGCTGCAGGATCCACCGCTCCTGTGTGACCGAAAGTGGGCCACTCTCTCCTCTGAGCACCAGGCTGTTCACTTCCGCGTGACGTCCTGGCTCCAACCCCATCTCAACATGCCGCGAAAATAGATAAGGAGGAAAAAAACACACAGGAAAACTCCTTGCCCAGTGAAGAAGTGACGGTTAGTCACCCTGTGGATAGTCTGCAGGCTCCAGGCCAAATCATGCCAAGTGGGAAATTGTCTCATATAGCCGAATTCTTCTTTCAAATCTCATTTATGGTCATCAAGTTCTAACAGTTATTGTGTGCTCCCACAACATGCAGACCACCGTGACAGGACTGTGAGAAGGACAAAAGGAATCAAGACACAAAGCCATGAAGGCATCATTTGTGGGTCAGTTTCACCATCTGCCCACTCAGTTCCTTTCACCCACGTGGGAGGGGCCCCTTTCCCCCCTCTTCCCTGCTCATCGCTGTCACGGTTCTTATTTCCTTCTGTCTTCCTCCGACCCCACTCCTCATATCAAAACCTGCTTTCCAAAAAAAGACTCTGGTGCTTATTCATAGTGGGGTGCAAATGACGGATAGCTCAGAATTCCCTAGAGAACCTTACAATTTCCCAAAGCTCAAGGTCTTTAAGCAATGAGGCTGCTCTAGTGGGATTTCTGCCACCATTGTCCAAAGCAAGAGATATCATATGGGCTGCAAGTTCTATTCAATATGCCCAAAGTCACTTTCTGTAAGTCCTGTTCAGATCAGTAAGTGGGAGCCACAGATGTCATTTGAAAATTTCTAGTGGAAACCTCAAAAAACATCATTATCAGAAACAGGTGAAATTAATTCTAATAACAGATTTTATCAAACCTAATATATCCAAAATATTAGTTCAACATAAAATTCATATGAAAAAATATTAAGTTATTATACACTCCCTTCCTCATACTAAATCTTTCAAACCCAATGCCTTTTATGTTTGAGGCACATCCATTTGCACTAGCCACATTTCAAGCGTTCAGTTGTCACCGTGGCCAGTGACCACCACACTGGACAGCCGAGGTCTAAACAAATGACTGCGTAAGACTCCCAACTTTGACAAATTGCTCAACACATAGCCAGTAAGACTACCCCTTCTTCCACAATACCTCTCCTTCCTCTGCATTCCCCTGCTCCACTGCTCCTCCTCACAGCTAACATTCAGGGAGCACCTCCAGGACTTAGCTCGCTGAAGCCTTATAATTACCCTACAGGGCAGGTACAGGTGAGGAGAGGAGGGACATGGAAGTTGAGAACTTGGCAGCAGTTCCACAGCTGGGAAGTGGCGAAGCTGGAATGAACTGCTAAGAAATCATCGCAAAGTGAGGAGCAGAAAAGCACACGGAGGAACAAGGCAAGTGCTAGAGCACCTGAGAACATGTATATTATACACACATGTAAGTCCCTTGATTGGCAGAGGAGATGGGAAGTGTAGGGTCACAAAGTCTGTCTCCCCAACCAGCTGTCCGTCCTTTTCTTCCAAACGAAGTCATGCAAAGCAGGAACCCACAATCACACAGCCCTAGGTGGCTCTGGGTCCAGGTCCATTGGCCCTTCCAGACAACCAGTACTGCAAGAATGCAAAGGCAGAGAGGACACAAGCCTGCCTTCCAGGAGCATATAATCTGGTTGAGTAGATAATGAAAATACACCACGTAACTCAGCCCTGACCGTCAATAAACAGGCTAAGAAATCAGGGTAATCCAGGAAGGCTTCGTGGAGGCGAGGGGAGTGAAGCCAAGTGTGGAAGGAGGGCAGGAAGGCGGAAGCTGTTCCAGGCGGAGGGAGGTGCTTCAGCTAAGGCTTGCAGGTGGAAAAGAGTGGGACAGGAGACCAACATCAGGGGCTGTGTGAGGTGAGCCCTGGTGACCGAGGGTCCCGGCCAGCACATGGGGCTTTGGGAATAGGGCCAGGGCGCCCTGCCTCGGGTGCTGGTCGTGCTCTCTACACTCTGGCTTATTCATCATCCCACCCTCCAGGTTCTCACCAGGTGGACAAAACACAGCATGATGTCTGCTCCTCAATAGCCATCAACGTTCTAACTGGGGATCCCAGTTAGGGAAGACAGCTATGTGAGGGGGAAGCTCTGAAAAGGAGATTTAGGATCGAGATCAAGTTGATTCCCTTGGGAAGACATCCCCACATGAACCCCAGACTGCCAACCCCCAACAGTTGAGTCCCTATTGCAGTTCTAGTTTGCTGAGTGGGAGACATTTATTCCCCCAAGATATACGGTGATTTATGTCAAAAAAAAAAAAAATCAAAGTGGTCCCAGCTATGCAGGAGGCTGAGATGGGAGGATTGCTTTAGCTTGGGAAGTTGAGGCTGCAGTGAGCTGTGATTGCACCACTGCACTCCAGCCTAGGTGACAGAGAAAAACTCTGTCTCAAAAAACAAAACAAAACAAAAGCAAAATGGAAGTGGCTGAAGTAAAAGCAGAGGGCAGATCAATTTTCAAACTCCAAGTCCTCAGGGTTTTGGATCCCTTTCCTACCTGCCTTTCACTCTGATCTCTCCTAAGTGTCAGTTTTCACTCCCCCCTACTCTGAGAGGGAGATCTCCTGTCCCAGCACTCCCAGAAAATACCTGGAGTTCCCTTTGCGTGGGTCACACACCCACCCCTCTGCCACTGGTCTCTCAGGCCAGGATGACCACATGGCTGATCTCTCAACCTCAGCCACGTCCTCCCCGCAGGATCTGGAATTGGTGTGGGTTCACCAGAAGCCCCTGGAGATCCTGCCCTAGCTGTTGCAAAAAGGCATAAAAAATGGATGAGAAGATACTGGGAAGCAACCATCAGTTGTTCACTAGACACCACCTCTAGGTGTGTAGTTCTTGCCCAGGTTTTAAGGAGAAAGTATTGTAGGGTTTGGTTTGGTTTCCAGACATTTGCCATGGGTGACCATTTTCGGGAGTAGTTTTGCTTTCACAATCCAGTTTCCCCTCCAATTATTCACAGCATAGTAAACCACATTAAACATAAATGTCACAAAATAGAAACATTATGGCAGGGCTTCTAGTCCTTGACACTATGGACATTTTCAGTGGGATAATTCTTTGTCATGGGGACTGCCCTGTGCAGTACGCTTGGTAACATCCCTGGCCTCTACCCACTACACACCAGTAGCAAGCTGTGACAATCAAAAATGTCTCCAGATTTTACCAAGTGACCCCTGGGGGAACAAAATTGCTCCCAGTTAAGAACCACTGTCTTCTTTGGGAGGCAGCTATGGCCGCCCAGTCAGGTTCAGGAAGAAAATACTGCCTGGGGTCAGGGGCATGCTTGAGGGCCAGCCAGGCCTGGGCTGGAATTAGCAGCTGTGCCATCCTGGGTTGGCAAGTTCACCTCTTCTCACCTGCAGCTTGGGGACAGTGAAGTACCTACCCCACTGAGTTGTAAAAAATCATGCTGGACCACATACAAGCATGTACACATGACAACATTTTGGCCAATGGATGGCGCATACAATGGTGGCCCCATGAGAATTCTATTTTTACTGTCCCTCTTCTATGTTTAGTTACACAAATACTTACCACTGTATTCCAGTTGCCTGCAGATAGTCAGTTCAATCACATGCTGGACAGGTTTGTAGCCTAGATGTATATATAGCAGGCTTGTGCAAATGTCCCTATCCAGGTTTGTGCAAATGTCACTCTGTAATGTTTGCACAACCATGAAATTACATAAAGATGCATTTCTCAGGATGTGTCCCCATCGTTAAGCAACACATAACTGTACACGGAGCCCTCACTAAAAAAGGTAGTGATCAATACCATTTGCTAGTTCCTGACACTGCAATAAAAATTGATATATACTTGTTAGTCTGTGTGTCTTAGGAGAACGTCGTTTGCAGAGGTCATGGGGAACGTTTGTTTGTTTGTTCTTTTTCTTTCAAAACGGAAGCCCTGCTTTGGAAGAGCAACAAAGAAAATTCTGCTGCTGTTTCTGTGGTTAGACCTCCTTGAGTTTTCCCTCTTTAAACACAGCCACTCCTTGTCCTTTAGAAAGGAATGCAAAGAGAAACAAAAAATCAACCTGCTGGTTGGCTGAAGGCTTCCGCGAGGCTGCGTAGTGACAGAGCTGGTTGGCGGCCCAGAGCCCGCCTGCAGCCCGCCGCCGGCCCAGCTCAGGCTCAGACACGCGCGCAGGCCGGGCAGCTGCGCGGCAGGCCCCGCACTCCCAGTCTGCGATAAACAGCTCCGGCTGTGTCTCGCCCTGTGTGGTCCCAGGCTGCAGGGGTCCGGGGGCTGCCTGCGTACATGTTTCTCATGCTAGAGAAGGGCATTCAGGATTGCAAATCTGCCATAAATAACTAACCCCTCTTCCAGATAAAGCCTAGGTTCGCTCCAAAATGTTGGAGTCTGCTTTGCTTCCCTCCCACCTCCCCCCTCTCTTTTTTAAAAAAATTATGTTCAGTGTCAATCTACACAGGAGGGTTGAAAATACGCAGTGGTAGTGATCAGGAACTTTGGAGTTTCCCAACATGACATGGAAATCTGGGAAACCGTACGGGGCGACCACACTCTAATTTTATGACCCCAACTTTACTGCCAGCACAGAGGCAATAAAGAGAAATAATAAATGAAACAGCATGCTGGAGCTCAGGAGGCAGCACCCCCAACCGAAGCTGCGCCGGGGCCAGGCGCAGAGCCCTTCTGTGCAGCAGCTTTCTCTTTCCAGGGAAGGGAATGCTAACGTTCCCTCAAACACAGACTCCAGGGGGCTTCGTAAAAAGATATGGCGAAGGCGGCCTTTGCGGTGAGCCTGCGCACAAGTTGGCTGCATCAATGCCGAGTATCACACATGGGAAGGCAAACAAAAGCGTTAGGGTTGGGGTTGGGGTGAGATTGGGGGCAGGGCTCGGTTAGGATTAGGGTTGGCATTAGGGTTGGGGTGAGGAGTAGGGCAGGGTTAGAGTTGAGATTAAGGTGTATTCTCAACCGGGTAACCCAGCACACTAAAATATTAAAGCAGCTGAAAATAAAAGTAAATTGTTTGGCTTATGTGTAAATCCACAATACAATCACTCTAAGTAAATTCAATGTTAAATTCTTGATTATTAGCATATTTTTATGTAAGAATTTGTTCCACTACATTTTTACATTAAAAAGAAAAATTCCTCTATCTTGATTATTAGCGTATTTTTAAATTCGTGATTACTGGCATATTTTTTTGTAAGAATTTGTTCCACTACATTTTTACATTAAAAAGAAAAGATTCCTCTATCCTCATCAAAATTTTTTTGGAAGAGCATTTTGTAAATTAAATTCTCATCTCTGGCACTTGTTTCTCTCGTTGAGAAACTATATGAATCACAAAAAGTTTAACAAACATGAAAGTCTCAGTACATTGGAACTATTGGCAATGAACGGATATTTCTGTTTTTCAGATTCCAGAATTTTTTTTTAACTAAGATATTCTGCCTACATTAAAACGAATTATGTCCACATATTCATAAAAACAATGTGTAATCACACCGAAGAAATGGGAAGCCCATTTTATTGGTTTTAAATTCTTTTAATTCCATAAAATCGTCATGGTGTTGACTCTTAGTGACTATTAAATAAATTATTCTAACATGGAATCAGTGAACAACAGAAAATTGAGATAAAAATAATAGAAGTACATGCACACACCTATATATCTATGAGCATTTTAGAAAAGCTGATTTCGTAGACATAACTGAAGTATGCTGCAGAAAATATTTAACAGTAAGTTGTAAAGTATGTCCGACTAAATGTAAAAGGACCAACTGCAGTGAGTGAATTCCGGAAGGTGGAAATCCGCATCCCCATCGTTGCTCTCAGCGTTGGCACTGACTTCTGGGAGATGCTGCGAGTGCGCCGCATTGGCCACGGAACTCAGGGGTCTGCTAAGGTCCCTCCCGTGGCTGTTAACTCATTCCCATCACCTCTGATTCATGGTTGGCCATCCTGCCTTTGTCCTCAGGCTCCTCACCTTTGGAAATGAGGATAAGATCCCACGGCCAGTTGAAGACCCAGTTATAAAACATAAATGAAATCAAAGGGGCCTAATTCACATACCACTAGGAACAGCCACACAGAATCCTCATAAGAAGTTGTCCTGGAGCAAGATAGCTCCATCCCCACTGTCATTTTGCCAAAGAGGTTTTTCTCCTTTATTTTGAGGTTTTCCTTAAACTCGTTTATAAACTCATTTTGTGACACACACAAAAGGAACCAAGCCAGAAGTCGCGCTGCGCATGCAGAGGCTCAGCCCCAACACAGCTTTTTGTTCCCACACACTTTCACCCTGAAGGAAGACGATGAATTTTTTTTTCTTGTATTTGGAAACGCTGCCCATATTTCTGTGTCAGAATGGAATCGGGCCTCAAAATCGAGGTGACACAGAAGCCAGAGCCAGTTAGAGTCTTGCAGCAGCTCTGGACTTGGTATACTGCTGGTTTTGGTCTGTGGCCTTGGGCCTCAAACAGCAGCTGAGAGTCTTTTAAACACTCTGAGCTGTGTTTTCATGGGAGTCCCTAAGGAAGTGATCTGTGGAGAACATTCTTATGAGGGCTCCTGTCCCCCACCTAGCCTGTGGCCACAGGGTTGATGGGGTTCTCCTCCGGGTCACTGGTTCACAGCACCATGTCAGCCTTGGCTGAAGAACTGGGCCTTCTGCAGACAGACCCCAAAGTCTGAGGAATGGGGGTCAATAAGGAGAGCTGGGGGTCCTCCAGGTCATTCTATTCCTATGTAGCCATTATTTCTATTCCTCAGGCATCCTTGCATTTCATCACAGAGGTGAAATGCAGGCCACAGAATCTCCTCACCTCTTGATTTGCTACTTCTTCCCTACTCCTGAGTATCTATTTAGCACCCTTATGGGACCCAAAGATAGATCCTCCCTGGGGTCATCTAAAATATACCACAAGGCCAGGTACAGGGGCTGATGCCTGTAATCCCAGCATTTTGGGAGGCTGAGGTGGGCAGATCATTTGAGGTCAGGAGTTTGAAACCAGCCTGGCCAACATGGCAAAAACCCCGCCTCTACTAAAAATACAAAAATTAGCTGGGTGTGGTGGCACATGCCTGTCATCCCAGCTACGCAGGAGGCTGAGGCACAAGAATCACTTGAACCCAGGAGGTGGAGGTTACAGTGAGCTGAGATCATGTCACTGCACTCCAGCCTGGGTGACAGAGCAAGACTCTGCCTCAAAATAAATAAATAAATAAAATGCATCACCAGCCCTCAGTGTACTCACAAATTGAGGTCCACAGGCAAAGCTACCATTTTAGGTCCCACTGGCTAACCAAATCTCTGCCTCCACCACACTCTGGGTTTGCAGGTAATTGGTAGGAGATTGTCTTTCTTTGATGTTGAATCTAACAAAGGATCACCCTCTCCAGGCTCCCTCAAGGAGATCTTCTCCCTCAAAGATAGGTTGATAAAGAGAGGCAGGTACCTGCAGCAAATAGGACCTTGTTCCAGATAACTATTGCTTCTTAACAAACTACTTCGAAACTTAGTGGATTTAAACAACCACCACATTATGGTATCTCATGATTTTATGGGTGGGATTTTATTGCCAGGAATTTGGGCAGGGCTCAGCAGAGCGATTCTTCCGTTTCGTGTGGCAGCCACGAAGGTCACTCAGTGGTATTCAACTGGCAGATGGCTTCACTCACACGTCCAGTACCTTGGCACAGGTAGTTGGAAGGCTGGACTCAACTGGGACTGTTGATGAGAGTGCCAGTGTGGCCTTCCTGACACAACTGACTCAGGAAAGCTGAACAGGGGCCCAAGGGTACCTGGCAGCTCAGGGCTCCAAGGGTGCCTGCTCCAGCCTCACTTCATATGATCCAACCTCAGAAGTCCTGTGTCATCACTCCAACACACTCCATTGGCCACAACAGTCACAGCCCTTCACAGATTCAAGAAATGGGAACATGGATCCCATCTCCCCCATGTAAGGCATGTAAAAAACTTTGTGAGGCCTCATCTGCTAGTTCCAAGAGTTGCTACCTCAGAATCCTGGTTTTTCTAATCTCAGTGGCTGAAGAGTCCAGTGCTACCTACCTATTTTCCCACCTTAGAGAGCTCCTTGTGAAAGTGCCCCTACCTCCCACCCAACCATTACCCATACCTGCAGGCATGTGCCACCAGCGACTTACACCAGGCTCTTCTTCAGAAACATGATTTGACAAAACTTGTTCAAGCCCCTCAAGACACATGTTAATAAAATGAGTCTTCTTAAGTCCCTGGGTTGAAAACCTCAATGACTTACCACCACACGCAGAATAAAATCCAAACTCCTTACTGCAAACTGTAACAGTCTGTTAGCCTGCCCTTGCCTGCCTCTTTAAGCCTTCATTCCTGGTTTCTTTCCCCACTTGTCCTCTCCAGCCACACTGGCCTTCTTCTCTCCAACTCACCAAGCTATTCTCACCTCAGGGCCTTTGTATGGCCTGTTACTTCTGCCAAAAATGTCTGTTCCTTCTTCTTCACTTGGCCATGTGCTTTGAATCTTTCAGGTATATCCCAAATGTCATGAACTCAGGCCTCTCCCCACCATCCATTTTACTTTTTATTACATTACTCTGGTCTACTGACTTCATGCAGGCATCTAACATTATCCCACCAACTAATGTTAATCTACATGAGAGTGCTTTGTCTGTATTCCTTGAACTCTGTTCTGTTCCTGGCACATGGCAGACACTCAACTGATACTGACTGAGTGAATGAATAAAAGAATAAGTGAATGAATTCCCCTGGCTGACTTCTCAACCTCACTGGCAGGACTTCTCTCTTTTTGGCTCAAAGTGATACATCACACAACTGGATCAGAGCCCTCCACCCACCAAAATCACTTGGAAGGAGTTTTAGACAATATATGTCATGTTTCTAGCTGTGCCTGGGCTCAGCCATGTGGGAGTCTGGGTAATGCCTTTCCATATGTATCCCAGGAACAAAATGCAAACGCAGGCCCAGGAAAAGTCTAGATGTCGAATAGTGCTCCAAGGTAGTTCTGCACCTTAAGCCAATAGCATACCTGGTCTTCACTGAGAATCCATGCACCAAATTTGTAAATGAAATCTTCATTTGCCAAGAAGGTCAGTTAAGACTACTTAACCTTAACAAGAGACAGTACAGCCAGATAGCCAGTGTTCATACCCTGCACTTCACACTTACTCCAACTGGGACACTTATCTAACCCTTGTGTTTCTCAGCTTCCTCAGCTACCAAATGGTGTTGGCAACAACAACCACAACAGTACCTAACTCATGAGATTGTTACGAGAATTAAAATATATGTAAAGGACTTAGAACACCACATGGCACCTAGTAAGCAATCAGTAAGTATCAATTGATTATTCACCTAATTTTCAAAGCCTTTTACAAGCCAATCCCTACCTACCTTGATTTTAAAAAACGTTCTCTCCTTTAGTCAGTTTACCTGACCCTCTTCCCAAGCCAGACTCATCTTCTCACTCTGAGAATCCAGTGTGCGTTTCAACATCCATGCATTTGCCCATGCTGGGAATCTGCCTCTGCATAGTTAGCCTGATTCCCGTGGCCACACCACATAGCCAAATCCCAACTTTCCTCCCTGAATCAGCTCAAACCCCAACTTCTTCAAGCTATAAAAAGGTATTTTCTTCCTCCAAAGCCCTCTATATAATACCATAAGATATATAACTCATTGATCAATTAATCCTATGGTTTCCAGTTATTTAAATCCTTTATTTGTCAGTTCATTTCTCATGTATAGAGAGGTCCCACCTCCTCAGCTAGACCAAGTCTCCTGGAGAACATCACGACTGGACATGCTAGAGAACAGGAACTTGAAATATTAACCTTGAATTGCCATGATTGCTACCTGGAATTTGGCCAGTACATTTTAGACACAACTGGACAAATAGCCTTAATAAAGTTTAAGGTGTATTAAGGCACTCAAGTCCAATCAGAAAAGAGTGTGTTAAATAGTAGCTTTCCTGTTGACAGCACCACAGATCTCATCAGTCTCTCTTTAAACAGCCAGCCTACCAGCATTCATCCTCAGAGGAGACAGGGAAAGAATGGATCATATCCACAGTCAATATCTTGACTCTAGGACTTGTACTTACCTGATTTTTAAAATTACTTTTACTTTTAATTTTTATTAAGTAAAAGTAATTTTAATTAAAATTACTTTTAATTTTAAAAATTAAAAGGATTCATGATTGTGTGAAGCAGAGTCCACACCACCCAACAGTCTAATTCTATAGAGAGAAATAATGACAAGTCCCAAGCAGGGAGTTCAACAGCTGAACTGCCAGCCAACAACTCAAGAAAGAAGTATCAACTGAGGGACTGAATGACGGACCACAGCCATGCCCAACTACCCTGCTGAGAAAGAGTCAAGAGAGCTTGCAGATAAAGAGGATTAATCAGTAACAGAAGTGTCTTGAAGCTAAATGTGGCTGGTAGAACTGGGACAACTGCCTTCATGTATAACCTCTTTTGCTTGAGTTCTTTTTTTTTTAGATATGTTTTTTAAAATTTAGAACTGCAGCTAAACTCAGCGCCATCTTCCTTTGAGCAGTCACTTGCCCAGTTTCTTAGTCTGTTTTGTGTTGCTATAACAGAATCCCCAAGACTGGGTAATTTATGAAGAAAAGAGGTTTATTTGGTTCATGATTCTAGTGGCTGAAAAGTTCAAGATTGGTCAGCTGCATCTGGTGAGGACCTCAGGCTGCTTCCACTCATGGCAGAAAAAGGGAGGAGAGCAAGTGTGTGCAAAGAGATCACATGGTAAGAGAGGCAGCAAGAAAGGGAAGCAAAGAGATCACATGGTAAGAAAGGCAGCAAGAAAGGGAAGCCAGGGAAGCTGAACTTTTTTTAACCTAATCCATTCCCAAGAGCAGGAACTCACTCACTCCTGAGGGGAGCATTAATGTACTCAGGAGAAATCCACTCTCATGACCCAAACACCTCCCATTAACCCCCACCTCCCAACACTGCCACAATGAGATCAAATTTCAATGTGAATTTTGGTGGAGACAAACCAAACCGCAGCACTCAGCATCACAGCAACTTATCCCTAAGACACTCCTGGAAGGTCCCTGGTGGTTTCCTTTTAAGTCTTACTTTTCTCAGAGTTGGTCTATGGTCTGTATCCTACTCTGTGGACCATAGATATGCTGAGAACCCTGTGGTGTAAACACCTTGCAGACTAGCATTCATCCAAACCTTTTTGAATACCTATTGGGAATTAGGACAGTCTTCTGTTCTCATATTTAAGTATTTCCTGGGGTGTTGGGAACAGGCCCCCAAGTCTGGCCATAAACTGGCTCCAAAACTGGCCATAAACAAAATCTCTGCAGCACTGTGACATGTTTGTGATGGCCATGACGCCCACACTGAAGGTTGTGGGTTTACCGGAATGACGGCAAGGGAAACCTGGTCCACCCAGGGCGGAAAACTGCTTAAAGGTGTTCCTAAGCCACAAACAATAGCATGAGCAATCTGTGCCTTAAGGACATGCTCCTGCTGCAGATAACTAGCCAGAGCCCATCTCTTCGTTTTGATCCCTTTGCTTCCCATAAGGAATACTTTTAGTTAATCTATAATCTATAGAAACAATGCATATCACTGGCTTACTGTCAATAAATATGTAGTTAAATCTCTGTTTGGGGCTCTCAGCTCTGCAGGCTGTGAGTCCCCTGATTTCCCACTCCACCTCTATATTTCTGTGTGTGTGTCTTTAATTCTTCCAGTGCTGCTGGGTTAGGATCTCCCTGACGGAACTGGTCTCGGCACTGAGGTACATTTCCACCTGGAAAGGCCAAATAGCCTAGACTTCTACCTTTGCCAGACTGCAAGGGGATGACAAACCCTTATGCCAGAGTGGTGTCAGCGCAGGCAGAGTGGGGAGCCAGGACCTTAAATCCACTGGGCAGTGATCAGTCTCTCTCACATACACACACACAAAGCCCCAAAGTGTCAGTGGAGACCATGTAGGGAGCCCAGAGTCCCAACCCCACCCAGCAGTAATGAGGCATCTCTCCCCTCCCCACTGGAGTGGCATCAGAGGAGGCCAAGTGAAGTGTCTGGGCCATATCCCCCCACAGCGTCAGAGGAGGCCATGTGGGAGCAGTAACATGACAACCCTCCCCATCCCAGCCAGGATGGTTTCAGTGGACTCCTAGTGGGAAGCCGGAACTTTTGAAATTTAAATATGATTTAAATGCAAGACACTCAATGGCCCTGGCTGGTGTGTACAGGGGCCTGATGATGGAAGGGGAGGTGGTATTCTGATTAGGCCGGCAGGACCAATTTCTCAATGTGAGTCTGTCCCACTATCTTACAAGACCTCATTCATGTGACTAGAACAGCCCTAAACTGTAGCCACAACTGCAAACATAATGCCAACCGTAATCTGAATTTTCAGACCTGTCCACTTCAGGGAGGCAATTGTCAGAGGCTCACTTTCCTGTGTCTCCAGCTGAGTCCTCTACTTTACCAAATCCAAAATCAGTGCCCACCAATGCCTATGGAGTTGGGATTTTATTTTAAGCACGATGGCAAACCACTGGAGTGGTTTAAGTAGGGTCGTTAAATTTGATTTCTGTGTTTTACACTTATCTCTCTGAGTTCTGAGGGTCACAGATCTTCAGAAAGGGCAAGAGTAACCACAAGGAGCTCAGCAAAGGCCACAGTCAGGTGGTAGACAAGGGTGGCTTGGACAAGGGCGATAGCAGTAGAAACCGTGAAAAATGACCAAATTTAAGACACATTTTTAGGGTAGAGCCAGAAGGACTTGCTGTTGGATTGGACATGGAGTGTGAGAGAAGATGAGGAACTGGTGTTTCCAGTCAAAACACTGAATGGGGAAATCATTAACTGGTCTGGGAAAGGCCAAGGTAGGAGTGGGTTTGGAGATGAGGAAGGAATTGTGTTTTAGACACCGTAAGTCTGAGATGCCTATTAGACATCCATGCTTTACAGAGAAAATAAACAACATCATCCGCTGGGCACTCCCTCCTCTTCCACCATCTAATCTTGACTCCAGAAGCATCTCTGTGCACCTCCCTATCTCTTCCTACTGCCATGGAGGAAGTCCCAGGTATCCACTTCCATCCTCTACCTTACTTCCTCTCACCTCCACAAGGCTTTGCCTCTAGAAACGTTCTAACGTTCTCCTCTCTGTTTTTTGTTTTTGTTTTTGTTTTTGTTTTTGTTTTCACACAGAGTCTCACTCTGTCACCCAGGCTGGAGTGCAGTGGCACGATCTCGGCTCACTGCAACCTCTGCCTCCCAGGTTCAAGTGATTTTCCTGCCTCAGACTCCTGAGTAGCTGGGATTACAGGCACCCGCCACCACACCCGGCTAATTTTTGTATTTTTTGTAGAGACAGTGTTTCACCACGTTTGTCAGGCTGGTCTTGAACTCTTGACCTCATGATCCGCCCGCCTCAGCCTCCCAAAGTGCTGGGATTACAGGCGTGAGCCAGCGTGCCTGGTTATCCTCTCTGCTTTTGGAACATGATGCTCTCCTGGTTTTACTGTAACCCCCAGCCATCCTTCTAGACCCATTTTTTTGGCTTCTCCTTCCTCTACCAGACCTCTAAGCCTTGGGGAGCTTGAGGACTCATCCACGCTCCAACCTAGTGATATCATCCAGTTTTATGATTCTACATTCCACTTACACCCTGATGCCTCTTAAATTTTTTTATCTATCACCACTTCTCTCCCGAACTCCAGACTTATCTAGCCTGCTGCCTATATGACATCTCTCCTCAGATGACTTGGGAAAGAAGAAGGGAATGGAAGAGTTTGAGGCAAGA
This sequence comes from Macaca thibetana thibetana, assembly GCF_024542745.1. Taxonomy (NCBI): domain Eukaryota; kingdom Metazoa; phylum Chordata; class Mammalia; order Primates; family Cercopithecidae; genus Macaca; species Macaca thibetana. Next base: position 108,635,882 of record NC_065592.1, on the reverse strand, counting down.
AGAAATGTGTGAAATAATCCGATGACTATAACAAGAACAAACGTCGTGGGATTGCTAGGCGTGGTGCAATCTGATATTTAAAGTGAAGCCAGTCATTTCTGTTTAGCAATTTTCCATTTTCTCCAGCTGCTCAGGAATAGGAACAAAAAAGGCAAACAACTGGGTCCAGTCAAGCTTGGGGTCTTCAAGTAGAGTACTTCTGTCTCGATTACCACACGGCAAACCTCCTCAAAACTTGGTGGCTCTAAAGAACAGCAATTTGATTCTATCTCAAAAGTCAAGAATTCAGGCAGGTCTCAGCTGAATGCTTCTTATGCTCCTCGTAGCATTGGCAGAGGTCACTCAGTGGGACTCAGCTGGCAGACAGGCTGGTCTGGAGAACCCAAGACAGTTTTCCTCACACGTCTGGCACTCTGAGATGGCAAGAAGGCTGGGACCGCAAGGACCACTGGGACTGTTGACTCAAGAGCTTTTACAGCCTTTCCAGCATGGAAGTTTCAGGGCTATTGGATTCCTTACTTGATCGGCTGATTTCCCCAGAGTAAGGATCCCAACGGGACCAGGGGACAGCTGGGGGGCCATTTCCAAGCTAGAGCTGTTACTTCTACTGCATGATTTTATTTTGTTTTACTTTATTTTATTTTATTTTTACTTTTGTAGAGACAAGATCTTGTTATGTTGCCCAGGCTGGTCTCGAACTCCTGGCTTCAAGCAATCCTCCCACCTTTGCCTCCCAAAGTGCTGGGATTATAGGTGTGAGCCACCATGCCCAGCCCACTGCATTCTTTTAGATATAATGAAGTCATATGGCCAGTCCAGATTCAAGGGCAAGGAACCAGACTCCACTTCTCAATGGGAAATAGCAAGGTCGCGTTATGGAGGGGTGGGTGGAAGGATCCCCTTTGGAAAACACAGGCTGCCACATGCAGGACAGAGGACAGCCAGGAAGGCGCACAAGAGGTTTTTTTGAAGAGAATGATTATACACATGGCCACGACATCTAAGTGGGGAATGAGTTAGGGGAAGCCTTTGACAGGCAAAGTGTAGGGTTTAGTGGGTTACAGCCTTTGATGAGATTGAGGAATCTTAGCAGCCAGGAGACTAGAGCAACAGGGAGTACTTGTCAGAGAATGGAATGCTTGAAAATCAGATTTGGACAAAATGGCTTCTGTGAATGACAAGACTCAGCGTGTGACCGTGGAAGTGGATGGTTGCAGTGGAGGGGAAAAAGGGTCTTTAGCAATACAGTGTCAAGGACAAATAGCCAAGGAAGTGGATGGGTGTCTACTTGGGTACTGAACTCCCTGTGACTGAGGACATGAATGGGGGTGAAGAGGGAGGTCAGGCGCTGAAATCTGTAACCAAGAGGAACCAAGAAACCAGGCCCACGAGTCACCATGAGGCTAGCTGGTGCATGGCTAGATGGCTTGATTTTTGGCCAGGAGAGGGATAGAGACCATTTAGAAACAGAAATCAGGGGTAAGAAGGCCACTCAGCTCCACTGCTAGCCACGAGGGCCTCCACTCCAGCCAGCAGGGAGCTCAGTGCTCAGGGGGAGGCCAGGTTCCTCAAATGCCAGACTCAACAAGGATGCAAGGAGTGGACTGAGGGTTTGGGGAAATTGGTTTATCCCAGACTGCAAGCCTTGCAGAGACTGGGGGAGGGCTGGGAAAAGAAGTCAGAGAGCTGGGCGCAGTGGCTCATGCCTGTAATCCCAGCACTTTGGGAGGCGGAGGCATGAGGATTGCCTGAGTCCAGGAGTTCAAGACCAGCCTGGGCAACATGGTAAAACCCCATCTCTACTAAAATACAAAAATTAGCCTGGTGTAGTGGCGGGCGCCTGTAGTCCCAGCTGCTCGGGAGGCTGAGGTGGGAGAATCACCTGAGGTCGAGGTTACAGTGAACCGAGATCGTACCACTGCCCTGCCACAGCCTGGGCAACAGAGTGAGAGTCTGTCGCAAATTAAAGAAAAAAGTGGGGCAGGGGGACGCAGAGGAGCCACACGGGGCTGGGTGAGGCCAGGAAGCCTGAGGGTGACTGCAGAGGCTGCCGCACAAGAGCTAGACAGAAACGGGAGGCGGACAGAATTTGCCGTGACAAATTCTGGAGCCGGAAAGAAGAGAAAATCAAACCTGCAGCCCAGAATACCTTCCTCCGAGGAAGTCTGCTTTCTCCCAAGGCCGACGGGAAGCATCGTGGCGACCTCCAGCCTCTCTCCAGAATGCAGCAGAGCTCCTAAGGGGAACCTACTCCCTAGCCCAGTTTTCTCTTCTCCCAGAAAATCCGTCTGTCCCTTCAGATGAGGAAGCCCAGGGCTTTGAGCTCCTCTGTCTCCCTCCTGCTGAGAGGCTCTGCTCAGGATACTAGTGGGCTCGGGGCTTGCCTGTGACTTCAGAGGGAGCCAAGGTGAACGTGGCTACTTTTATCCAGCTGTGGCCAGCTTGCCCCGAAAACAGCCAAAAGCAAACGTCACACCGCAGGAGGCCTGATTTCATTCCTAAGATGCTCCTTTCTTTTCTGTATGAGAGATCATGTCCCTTCTACTACTGTGATGCTGGTCATATTTCCTAGGAAATAATAAGCTTGGCATCATTTTGCTAAGGAAACATCCATGGCCTCCCTGCCCTGGGTTACATCACAAAGTGTCCTCCTCAGAACAGCTCTCATTCATTCATTCATCCAACAGTCCTTAGTGAGCACCTGCTACATGCCAGGCCTTGTCCTAAGTGCTGGGGAGATGCAGTGAACAACATGGAGAAAAAAACACAAAAACAGACAAAAAGTCGCCACCCTGGTGGAGCTTATGCTCTAATGAGGGAAGGTGGAAAGTACTTTTAAAATAATGACAAAACAAAGTAAGGAGGACGACAGCATGTTAGCAGGTGACAAGTGCTAAGGAGAAAACAGGGCAGGGGCAGGAGGGCGGGAGTGGGTGCGTGTGCCTGGGAAGGCAAAGCCTGGAAGAACACGCTCCAGCGTGACCAATCCCCTCCTGTAGAGGACCTCAGACCCTTTCCCGGTTGCTGCCTGAGGGAAGGATGAAGTTCCCATCCATGCCAGCGCCTCTCACCCTCCGGACAGGAGCCGGCTGGGGCAGCAAACGCAGCTGCCCTGTTTTCTCACGAAGGAGGCACCATCTCTGGCTGCTCACCCTGCCCAAGGGTCCCGCTTCTCCCACCGCCCTGCCTTCTAACAGCCACCCCCTGAGCCACCGGTGCACGTTGCTCATGAGTTCTGGGTTCAGGTCGGAGGGATGGAGGAAAGCCGTCCCCACTAAGCCTTCCTGCCGTGGCCTCCTTCTGGCGGCTGGGCCTTCCTTCTGTCACTCACACGCATTTCCTCGAGTTTACTCGGTGCCCCTCGTCTTCCCATCTTCTCACTCGCAGGACAATTTCACCTCCCTCCGTCTCTCTGTTCCTAACAGGCAGCTGTGCGCTGTTGGGTAGAGGGGCGAGCCGATGAGGCACCCTGATGTCACCTATGTGCCGGCTTTCTGTAACACGCTGGGCAAGTCCTTTTCACCTCCTTCTGTTCCACTCGGCTGGGAGGCTGGATGGCTGAGCAACACTCCCTACAGACCAGGAATAACATCATCTCCAGGCAGAACCCTCCTGGATAATATATTTACCAAAAAGAGAGATCTTCAATTGCCAATAAAAACATCTTGTGTCAATCACTGATGTGAACGAGTTGCCTCGGGAAAAGCTGAACTCATTCTTTAGGGAGAAGAAAAATCACCAGAAAGAAATGACAGCGTGTCAGAGGCAGCAAGAAGAGCTCTTAGGATGCCAAGTTGAGACAGAGAGTGCATGAGAGAAGAAGAGGCAATGTCATCACAGGCAGAAAAAAAAGGGAAGACAGGAGATGCCAAGTAAACATGAAACAGAGGTTAACACAGGGGCTGAGGAGAAAAGCTGAAGGAAAATTGAGGAATAAATGTGTAACTATCCTTCCCTTCAGCAACTGGGATACGTGACGTGCAGAGCAAACCAGGATCAGGCCAGCGGCTCCCAGCCGAGGCATTCACAGAAGAGGACTTCCTGGTTGGGCTCATCTTTTCAGTAGTTCAATATCAATCCCAAAGGAATCTGTTTAGGTAAATGACGAAAACTGCAAAAGAGTGAATATAGCGTGTTACCATTTGTGTTCTTCCCTACGTAGACACGGACATTCACGCACACACGCACATGTGTCTGTGTGGACACAGGTCCTATCTGGTTGGAGAGCAAGATGACTGACGGAGGCTGGTTGGAGACAGGAGTGGGAGGGTAACTGACTGATTACTGTATACCATTTCAAATATTGTCCATGGGTCAGGCGCGGTGGCTCACGCCTGTAATCCCAGCACTTTGGGAGGCCAAGGCAGGCGGATCACCTGACGTCAGGAGTTTGAGACTAGCCTGGCCAACATGGTGAAACTTCATCTCTACTAAAAATACAAAAGTTAGCCAGACATGGTGGCGGGCGCCTGTAGTTCCAGCTACTCAGGAAGCTGAGACAGGAGAATTGCCTGAACCCAGGAGGCGGAGGTCACAGTGAGCCTAGATCATGCCACTGCACTCCAGCCTGGGTGACACAGTGAGACTCCATCTCAAATAAATAAATAAATAAATAAATATCGTATATGTCTTTATAATGTTATACATATCACCTATTAAAAAACAGGGATAGAAGAAGAAAAATAGACAAAAGATTTTAAGCCCCTGAAAACACCCAAAGGTATTCTCTGAGCTCCATAAAAGGCTGAACAATAGGGAAGGGGGAAATCCACAAAGTAAATTTTATCTAAAACCCTACATCCCCCATATTACCTCCAAATCTCAGCAGAATGAGGCACGAGATGAGAAAGTGTGATACCACAAATGGATCAATTCCAGCTGCCTTCCCTTTGATCTTCCTGGGGGCAAATCCTGACTTGACGAGATATTATATAGAATAAAATGATCTGCTCAAATGTGAATTTACCCAGGGTTTGTGCATGTGTGTCATAGGGAGTAATAAATCACTAACTCCCTACAAACGTATCTGCAGGACTCTGTCCCACTGTGACTATTTTTTTCTGACATACCTAATTGTGGCTTCTTCAGGTCTCAAGCATTATAAAAGCCAAAATGCCCTAAATCCTGCATTTCTATAACCATTTGCATGGCCCGTGGTCCAGATGGCGGTGATGTGACCTCCTCGCTTCTCTGAATCCATCTCACATCTCTGTTTCTTGCTAAAAGCTTCAGGCCTATTTCTCAAAATTAGCACTTCCTTTTCCTTCCCTCCAAGCATGGCTTTGCCTGCTCCCCAGTGAATGCAGAATTGTGCGGCAGTGAAATCTCTCCTCAGTAGATCAATTCAAGCTACAGGAGAAAGTAAACGAGACTTTTGCCTCTATGCTCACCTGAGTGGCTTTTTACTCATCCAGGACGGTAAACAAAACAGCAGCACACAAGGCAGGCAATGCGCAGAGCTGAGAAGACAGGCCATCCCCAGGAGAAAACCTCTAACTGCAGAAAACAGGCTTTATAGTTCGAGCTTCTCACAGGGTGTGAGAAAGCCCACGGAGGTCTTGTCCTGGCTCTGGGTTTCTTCCCCACCATTACTATTTTGGTAAGGAGTAATTCATACCACTTTCTGGAAGGCTTTGTGCTTGGCTGCAGCCTGGGAGAGATGGCCCCAGGCCGTTCCCGCCAGGCTGTGCCCCTGGGAGCTCAGCTCCCCGCGCTGCCCTGCACTCCCTCAGTGGGGTGCCTCAAACAACACAATATGTTATTCCTGGGAAACTTGCAGCTCTTTCTCTGGAGGAACTTGGTTACTTTCGGTCCTTGAAGATTCTTTTTCTTCAAGCACATGTGCAAGACACCAGAGTTGCTTCACTTAAGCAACGGTAATTTACACCAAACCCTGAGCGAGGAAAGCTGTGCGGCCAGCAGGAGCCACAGATGTGAAATGGTCCCATGGAATCATCTAATTTAGGAACGCCAGCCCCCAGGGAAGAGTCCTCTAAGGGAGCAGAGTTGTGCAGAAAAGAAAGGCGGTTGTTACAATGGTTTTCTTCCTGCCTCAGACACCGGTTCTCAGATGAGAGCATCAGCAATTAGAGGCGGACCGATTCCTGCCACCTACCTGCCACCTACCTACTTGTTGGTCGGCTGTGTGCAGGCCACCTCCCTAGTTCAGGCCCTTTTCAAAGGCTTCTTGCATCACCTTTGTAGCTGGTCCGCTTGCCTTAGCATTTCTGCTGACATGGCCAGCTAATGTAGACAACAGCTTCAGCTAGTGCACACCTGACATACAGGCTTCCCACAAAGCCCCGCTTGACAAAACCTTGCCTGGCATTCAGCCTCCAATTGCCTCTTCTGGAGTCATGGCTACATCTCCTTCGAGCTACAGACTTTCGAGCTCAACGACCAGAAAGAGTCAGTCAGTGATGACCTGAGCAAGCGTGCTCCAGGCAGTGCAGAAGGCCTGTGCAAAGACCCTGAGCCCAGAGGAGTTTGAACAAGATCAAACAACTTGCAGAGGCCAGCGTTGCTGCAGGGTCATAAAGAAAGGATCATAGCAGCTTAACACGGGGCAGGGATGAGAATCAGGACCAGCCCATGCTGGAGAGAGAAGAGTCTGGTTCTCTACAGGGTGTCATGCCTGACCCTGCCATGGCCTAGTTTCTGTTAGGAGACCCCACTGAGACCCCAGAAGAATGAATGGGGGCGAGGAGGACAAGAGCGAAAGTGAGAGCTCTTCTAACAGTCCAGGCATGAAATGATGGAGGCTTGCAGAGGACCAGTGACCATGAAAGCAAAGAGAAATAAACAGACTTAAGATATGCAACAGGCCCGGTGCAGTGGCTCATGCCTGTAATCCCAGCACTTTGGGAGGCCGAGGTGGGTGGATCCCCTGAGGTCAGGAGTTTGAGACCAGCCTGGCCAACACAGTGAAACCCCATCTCTAGTAAAAATACAAAAATTAGCTGGGCATGGTGGCGGCCACCTATAATCCCAGCTACTCAGGTGGCTGAGGCAGGAGAATAGCTTGAACCCGGGAGGCGGAGGTGCAGTGAGCCAAGATCATGCCATTGCACTCCAGCCTGGGTGAAAAGAGCAAGACTCCATTTCAAAAGGAAAAAAAGAAGATATACAACAAAGGTAGATTACAAAAACTACTGGTGCATCAGATGGGAGAGGAGTAGAGTGGATTGAGGAGAGAGAGAAGGGAGAAATCTACCAGTTGTCTAACTGGAGCAACTGGGAGGGTACTATGGTTTGAACGTACCCTCTAAAACCAGTGTGGAAACTTAATCCTCAACACAGCAGTAATGAGAGGTAGGGCCTTTAAGAGGCTCTGCCCTCATGAATGGATTAGTTCATTCATGGATTAATGGATTCACGGGTTATGATGGCAGCGGGACTGGTGGCTTTATAAGAAGAGGAAGAGAGGCCTGAACTGGTGCACTCAGCCCCTGTACCCTGCGCCACTGGGACGCTGCAGAGTTCCCATCAGCAAGCAGGCCCTCACCGGATGCAGCCCCTCAACCTTGGACCTCTCAGCCTCCATCACTGTGAAAAATAAATCCCTTTCTTTATAAATTACCCAGTTTCAAGTATTCTGTTACAAGATTAGAAAACTGATTAAGACTGAGAGGGTGGCAACTTTGAGACTGTGAACTGTTGGAGAAGCAAATGTCAGAGTCAAACATCTTGAGCTTGATTTGGATGTGAAAGTTTGAGATGGTACTGAGATACCCAGATGGAGATATGAGAAGGCAGCTGGCTATAGGAGGGTGGAGCTGGAGATATGGAGAAAGATCTGGGCTAGAAATAGAAACCTGGACACACTGGTGTGTGGATGGTCTTGCGAACCACGGCAATGGCAAGGGCAGTTGGTGGCCCAGACACTCAGACCTTAGCAGATGTCCTGCCTGCAGCAAGTTCACTGCTTAACTGCCCCATGAGGCCATGTCTCCATGCCACATGGACTCAGAAACACCTCCTATCTCCTGCCAGTCATTGAGATTTCACAAGTTATCTGTTCCAACTTGATCTAAGGGATGTGAAAAGAGACTGGTTTGGAAAGCCAAAGGATAGGAAAAGCCTAGGGACAATGGGAAAAACCTGATCTTGCAAGCACAAAATGGTTCCCAGTTGCTGCCGCGGTTTCCAAACCCCTCTGCCCACACAGGAGCCATCTGCCTGCTGGTGGCCGCTCAGCCGAGGCCAGCAGCTCCAGTCAGGGGGAAAGCGAGCATCTATCTAACAGCATCTGATATCAGCACCCCAACTTCCTGCCCCTCCTGTGAAAAATTCTCCACACCCCCAACCCCCAGCCTCAGAAAGCCTCTGTATTACCATCACGAGCCCTGCGAGGAGGGGGCCTGGCCAAGGATGTGCTGAAAGCCACAGAGTGAGATTGATGTGGGGAGCGGCCGCCCCGGGCATGTGTTCACCATCTGTCAGGCGGAGGGATCCTTGCCAGCCCTACATGGTTATTCAGTATTAAAAGAATATTCTTTAGTTTGACTGACACCCTACCCTGGGCAGCCTCAGCCAAGACGGTTGGGCTCTGGGATCCAGATGGGATGGAGGGGCCTCTGCTCTCCTGAGGGAGATGCCTCCGGAGGGCTGGGCCACCCAGGGTACTAGAGGGGAGGGGGCTCTCCAGGGCCCAGGAGCAGAGTGTGGCTTGGCTGGCCAGGGCTGGGCAGGCCTGGGCCTGAGCTGGGGCTTTTATGTGGGGCTCAGTTTCAAAGGCAAGGGCGGGACTGAAAGAAAATGTTCCTCATACATTATCCGTGCTTCGTAGGGTCCTTTGGAGAACAGGAATACCGGGCTTGCGGGGTGCCTCCTGCAATGGAATACCCAACGTTAGGCTTTTTCCTGGAAAGTTGTATGTACAGATAAACCTTGCTTATTAATTTCAGGTCAGACACCAAGAATAGACAGAGGGCCCCTTTTCAGTGCTAGCCCTGTTGCCTTTGCCAAATATCCAGGTTTCCCTTCCGGAAGCCACCCTCCTCCAGGAGGGATCTTGTGGATGTGGCCCCTTCCCACTGAACTGAGGCAGAGCCAAGTGACTCCCTCAGGCAATGGAACGCAGGCTGAAGTGGCATGTGCCACCTCTGGGTGGAAGCACTCGAAGGCAGCATGTAGTTGACCTTGTTTCTCTTCCTCCGTCACACCAGCAAGTGGCAGAAAGAGGACACTCCTTAAGCCTGGGTCCCAGGGCACAGCTAACATGGAGCAGAGTGGCAGCCAACCTGTAACGAACCCATGATGTGACTGAGACATGAGCCTTTCTTTCTAAACTGCTGGGATCAGGGGTCTGATTGTTTTTGCAGCAAAACCCAGCTTATCCTGACTGATACACTCATATGCTTGCCAACTCACATCGCCTGCTGTCTTTATACGCACTGCGTGGTTTCAGCAGTTTCAATTGGCAGTTGGAAAAATACCTTTGCAACGAGAACATTTAAAGGAAAAACTAAGGGCAGATAGTTAATTAAAATGTACTGCCACATTAAGTTTTCACAGCTAAGAACAGTACTGGGCCTGGGATTCCAGGAAGGTTTCTTAAGAGGCATTGTGTTTGTGGCAGAAATGAAAGCTGGGTACCCAGACCAAAAACCTCCACAACCAGTGATGCCAAGGCAGAGGGTCTAAGAGTTGGAGATTCCGAGCAAGGTGCAGGGGGCGTGCAGAATGTGTTTGCAGGTCATTAAAACAGCTCTCTTCTCTGCACACATGTGAGTTCTTTTCTTTTCTTTCTGTCTCTTTCTCTCTCTCTCTTTTTTTTTTTTTTTTTTTAGTGGATGCATGCTTTCATGCAGTCACGCAGGCTGGGGTACAGTGGCGTAATCATAGCTCACTGCAGCCTGCCTCCTGGGCTCAAGTGATCCTCCTTCCTCAGCCCTCCGAGTAGCTGGGACTCTAGGCAGGTGCCACCACCCCCAGCTAATTTTTAAAATTTTTGTAGAATTGGGGTTTTGCTGTGTCCAGGCTGGTCTCAAACTCCAGGACTCAAGTGATCCTCCCATCTCGGCCTCCCAAAGTGCTAGGACGATGCTTGAACCACCGCACCCAGCCATGGGCTTCTTTTTGTTACTGGTCTGCATCTCCAACACTTTCCTCTTGGTGTTTGATCTAATCTCTCTGGAGATGGATTGATAAAAATCAAACTTTAACAGTAGTGCCCATTTTGGTTCATGAAGACAGAAGAATTCTGCTCCTCTGAATCCATTCCAAGCGTATCCTCGAATCCTTCCAGCGTGAAAACTCCTTGCAAGTTCCCAGAGCGCTGCTGAGAACGTGGAGATTTGCCTGTGGTTGAGATGGTTCCCTTTTGGTTACCAGGACATTTCCAGTTTGGCTGCTAAAAGCTGAACATCTTTCTGGTGAGCCATTCCCCTGAGATGCCCGAGTCAACTCTCAAACCCAAATCTCACATTTTCCATTGTGTTTGTCAGCTACGCAAAGAGTGGGCTTACCCCCAGCTACAAGTGGCTCTGAGAAACCTGCATCTGATTTAGCGTTCCGCTAACAACTCAGCACTCCCAACAGGTTGTGGTCACGTGAAGTAGGGTCACAGTACTGCTTACACACATTCACATGGCTATGTGTGTCAAACCGCAAATGCTCCTTCTGCCACGAGGAGGGTCTGCCACAGCGGGTTTCCAGTGCCAGCCCCGGAGGCCTGGGCTGACTCGCCCCCTCCCGAGGGCACTCTGTGGCTGGAGCAAGGAGGGGCTGGATGGATGCCAAATGGCTCTTGAATAAGGAGATGTTTGCCTTGCTATGCCTCCCCATTCCCATCTTTTCCTTAGACATATACCCAGATGTACCCACATGCACCCATACACATCCACACACATCCACAGGCATCCGCACACACCCACAGGCATCTATACACACCCTCACACTCACACACACCCTCTGCCTCCTCCATTCAGAACTGCCCGTGGTCTTGCCTTTTTTCCATGAATAAGCTTCAATTTCATGGCAGCAGAAAAGAAAAAAAAAGCACTGCTATGAAAGTCTAATGCTGTCTTTGACGTTAGTTAATAGCAATACAAACAGAAGCTTATTATAGAAAGTGATCGCTCGCACCAGACTTTAACACACCTTAGACTGAAGCCTAAATGAATGAAGGGACAGAGAAGGAAGTCGCGTCTGAGATACCCTGGGCGTGCGGGGTAACAGTGTGCAGACAGGTTTTGAAGTCACACCCTCCAGCAAGGCTTGCTGGATCGCCTCTGCAGTCACTGCAGCTGGGCCCTCCTTCGCAGTTTTTATTGAATGGGATTTCAGGCCTTAATTCTTCCCTCTGGATCCTTGATAGTCAAAGAAGTGAGGCTTCATGAGGTTAAGGGGTTGGGGTAGCCATTGTTTCTCCCCTTTCCTCCCCATTAGGCCCTCCAATGCTTTGCTGAGGAACTAGCCATGACACACCCATGACAGGGCCCAGTTTGGGGAGTCCTTTGGAGTGAATGCCACCCGTGGGCTGTGTCTTGAGGCCCTGCTAGGGAAAACCTTCTCTTAAAATCACCCAGACCTGCTGGCCTGACATTTCGTCATGGGCAAGGGCCGTTGTTCTGGGGCTGCTGGTTTTAGGACTCAGTTCCAGGAATAGGAAGCCTGCTATGGGTCAAAGGCCAAATCAAAGGCCCCCAGACACAGCCTCGGGGGCGATAGGGCCCAATGGTTGGAGCCAAGATCCTGGAAACAGAGGCCTAGCTGTGTGATCGGGGCAGGTTACTTCACTTTTCCTTTCTCTTTTCTATTAAATGGGCAGAGGAGGACCCACCTCTTGGGCCCAGGATGACAGAGAAACAATGGAAGTTACGCTTCACCCGCATCGCCAGTGCCTGGCCCTGGAAAGAGTGAGGTGAGCTCTTCCTATTCTCAGGGCCGCGCCTTCAGCAGAGGGCATGAGGAAGCCAGGAAGAAAGAAGCACACCAGGCCACAGGAAAGAGGAAAAGCAGCTTTGGCCGGGCTTGTGATTCTGGCTCTCTGTTCCCTTGCTAACCTCACTAGGGCAGATGCGAGAATCAAGAGCATGTAGGCCTGGCACAGGGGCTCACACCCAGTACTTTGGGAGGCCAAGGTGGGAGGATCACTAGAGTCCAGAGTTCAAAACCAGCCTGGGCAACATAGTGAGACCCTGTATCTACAAATAATAAAAAAAAAAAAAAGAAAAATTAGCCTGGCATGGTCATGTGCACCTGTAGTCCCAACTACTCAGGAGGCTGAAGTGGGAGGATGGCTTGAGCCCAGGAGATCGAGGCTGCAGTGAACCATAATCACACCGCTGCACTCCAGCCTGGGCAACAAGTGAGACCTTAACTCTAAAAAGAGAGAGAAGGAGAGCGACAGAATGTGTAGAAAGCACACGAAGTGAGAGGACGTGTAGAAGGCAGGCCCGGCATGTTGTAAGTGCCCAATTACTCTTACAGAAATTGGATATTTTGTATCAGTGAACTGGGGGACTGAGTCAGTCAACATTGGAAGTTCACGATCCGGGAGCTTCCTGCACGGTCCCCATCAACCGAGACCCATGGTTTCTGCCTTCCTCTTCTTTGGGGTTACCTCCTGGAACCTCCGACCTAGACAGCAAGCCTTGCTTCTCCTGCTCCGTCTGGAAGAGGTGACCCCCGACAGCTAGAGTTGGGGCAGTCCATCTGAATGTTACATCCACCACTTTCTCGGGGGATGGGATTCTTATTCTCCAAGGGCCTTTGGAGGCCTTGCCCAATAGCTCAGAATTTGGGGGTGAGCATGTAATGTGGTCTTCAATTAGATATTGCCTTAGCCTGGACCAAGTGTTGGCAGGAATTGGTAGCTGGTGGCAAGGTGAGAAGAAGGCTGAGGACAGGGCAACGGAGACGTGAAGGACTCAGGCTGTCACACGGCTGGGAGGCATTCTCAGTCCAGCTAGGACCTCCAGGACAGTGTTGACTAGAATTGGCCACAGCAGATATCCCTGACTTGTTTGCAGCCTCAGGAGGAAAGTGTCCAGTATTTCAACTTTGTGTAAGGTGTCAATATTTCATCTTTGTGTAAGGTGCCAATATTTCATCATTGTGCAAGGTGTCAATATTTCATCTTTGTGTAAGGTGTCAATATTTCATCTTTGTGTAAGGTGCCAATATTTCATCATTGTGCAAGGTGTCAATATTTCATCTTTGTGTAAGGTGCCACACACAGATCTTTCGGAGATATCCTTTAGCAGATTATGGAAGTGTCTATTTCGAATTAGTCATAAACAGGTGCTGGATTTTGTCTAATGCTTTGTTTAGGATCTATTGAGATTATCATATGACATGTTTTATTCTCCTTTATTCTATTAATATGATTATTATATTGAATTTTAAACCAGCCTTATATTCCCAGGAAAAAAAACCACTTGTTCATGATGTATTATCTTTTTTATATATTTTTGTATTTTATTTGCCTGCTCATGAGAGATGCAGGTCCGTGCTCTCCTTTCTTATAAGGTCTTTGTCAAGTTTTGATACAAATGTTATGCTGGCCTCATAAAATGAACTGAGAAACGTTCTTTCTTCTTGTAGTCTCTGCATCTCTTCTGCACTATTGATATTATTTCTTCCCTAAGTATTCAGACTACTTCTTAACATCTGTGGTGGTTTTTAAATTAGTCCACAAATTCTTTGATACTCTTCTCTCCAAGTGGTAGAGCTCAATTCTCTTTCTCGTGCGTGGAGGCTTGATTTAGGGACTTTCTGCTAATGAGTGGAATAATGGCAGGTCACATCGAAGATTACTTCATGCAAGGCAGCTTCTGTCATGGGTTCTCACCCCCATCGGTCCCCCTGGAGAAGCCACCTGCCATGCTGGGAGCTGCCAGTGAGGACCCAAGGCCTCCTAACAACCATGTGAGTGAACCTGAAGTGGTTTCTTCAGCCCCAGGCAAGTCTTGAGGTGACTGCAGGGCGACAGCTTGACTGCAGCCTCATGGGGGACCCTGAGCCAGAGCCACCCGGCTAAGCTGCTTCCGGACTCCTAACCCTCGGAAAGCAGATGAGATTAGAACACATGTTGCTTTTAGCTGCCATGTCTTAGGGTGATTTGTGATGCACCAACAGGTGACAGGTGCTGTGGCTCAGAAGTTAACTCTCTTAAACTCACCTCTTGCTTGTTCTTAGAATACCTTTACATTCTGCTGGAACACATCCTACATTAACTTCCTAAAAGGAGTACAAGAGTAGTAAAATTGTCAGTTCTTGCAAGTTTGAGATGCCTTCATTTTATCCTCACACTTGATTCATAGTTTGGCTGGATGTAGAAATCTGGGTGGGTCATAAGTTTTCCTGAAAAGTGTGAGGACATCACTTGACCACCTTCCAGCTTCCAGGACACTATGGTGAAATGCAGTGTCATCATGATTCTCGTTTCATTGTGTGTCATTGCTTTTTCTTCTCTTCTAGAAGCTTCTGAGATATTAGTTTTAATCCCTGGGGTTATAAAGAATGAGCATTTTTTCACTAATCATGAAATTAATGGATTCAGTGCAGAGCAGCCCCACACAGTAGGGCTTTCTGTGATGAGGGAACACTCCTCATCAGCATACCCAGTAGAGCAGCCACCTCCCACGTGCGGCTCTCACGCACTTGAAATGTGGCTAGCGCAACTGAGGAACGGAAGTTCAATCTCATCTAATCTCAGTTAATTCTCATTTTAACTTAGTTACCCATGGTTGCTAGTAGCTACCATCTTGAACAGTGCAGATCTAGGTATCCTGAGTACGTTCTGATAGAGTGTCTTTTTCTTTTTTATTTCTTCTCCTTTCTCTGGCTTCGTTATTGGGTTCATCACTGTTAGATATCCTCGACTGGTCCTCTTAAGTTTCTTTCATTTATGTTCTTGTCCATCTCTGCCTTTTTGTTCCTCCTTTGGAACATTCCCTTTGTTTTCTACTTTAACGTGACTTTTTTTATTTTGCTTTTTTTCTTTAAGTTTCAAAAGCTGTTCTTATTGTCAGATTGTTTATTTTTAAAGGGTCTCATGCTTGATATATGGATGCATTATTTTACTTTATCTCTGAGAGGTTTTTTTTTTTTTAAGTTTTTGTGTGTTCTATGCATTTTCTCTTTCCTCTAAGTTCACTTCATTCTGTCTCTGTCATGTGAGTGTTGCTCCTTAAATGTCTGATGATCTGGGGCTATTTGCTCATATGTAAGTCTTAAGTGCTAAAAGCCTGAATGAAAGCTTTGGAGGGTGGGCAGAGCTTCTTAGTGGGTGAGAGTCCTTTCAGAGTCCTCAGGTGACAAGCGTCCTGATGGAGGTCCCTAAGAGGTCAGCATCAGGAGGTCTCCTCTCTGGGTCCATTTCATTTCTTAAGGGAAGCATCCTTCAGTCCCGTGCTTGCAGGAGGGCGGGGCCGCAGGTGTGTGTCTGCCTTCCCGTGTTCTGAGAGCAAAGAAAGGTAAGAAAGCTGGAGATCTCACCATTCAATATGAAGTTCCCCACATCCCCCCATTTTTAACCCTGCATCTGAGCTCTCTTCTGCACTGTGCTGTCTGATGGCCCCTAGTCCAGAGCAGAAGAGCTGAATTTCTCACCAGCTAACCCTCCAGCCTCCTTAGGGGAGAGGGTGGCAATTGCCTGGGTGGATGGGCAACTTCATCCAGACCTTTATCAACCCCTTGGTTTTTGGCTCCACTGAACATGGCACCTGGTACCTTTGAGACCTGACAGGTTCTAGGGGACAAGGAAGCTCCTTCTCACCTGTGTCCCCTCTGCTGACATTCAGGATGGACATTTTTGGCCTGTTCTGTCCATTCCTACTTCTTCAGCGTCTCTCTATCTTTCAGGGATATCCTACAATCTCTCTTCCACAGCTATGTTGGTCCTCGTGGGTTAATCTTTGCGTTTCCTTTATTGTCATCCTGGTGAGCTTTTGGAGGGATAGGAAACAAACCCACAGGGCCCCTGTCCATGTCCAATAAGAAGCTTTGTTTTTGAATCTGACTCGAGTTCTCCACACTGGCTTTCCACCACCAATGAGCCCCACCTGCCTGTGCACGTCTTCCCCATTCACTCAGAAGGCTTCAGCTGCAGCCAGCGCCATTCTCAATCCCAGCTGCCTTCTTCTGAAAGCTCACGTTGCTTTTCTTCCCTCGGTATCCCTCCCATTTAATTCAACCTCAAATCCCACTATCTCCATGGAGTACTCAGTGACTGGTTCAGCCCATAATAAACTTTTTATTCTCCAATTATCTTAGCACCTATAGTTTACACATATACTCTTACTCTATTTATTGATTTACTTATTCCTGGATTCATTCCTTTACTTATTAGCTGGGAACTTGTCTCCAGAGTCTTTTGCTTTGTTAGGGTACACAAAATGCAGTCATATAGAGCATATTAGAATCACGTGGGAAAGAAAAGGAAAAGGCCAAGGTAGACATGTAAACCGGGGCCAAAAAGGAGCCAATACAAGAGCACGCACTGTCACATAATGAGTCTTACGTGCTCAATGGGTGCACCAAAAAATCAGCTTCAGGCCGGCGCGGTGGCTTACGCTTGTAATCCCAGCACTTTGGAGGCCAAAGCGGGTGGATCACCTGAGGTCAGGAGTTTGAGACTAGCCTGGCCAACATGGCAGAACCCCATCTCTACTAAAAATACAAAAATTAGCCAGGTGTGGTGGCGCATACCTGTAATCCTAGGTCCTCGGGAGGCTGAGACAGGAGGATCACTTGAGCCCGGAAGCGGAGGTTGCAGTGAGCCAAGATCATGCCACTGCACTCCAGCATGGGTGACAGAGCAAGACTCCATCTCAAAAAAAAAAAAAAAAAATTCAGCTTGAAGTTTTCTAGCAGTCAGTATAAAGATCATTTATCCAAAAACAAGTGTCCAACATGACAGAATCCACCTTAGGAGAGCTCCATTGTCCAGCCTCTGCTAGTACTCAACAGTATGGTTGCCGACACGTTGGGCTTTTTCACGAGGGGATCCCATGTCCTGAAAGGCACATATCGTCAGCTCCAGCCTCGCAGACACTGGGCGTCTGACAGGACTGTCATGAAAGGTCACTGGGCTTTCCCAGCTAATATGGTGGAGAAAATTGCCACACTCTTTCATCAGAGAATATTGAATACCCTTGTCAGAAACAAGACGCTGGACCTCTGGGCTAACACAGGGTGGCATTTCGCCTGTGACCCCAGCAGTGTTTTCTGGACAGTGCGTAAGACTTGAGTTACAGGCTCAGCTTTTCACTTTTACATGAATCCCTGGTTTTCTCTGAATTTTGGTTTCCTTCCTTGTAAGATGAAGATATACTTACCCTGCCTACTACTCAGGACTAATGTGAGAGTCAACTGAGTTAATATCCAAATACTATATAAATCAAATTTAAAATGCTATATATCTATCTTCTTATTGTCTATGCTTTTTCCTGAAGACTAAATTACCCTTTTGAGAAACTATGCTGTCCAACCTCATATGGTTTGAAGATGCTAAAGGAAACATGCGCATGACACATGACAGGGCCTTAAAACGTATCGGGCTAAGCTGCCTCTGGAAGTAGAAAGCCATCTCCCAACATTGAATACTACGAACTTAGAACACAGAATCTAACACAGCAGATTTTTTTTTTTTTTTTTCAGAAACAGGGTCTCACTCTGTGGCCCAGGCTGGAGTGCAGTGATACCATCGTAGCTCACTGTAGCTTTCATCTCTTGGGCTCAACAGATCCTCCTGCCTCAGCCTTCTGAGTAGCTGAAACTACAGGCACACACCGTCAAGCCCAGCTAATTTCCTAAATCTTCTTGTAGAGATGGGGTTTCCTCATGTTGCCCAAGCTAGTCTCAAACACCAGGGCTCAAGTGAGCCTCTTGCCTCGGTTTCCCAAAGTGCTGCGATTAGAGGTGTGAACCACAGCACCTGGCCCAGCAGATCTTTCATACACACAGACACGAAACCAGGCGAGATGGAGACTGTGTCAGGCTGCATCTCACAAAGCCCTTTCGCATTCTCTATCACATTAAATGCCCACAACAATGCAGTGAGCTAAGTATGACTACTCTCAATTTAAAGAGAAGTGACATGAATTTTTCAAAAATCAGTCAGTAAGTGGGAAGACACTTCTCAGTCCTAAATCTTGCTCAGCGTCCACACAATCTAAAGAATTTGTCTAACCATGGACTACGATGAGAGAGAGCACATACACGCTCTAAATCAGGGGTCCCCAAACCCCAGGCCGAGGATGGGTACCAGTCCACGGCCTGTTAGGAATCAGGCCACAGAGTGGGAGGTGAGCGGTGGGCGAACGAGCATCCCCACCTGAGATCAGCCTCCTGCCAGATCAGCGGCGGCATTAGATTCGCATAAGGGTGTGAACCCTCTTGGGAGCTGCGCAGGTGAGGGATGTAGGTTGCACACTCCATAACAGAATCTAAGTCTGATGATCTGAAGTGACAGCTGCATCCCCAAACCATCCTCCCCCTTCCCTCCGCTCCTGCCCACCCATCTTCCACGAAACCGGTCCCTGGTGCCAGAAAGGCTGGGGACGGCTGCTCTAGAGGATCCTCATAGTCCAGTGGCTCTAGGAATGAGTGACAGGCACACAGCAGTACAGATAAAGGACATCCTTTTGAAGTATGGGCTGAACATGTCCTTTGAATTTGGTTTCAAACTGGACTGAAAAGAAGATGCTTCATAGGATCTCTGTTTAAAACTGAGGGGTAAAGTCCTTTGTTGAGCATCTGGTTCCTGCCCTAGGAAAAGAACATTGTCTTTCTTGAGCTTTGCCTAAAATCCCTAGAGCAGACAATCCTCTGTTCTCAAACCACCACTTCAAACATCTCAGGATAGGGGTTAAAAACAAAAGAAAGCTTTTGTTTTCCCCACTACAACCACCACCCAAAATGCCAGCGGCTCATGGCTCACCCCAAACCGCTGGGCACTTAGGAATCCATGGTGGCCATGAAAGGCAACAAGAGATGGAGAGTTGAAGGCAAAACCACTTATGGCAAAATAGTTTGCCTCATCGCCAATGCCCGCATGACTGGCAGAGTGCATGAGCCTGGGGTAAGAGGGGACGGGCATGGAGGGCTCAGGGAGGAGTTGCTGGAACGTTCAGTACCATGGCTGTCTAGTGCTTAAACCAACCTTCCCACTGAAAACCACCAAAATGCTAAGGAAGAAAAAATGTACCTGCACCAAAAACTGATCATTATCAGACCAAACCTACAAGAAGCCAGAACCCCAAAGAGATAGCTGTGATTTGAAGCTCTTTAGCCCCGTAGGCGTTTGCTGAACTCAGCACATTTGAGCTCCAGTTCTATACTTCGGGACCACCCAAGGTGGGAAACCTAATAGAATAGTGTGACCCATAGGCTGCCCCGCCCCTTCCCCAAGGCACTGCAAAGAGAAGCTGCAGTGCTAAGCAGAGCAGGGGGAGGCAAAAGCTGCACCCGCATAGCAGCCCTCTCTGTGTTTGCAGCCAAACATATGAAACGTCAAAGCTGTGAATTTCGTTAAAAGCACTGCAGGTGGATAGTGGCCTCCCGGGGCAGAGGTAAGTGCAGATGCCCTCCGAAGAACACCCCCTCACTCCAAGCCTCAAAGAGGCCCCACAAATAACCTTCTAAGGCTAGGGAGTGGCCCTGTGAAAAATAAAGCACACAAGGAAAAAGGCATCATGAGTAGGAAGCGGCAGAAACCAAGTCAAGGTACCAGGCTTTCGTTTGAAGCTTACGGACTTTATTACAGGGGAGCCCTGTGGACCGTATCTGACCACGCTGAGATCTAAGAACATTTTAGCCAAAAGGAGAATAGCATCAGAAGAGGAGATTGTCCCCAGTGTGCAGGCTCACACCTCCGACTGACAGATGGCCTCATTCCCCGGAACTTAACGTTCCTGGAAAAGCAGAGGATGCAGTGTGGTTTCTCTTCTGCTTCTCTTTCCGCGGCTGTTTTCACCCTCCCCTGCCTCATGAAAGAAGCTGACTGCACTCTGTACCTTCCCCGCTGCCGTGGCTCTTCCGCTGTGCTCTGGATAACCAGCTCACCTCCACATGTGACAGAGCCCACTCAGCCTACTCTCCAGACAGGATCTGGAGGGCGCCCTCAAAATTAATCCATCTGTTGTCCATCCCATCCACAGGAAAGCATTTCCTGCTCATCTGGCCAGTTTGGCTAATGGTGATTAAAAAACATTTTCATCTGCTTCAAGATCTTGAGACTCTGTAAATAACCATTTTCGACTTCGGTAACCATGTCCGTGGCCCCAAGAGATCCAGCTCATGAGTCCTCCACTGCCTTCACTCGTACAGCACTTGGGCCACCAGCACTTGAGTCAGGGTCTATGGACTATGTTCAGTGTCCCAGCTGTACCCCACAACTCTGGGTTCCCTCGGTCATATCTGCAACTCTGGCCTGAGAGCTTTCCCCCCAGAACCTCGGAGGTCACTCTCACCGTATGCCTGCAGGTGGCAGGAAGGACTGAGGAACCACCACAACACCGACCACCCCCACTAGCAGGCCTGAATTAACTACTCTTAAGACTTGGTGTATACATACCCCAGCTCCCTTGCCTCTTGGGTTGGATAATTCTGAGAGGCGAGTTTCCCTGAGTTCCCATGGGATGGGGCTCCTTAGCACTCACCTGCCCTCCTTCCTCTCAGGCCTCTCCAGTAGAATGGGCAGGAGGCACTGAGCTCCCTAGTGGCCTCTGTGAGCACAAGGTCAGCCCCATGCCCTTCCCTTAGTTCCCAAGTGACTGGAGCCCGGACCTTCTGAGCGGCTGCCTTAATTTTCCCCTTGTCCTCCTGGAAGGAGGCCCCAGGATGTTGAATTCTGGAGTAGCTAAAAGCCTCCACTTTAAACTTCTCCCTCCTCCCTGGGCTACACCTAAAAAATTCTATTAGAATCACACCTCTGTTTCAGACAGAATCTCCACAGCACCCCCAGAGGAACGGACAGGGGATGGGAGAGGCCGTGTGGGGCTCAGCCACAGGGACACGTCCTACCAGCAGGGTTAGCGGATCCCAAAGAGAGCAGAGACTGCAGGGAAAGGAAGAAGACGGCTGAGTCGGCACGGAGACAGTGCTTATCTCCGGGTGGCGGGCCAGGAGGGATTCTTTGCCCTTCTTCTTGACTATACTTTTCAGATTCTCTAAAACGTTTCAGAAATAAGATAATCACAAAGTCTGCAAGTATCTCCCTGAAAGGTATAATCACTTTACAGTGGAGAACACAGCAGACATCACCTAACTAAGTGATAAAGGTGACATCTCCAGGAACGGCTCACATGGGTAACGGCTGCTCCCCGGCGGGGGCGGGGGTGGGGGGTGAACCCAGCACTGCCCCTGGGATTCCGAACCCATCTGATCCTGAGGGAATGTCAGACAAGCCCAAGTTGAGGGACTTCCTACAAGATAACTGGTCCATATGCTCAAAAAATGTCCAAGTCATAAAAAAATGAAGAAAAACTGAGGAACTGTTCCAGATTAGAGGAGACTAAAGAGAACAATAACTAACTCAAGGTGTGATTCAGCAAAGGCCCATCCGTGGGCCTAGGGGAAATATGATGGGGGTCTGTGGAGGGTAACACAACTATATCAATGTTCATTTCCTGATTCTGTCAGTAGCCTGTGCTTATTTTGGGGAGAAATATAAACCGAGGCATTGATAGGGCATCAATGTGGGTGAAGGGTGCATGCAAACTCTTTGCATAATTTTTACACTTTTAGAAGCTTCAAATTATTTCAAAATAAAAAGTTAGAAAAGAAAATGGCCATTAACTTTATAATCCGAAAAGAAAATGTTTTAGGACAAAAATATGTCTCTGGTCACAGCCTGTGCTGTGAATCCATGGAGTCGATTTTTGCTGTCAGCGAAGTTCCCAACAGCTGGAGAAGAACAAGGAACAAAAGCCGAGCTGCCATCCTGAGCTCCCAGGGTCCCAGACACAAAGCTGGCCTCTCCGGCTTTACTGAAAGATAAGTGCTGATAAGGCCTGCGGGTCATCTTCGTCAGCGCGGGCCCCCCAGCTCGCTGAGAGGGGCCCGCCCTTCCAGAGCTCAGCCAGACATAAGCCAGAGCAGAGCGTGTTTCTTTTCAGCTGAAAGCTGCAGCTGGTGCATCCACCCTGGGTACGAGCAGACTCTCAGCAGGGTGCCCACCAGAGTGGGGGCCTGCAGACGCCCCTGCCCGGAGAGGCTGGGAGACCACAGCCCAGGTCTTCCGGATGGAGACTGAACTTCAGCATTCCGTTTGGATCAGTCCAGGAAAAAAAAAAAAAAAAGCAGCAGCAGCAAAATCTCACTATCACTCTTAGTAAAACAAGATAAGCTACAAAAACAACTAATGCAACTACTGGCTTCCACCCAAGTCTCACCAAGTTCCCCATAAGAACGACCACAAGGGTGACCACACTGACTAGTTGTCCTGGCCTGGCTGACCACACTGACTAGCTGTCCTGGCCTGGCTGACCACACTGACTAGCTGTCCTGGCCTGGTTGACCACACTGACTAGCTGTCCTGGCCTGGCTGACCACACTGACTAGTTGTCCTGGCCTGGCTGACCACACTGACTAGTTCTCCTGGCCTGGCTGACCACACTGACTAGTTCTCCTGGCCTGGCTGACCACACTGACTAGCTGTCCCAGCGAAGTGTTGCTGGAAACACTGTCAAGGTAGAGTTTGTGCCTGATCCCCTGGAGGCCAAGGCTGGAGGTGGGCGTCTCCGTGCCAGCTGGGCCAAAGGGCAGACCTGGCTGCATCAGGGCAAAAAAGGCCATCATCTCCATAGATGGAAGCATCTTTAACTGTGGGGGCCTCGGCCCCCCGTTTTTTAACTACTGGAAGACGTAGCCTGAGTCCAACCTCTTCCACGCCTGGCGATGCTGCTAAGAACGCGGAGCAGGGCCGGGAGCGGGCGCCGAGGCGCGGAGCCACACTGCCCCCTGGCGGCCGCCTCCCCGCCCCCGGCGCCGCCTCGCGAGGCGGAGGTTCAGTGTCACTACTGCGGTGCTGAATTCGGACGATAGTGCGGGGCGTCGGGTCCATCCAGGGGAGGAGAACGTTCCTAATGCGGAGTGTCACGCGCCCTGCGTTTAAGGTCTGGCCCTGGAACTCTGGGCAAGTTGCTGAAATTCTCTGATCTCAGCTGCGAAAGGAGGAAAATAAAGCCTGTGTTGTAAAGATCACACGAGGCGATGTGTGTGATACAGGCTTTCCCCGCCCCCGACCCAAACACACACGCACAGAAGGCAAGGTCATGAGGGACATATATATATATATTTTCGGAGTCTCGCTCTGTCGCCCAGGCTGGAGGGCAGTGGCGTGATCTCGGCTCACTGCAACCTCTGCCTCCCGGGTTCAAGCGATTCTCCTGCCTCAGCCTCCCGAGTAGCTGGGACTACAGGCGCCGCCACCGCGCCCGGCTAATTTTTGTGTTTTTAAGAGATGGGGTTTCACCGTGTTGGCCAGGCTGGTCTCGATCTCTCTTTTTTTTTTTTTTTTTTTTTTTTTGAGACGGAGTCTCGCTCTGTCGCCCAGGCTGGAGTGCAGTGGCCGGATCTCAGCTCACTGCAAGCTCCGCCTCCCGGGTTCCCGCCATTCTCCTGCCTCAGCCTCCCGAGGAGCTGGGACTACAGGCGCCCGCCACCTCTCCCGGCTAATTTTTTTGTATTATTTTTAGTAGAGACGGGGTTTCACCGTGTCAGCCAGGATGGTCTCGATCTCCTGACCTCGTGATCCGCCGGCCCCGGCCTCCCAACGTGGTGAGATTACAGGCTTGAGCCACCGCGCCCAGCTGACGGTTATTTTTTAACCCAAACACTGTCCCTTCTAATGTTCTCCGCTGCCGCCCAGTGCAGCTCCCAACGCTAACCCGGGTTTCTGGGGTGGAAGCAGCAGAGGCCCCCGCAAGCCACGGAGCCTGAGGACAGCCCTGCAGTGGGGCCTGAAGAGCGTCAGTGGACCCGACCCGTGCTACAGCCGGCCACGCTGCCCCGCTCCTCTGGGCACCTCCCCAAGGGCCTCGCTTGTCTGACCCGCAGTACTCTCCGCCCTGCACCTCGTGGCTTTGGTGGCTGCATGGCTTCCGGCTTTGGTGGCTGCATGACTTCCAGCTTTGGTGGCTGCATGGCTTTTCAGCTTTGGTGGCTGCGTGGCTTTTCAGCTTTGGTGGCTGCGTGGCTTCCGGCTTTGGTGGCTGCGTGGCTTCTGGCTTTGGTGGCTGCGTGGCTTTTCAGCTTTGGTGGCTGCATGGCTTCCGGTTTTGGTGGCTGCGTGGCTTCCGGTTTTGGTGGCTGCGTGGCTTTCGGCTTTGGTGGCTGCGTGGCTTTCCGGCTTTGGTGGCTGCGTGGCTTCCGGCTTTGGTGGCTGCGTGGCTTCTGGCTTTGGTGGCTGCGTGGCTTTTCGACTTTGGTGGCTGCGTGGCTTCCGGCTTTGGTGGCTGCATGGCTTTCCGCCTGGGAAGGCTATGCCTCCGCACCAAGGAGCCGTTCACAGCTGTGCATTCGAAAATCCCGCCGCCAGCCACGTGTCCTGGAGGAGGGGCCTGGTCAACCTGCATGCCCCAAGGTCTGGGCCACCAGTAAAGATAGGGTTTCACCATGTTGGCCAGGCTGGTCTGGAACTCCTGACCTCAGGTGATCCACCCACCTCAGCCTCCCAAAGTGCTGGGATTACAGGGGTGAACCACTGTGCCTGGCCAACAACATGGGTGACTCTCAAAACAATTATGTTCAATGCAAGAAGCCAGACTAAGAAGAATGCCTACTGTGTGGTTCCATCTGATAAGCTTCTAAGAAATGCAGATGAATCTATAGTGTCAGAGCAGATCAGTCATCACCAGAGTTTGGGATGGGACAGGAAGGACATATTTCAAAGGGCACAAGGATATTGGGGAGGGTGAGGGGTGATCAATATTGTAGTCATTGTGATTGATTGTGATAGTTTCAAAACATATCGAGTTATGCAATTTTAAAATGTATAAGCTTATTGTATGTAATATGTCAGTGTCACCTCAATAAAACCATTTTTTTCTAAAAAACAACAAACTTCAGGTCTCTGGGCTTAGTACCCCTTGGAGAAAGAGGCTACAGGTGGTCAGGAGTAGAGCCTGCAAATCTTTATTTTTCAACTTATCCTAATGATTCTAGGGCATGGTCCTGTTTGAAACTCAATGGTTTAAGCAGACCAAAGCAGAGAAGTGGGCAGCCCAAAGTCCACAGACAGCACTGTCCTCCACACCCAGGCATCCTCAAAAATGTTTAGGGACAATCAATTGCTCTACACCCCAACAATCAACACCAAGCAATGGAACCACTAGGGTACACTTGGGGAAAGTCAGACCCTCAAAAATCCCATTTTCCCATACCCTCAGCCATCCCAGGAAACACACCATCTAAATAAAATGGCACATCCAGCCCCTCCCCCCAGAAGACAATCCCTAAAACATTCTTAAATAGAAATTCGAAGCCATAAATTTATTTCCCCTTATGCCTTGGTCAGTCACTAACATGCCCACCACTACTCATGGCACATTGGTTAGTGCCCCGCATCTTCCTCATCTCCCTAATTTTGGGACCCCAGCCAAAATGGTTTACTCTTGCTGAAAATGCTCCCATTGGCCACTAGGGGAAGTAGTGCCTGGATTATACACATCCCCAGAGCCCCCAATCCCCAGCTCCTGAAAACTGCCACGCATGCAAATTTCTCTTTTGGGAGGTAGTCAGTAAAGCATCTTCAGATTCAAGACCGATGTTGTAATGATTCTGGACTTGGTTCTAACTCAGGGTAAAATTCAAGCAGTCTTTTAACTTACCTGAGCCTCAATTTTCTCATCTGTAAACTTAGCACAATGAGCCCTTTGGGACTAGCCTCCTACAGCACCGACACCCTTAGTGTAGCATCTCCCTCTCCCTTGGCTATTCCTGCATCCACAGCCAGCAGCAAATGTGGACGAATGGGGTTGAGAGTAGGCAAGGAAGTCCCTGGAAGACAGCAACCAGTGAACTGGGTCATGAGTGTAAACGGCAAGCCCGTTCTTCCCTAGTTCTGCCAGGAGGGTGGAGTGTCAGCAGAAGTCTATGGCGGTTCCTCCCAATTGACCACACTGGGAAATTCTCCCAACAATGACTCTTCAAAGCCATCCTGGTAAATTCTTCCTCTTGAGTGGTTCCCAAACAGTTGTCTCATTTTCCCCAGAACTTTACAAGTTCAACATCCATGGTTTGGATCATGGTTTGGGCTCAAATTCGTGTTTGTCCCTATACATTTATATATTTTTTAAGGAAGAAGAAAAGGTCGATTATGCGTGGTTTATCCAAAGAGGTTTGCAGCTTCAAGAGTTTTAAAACTAGTGCTTGGATTCAGGGCTGATTTTCCTTGGTAATTGAGGGCAGTTTTGTTGCTAAAAGGCTAAGTTGCTTCAGACTTCCTTTTATTTCCCTTAATCCCAAAGCCTGTGTGAGACAGTCATTGATGAACATTGCAAACATCCTCATTCTCCTTAACAACATAATTCTCTAGGCCTAACTAAATAGAACAAACTAGAATGGAAAGAAAAGGACCATTCAACATAAAAAAACTTCTAAACCAATAGTCCATGTTTTAAATCACTAGCCAACAAGCAAGGAAAAATTGGGTAAAACAAACAAAATCTCAAGTGTCAATAGCAGTGAAATAAGCTGATTACATTAAGAATCACCTCTTAAAAAATATGCTGGCCCAGGCAGTTTAGAGATGAGTTATGTTAAATCTCCAAGGAACTGAAAATACTTCTGCTATTTAAACTGTTCTGTAGGATAGAAACAAATTTTAAAATTTCTAAGTTCATTTTACTAATCTAGCACGATCTTGATGCCATGACTGGTGGGAGGATAAATCAGTAGCTATGTTCTGGAGCAGCCAGTGAGTTACAAGGAAATTAGAGTGTGATGTCATGAAGTAACATGAAGAAAGTGTTCCAAGAAGAGTCAGTGACAACTAAAATAAGAACCAAGAAATGACCATTGAATTGGCAACATAAGGTCATTGCTGACCTTGACAAGCATATTCTCCATGGAGAGGTGAGAACAAAGGCCAATTTTCGTGAGTTGAGGAGAGAATGCGAAGTGAGGAAGTAGAGACTGTGACAAAGAAAAACTCAAGAAGTTTCATAAAGAGAAACAGAGAGGAGGCAGCAGCTGCAAGATGATGTGGAAACAAGGAAGGAATATTTGTTTCATAGTATATGCTAGAGCTTGTTTGGATGCTCATGCAAATGATCCAGGAGTTGGAGAGAAACTGATGGTGAGGAAAGGAGAGGAGATAGTTACAGGTAATATGGGATAGAAACCAGAGGACCATAGGCCTTGAATGAGATCCTTCATCCTTAGTAAAAAGGGGAAAACAGAGAGTGTGGGCATTTGGAGGGTGTGTAATTATGATGTGCATAAAGATTTTTCTGTATGGACATTTATTGAAACATTGCTTATAATAGCAAAAAATAGGAAACAACCTAAATGCCCAAAAGAACAATGACTAAATATTTCAGAGTATTAAGGAGTCATTAAAAGTAATGTTATGTACCTATAACTACCATTAAACTTAATGGTAAAGGCTGAATGCTTTCCCCTAAGCTTAGAAACTAGGCAAGAATTTCTGTTTTCACCATTCCTATTCAACATAGGACTAGAAGTCCTAGCCAGTGCAATAAGGCAAGAAATAAAAAGGCATGAAGATTGGAAAGGGGGGATGGGGCCTGTCCTTATTTTCAGATGACATGACTGTCTATGTAAAATAGTCCAAGAAATCTATCAAAAAAATCTCTTAGAACTAATAAATGGATTTAGCAAAGCCAAAGATACAAGGTCAGCATGCAAAAATCAATATATTTCTATAAACTACCAGTGGACAACTGGAAACTGAAATTTAAAACACAATACTGTTTATCATTGCTGGGAAAAGAAAGGAAAGAAGGACAGAAGATAGAGTTGAGTATATATCTACCAAAACATGTACAGGATCTGTATGCTAAAAACTATAAAACCTGAAAGAAATCAATTAAGATGTAAATCAGTGGAGAGGCATACCACGTTCATGGATTGCTAAGACTTGGTATAGTAAAGATGTCAATATAGCAAAGGTGTCAATTCTCAAATTGATTTGCAGGTTTAATATAATTCTTATTAAAATCCTAGCAGGGTTTTTGAGAAATATGGACAAACTAAATCTAAAATTTAGATGGAAAAACAAAGTAACCAAATCACTAAAACAGTTTTAAAAGAGAATAAAGTGAGAGGAATTGTATTACCTGATTTTAAGACTTACTGTACTACAATAATTAAGATAATGTGGTATTGACAAAGTCATAGAGACATAAATCAATGACAAAATAGAGGGTTCTGAAATAGACCCACACAAGGATGGCCACCTGACTTTTAACAAAGATGCAATAACAACTCAATTGGAAAGGGATAGTCATTTCAACAAATGGTGTTTGAATACTTGGACATGAACTTCAACCTAAACTTCACATATTAGTCAAAAAACTAAAAATGGATCATAGATCTATGTGTAAAATATAAAACTATAAAACACTTAGAGAAGGCCAACCTCAGCAGCACATGTCTTTAATCCCAGTACTTTAGGAGGCTGAGGCAGGAGGATTGCTTGAGACCAGGAGTTTGAAACCAGCCTGGGCAATATAGCAAGACCCTGTCTCTACAAAAGAAAAAAATTTTTTTAATTAGCCAGAAATGGTTGCACATGCCTGTAGTCTCAGCTACTTGGGAAGCTGAGGTAGGAGGATTGCCTGAGCCCAGGAGTTCAAGTCTGTAGTGACCTATGATCATGCCACTGCACTCCAGCCTGGATGACAGATTGAGGCCCCGTCTCTAAAAACAAACAAAACAACAACAAAAAAAGAAGAAGAAGACTTTTAAAGAAAAACATAGGAGAAATTATTTGTGACCTAGGGTTAGGCACAGAACTTATAGATATGACACCAAACATATAATCCATAAAAGAAAATATTGATCAATTGAATTTCATCAAATTAAAAACATATACTCTCAAGACTGATAAGAGCATGAAAGGAAAAGCCACAGATGGGAAAAAATTTTCAATATCGTATCTGACAAAGGACTTACATCATTCAGAATACATAGAGAACTCTCTAAACTCCACACTAAGAAAATTAAAAATTCAATTTAAAAATGGTCAAAAAACTTGAACAGACAATTCATCAAAGAATATACATGGGTGGCAAAAAAGAATGCTCATGAAAAGATATTCATTATCATCTATTCATAACCAATAAAAGTAACTCTGCGCTAAGTCAGAAAAGACAACACTGCAGTGTCTACAAATTTACTGGGACATTCACTGTTGAAGCGCTGTGTTGTCATGTAAGAAGATATCTATGCTGCAAGGAAGCCCAAGCCACATGGAGAGGCTTCAGTTGGGAGCCCCAGCTGAGGCCCCAGCCAATAGTTCACATCAATTGCCAGATGTGTGAATAAAGAGACATCCAGATGATTCTAGTCCCCAACCATTGTCACTCCCATTCACCTAGCCTTCCCAACTGAGGTTCCACATCTTGAAGCAGATGCAAGTCTTTTCCACCATTCTCTATCCGAATTAATAACCTGCCAAATTCATTAGCCTAATAAAATGATTGCTTTAAGCTGCAAAATTTGGGAACAATTTATTATCCAGCAATAGTAACAAGAACAAACTGGTACTCTTTGTTCCTATTGCAAAACATATTGACTGCAAATCAGTGAACATGCTTACTAACATCTACTACCAAGAATGAAGCCACTCTCTGTCATGTTCGCTTTCCTTTCTTCCTTCCAGTTCAGTTGTATGCTTATGAAGAGACATGTGTTGTTTCCAAATCTGTTAATGTGAGCTGTATTTATTACAAAAATTACACAATTGAATTAAAAATATATAAGCCAATAAAGCCTTGGCATGAAAAGAGAGTTACTGGCCGGACGCGGTGGCGCATCCCTGTAATCCCAGCACTTTGGGAGGCCGAGGCGGGCAGATCATGAGGTCAAGAGTTCAAGACCAGCCTGGCCAATATGGTGAAACTCCGTCTCTACTGAAAATACAAAAATTAGCCGGGCGTGGTGGCAGACGCCTGTAGTCCCAGCTGCTCAGGAGGCTGAGGCGGGAGAATGGCGTGAACTCAGGATGCGGAGCTTGTAGTGAGCTGAGATCGTGCCACTGCTCTCCAGCCTGGGCAACAAGTGAGTCCGTCTCAAAAAAAAAGAAAAAAGAAAGAAAAAGAAAAAAAGAAAAGAGAGTTGCCATTATTATGAAAACTCAATGAAAATAAAAGTTATTATTGTAGAGGTAGGTATCAACATAATATCTATAAAATATTGTTGGGGTGATTTTGCAAATCCAAAACAATTCTGCATTCAGATCTCTTTCAAATGTCATTAAGTTCTCATTCCACTTTAAGGAAATCCAAACTACATATTATAGGTGATGCATTAGATGAGTGTGATTTATGCAAGAAAGACAAGCTGCAATTCCAATCAGTGGGCCCACATTTAAAGGAAAGGACTTGGCCCTACATCTAAAGATTGGCAAAGGAATATATTTTATATGTTTTAAGTTAAAATAAAACGTTTAATGTACCAACCCTTTGACCCAGCAAATCCACTGGTGGGTATAAACCTAAGAGAAATGAAAACATATGTCCACAAAAATACTTAAGCAAAAACGTTCATAGCAGCATTATTCATAAAAACCCAAGCTGTAAAACCAAATGTCCTTCAAGAGGAGAACAGGTCAACAAAACTGTGATGTATTCCTACTGAAATAATACTCAACAATAAAAAGGAGTAAATGCAACAACAACATGGGTAAATTTCATGGACATGACACCGAGTAAAAGAAGCCAGACCCAAAAGAACCCATCCTGTATGAATTCATTTATATAAAAGTCCGTAACAGGCAAAACTAATCTATCATAGGAGAACTCTAGAAATTTCCAAGGTAATCAAATCCCACTTCTGTGCCTATTTGCCAAAATTGTACAGCTAAGATTTGCATATTTGAATGTACATATGCTTTACCTAAAAAATAGAATTTAAAAGCTCCAGTGGGGAATGGGGAGAAGATGGAGTTAGAAACGAAACAAGAATGGTAAAATGATGATAATTGCTGACGCTGGGTGATGAGTACATGGGACACATTATACTACACTGATTATTTTGTGTATGTTTGGAATTTTCCACAGTAATTTTTAAAGATAAAATGTTTAAGGAATGTGTTATTGCTTATGATTCTCAGTTGTGACCAACTTTTTTGATGAACTGATAAACTCCCTGCCCCAGTGAGGGCCTCTGCTGCACAGATTCCCCTGTGCTCTCTCCTGAGCTTTGGCAAAGGGTTGGCACCAGTGAGCCAGGACTCTATGCCATATATTCTAACACTTAAATGATATCTGCCATGTTGTGCAACTGATGTATTGGTAGTTCATTAAAATATTAAGCGAAAGGTGAGGTGACAGAGCAGGAGAACAAACAAATACGAACTTTGTTTTTAGACAGAGCTGGGGTCAAGTCTCAGGTCTAGCATTTTTAATCTATGTAACTGAAGGCAATTTAATGTCCCTGAGCTTCCATGTCCTTACCTCTGAGGGCCAGGAAAAAGTTGTGCGGAGGCTGCTGTTGCTTCCCCCTTTATCTGTTATCCCTTTTTCCCAGTAATCAAAGTATTGAGATGTGTGTACAGTCTTACAGAATGTCAGCCTCCCTTGCAGCTAGGTGTGGGTGTGCAACTGAACTCTCCCTGTGAGAAATAAGAGTACATCATGTGACAGCTTCTAGGAATCTTCTTTAAAATAAAACAGGGATACACTGTTTGCTTCTCTTTCATCATCCTTTTTTTCTTACATCTTGTTGTCTTGAATGTGGCTGTGCTGACTGGAGATGCAGCCACCACTATCTTGGACACCACAGGAACAGAGTGGTGGTAAGTAGGCAGGGGCCCTAAAACCTTCCTGGAGCGGAGCTGCCATTCCTGCCTCGGACTCCCTACCTATGGACTTTTATGCAAAAAGAAATAAACATTCTCATTTTATAAGCCACTGTTGAAGTTTCTACTACACAACTGTAAGTCCACAACTGAACTCAAATCTAACGAATACAATACTTACTTCATGGTGTGCAGTGATGAGTGGACGTGCACATGTGTATAACATATATTAGCTATTGAAGATAGTAATAACTCATCACTATCATTACAGCCCTCGAGTTACTGTCTTGTTGATTTTCTGCACCCTGCTCTGTTTCTAGCAATAAATAACCCACAGTGGGCTTTAACAGATACTTGTGGGAGTGAGTTGAATATCTCACACTCCAGCTTTTAGTGAGAGAAGACATGCTGGTCCAAAGGAGAATAATTCAATAGTATAATGATAATCATTGGCCAGGTAGGATTTAACATAATTCTAAAAGAAAGATTGGATGAAAACAACGGAATATTGAGGTGGGCACCCCCATTAACTACAGGTCAAGTTTCTCCACATTGGCAATACTGACATCTGGATCCAGATAATTCTGTGTCGGTTGGGGGTAGGGGCAGTGCTGTGTCCTGTCGGATGTTCAGAAGCATCGCTGGCCTCTATCAGTGAGAGATGCCAGGAGTTGTGACAACCAAAAACGTTGCCAGATGTTTTTGCAAAAAATGCAAAATGTCTTCTGGGGGACAAAATTGTTCCCCAGTTGAGAACCACTGCTAAGATGGAGGTGTATATTCATACAACTTTTCTAGAAATCACTTGGTAATAAATATAAGGAGACTCAAAAATATTTAGACTTTTTGGCCAGGCGCGGTGGCTGATGTCTGTAATCCCAGCACTTTGGGAGGCCGAGGTGGGTGGATCAGCTGAGGTCAGGAGTTTGAGACTAGCCTGGCCAACATGGTGAAACCCCGTCTCTACTAAAAATCCAAAGATTAGCCGAGCATGGTGGCGGGCGCCTGTAGTCCCAGCTACTCAGGAGGCTGAGGCAGAAAAATTGCTGGAACCCAGGAGGCGGAGGTTGCAGTGAGCCCAGATTGCGCCATTGCACTCCACCTCAGGCAACAACAGTGAGATTCTGTCTCAAAAAAAAAAATAAGTAAATAAATTAAACTTTTTATCCAGGAATCCTACTCTGAGGAAATAATTGGTGATGCACACACAGCAATAATGAAAAGACGAACAACCTCATTTTAAAAATGAATGAAGCATCTCAGTATACATTTCTCCAAAGAATACATACAAACGGCCAATAAACCCATGAAAGATGCTCAAATCGTTAGCTGTCAGGGAAATGAAAATGAAAACCATAATGAGATACCACTTCCTATACCCACTAGTATAGTTATCACCAAAAAGACAGAAAAATAACAAGTACTGGTGAAGATATAGAGAAATTGGAACCGCCACCCTCGGCTGGTGGTAAAATGTAAAACGGTTCAGCCACTTTGGAACAGTGAGGCTTTTCCTCAAAAGGTTAAACACAGAGTGACCACATGACCCAGCGATTCTACTCCCAGGTAAATAAGCAAGAGAAATGAAAACATATACCTGCACAAAAACTTGTACACAAGTGTTCACAGCAGCATTCTTTACAATAACCAAAAAGTGGAAACCATCTAAATGTCCATCAACCGATGAACTAAGAAATAAAATGTGGTCTCTTCATACAATAGAATATTATTCAGCAATAAAAAAGGACTGAAGTACTAATACATGCTACGACATAGACGAACCTTGAAAACATGGTGTTAAGTGGAAAAACCCAAAAACAGAAATCCACATGTTATATTCATTGCATTAAAAGTCCAGAATACAGCCAGGCCTGGTAGCTCACACCTGTAATCCCAGCACTTGGGGAGGCTGAGCCAGGCAGATCACCTGAGGTCAGGGGCTCAAGAACAGCCTGGCCAACATGGTGAAACCCTGTCCCTGCTAAAAATACAAAAAGATTGGCCGGGTGTGGTGACACACTCCTGTAATCCCAGCTACTTGGGAGGCTGAGGCAGGAGAATCGCTCGAACCCAGGAGGTGGAGGTTGCAGTGAGCTGAGATTGCACCATTGCCCTCCAGCCTGGGCGACAGAGTGAGACTCCATCTCAATCAATCAATCAATCAATCAGTCAATAAAAAAGTCCAGAATAAGCAAGTCAATGGAGAGGAAAATTCGTCAATGGTTACCTAAGGCTGGGGGGTTCGGGTATGGAATGGGGAGTGACCGCTAATGGGTATTAGGTTTCCATGTGGGTGATGAAAATATTCTAAACTTCTTCTAGAGTTGATGATGGTTATGGTTATACAACTCCGTGACTATACTAAAAACAACTGAATTGTATACTTTAAATGGGTAACCCATATGGTATGTGAATTAAAGTATAAAAAGAAGTTGAAACATCACAACAAGAAAATGCACATACAAGGACGGATGTTGTTATAAGGTTTTGTGGGGGTGTTTGTTTGTCTGTTTGTTTGTTTTCTGAGACAGGGTCTCACTCTGTTGCCCAGACTGCAGTGACATGATCTCAGCTCATGCAGCCTCCATCTCCTGGGCTCAAGAGATCCTCTTGCCTGAGCCTCCCAGATGGCTGGGACCACAGGTGTGCACCACTACACCTGGCTAATAGTTTTATTTTTTGTAGAGAAGGGGTCTCACTATGTCTCAGGCTGGTCTCAAATTCCTGGGCTCAAGCAATTATCCTGCCTTGGCCTCCTAAAGTGATGAGATTACAGGTGTGAGCCACTGTGCCTAGCCTATAAGATTTTTAAAATCAGAAAACACCTAAATGTACATAAAAAAGGGATGGTAAGATAAATTATGTTCAGTACTATGAACAAATATTAAGCAAACATTATAAATCATCTTTGGAATAGCTACTATCACGAGGAAATATGCTTTAATCTTAAGAGGAAAGGCAGAATGTAAATCTACTCTTAGACTCACAAGCACACACACACAAAAAACACACACAAGCACACACACACAACACACACACAAGCACACACACACACAAAACACACACAAGAACACACACACAAAAAACACACACAAGCACACACACACACAACACACACAAGCACACACACACACAAAACACACACAAGCACACACACACAACACACACACAAGCACACACACACACAAAACACACACAAGCACACACACACAACACACACACAAGCGCACACACACACAAAACACACACAAGAACACACACACAAAACACATACAAGCACACACACACAACACACACAAGCACACACACACACACACACACAAAACACACAGGTGAAAATTATAAAAGGAGATTCACAATCAGTGAAGAGTGGTTCATTCTGGATGGTGGGATAACGCTGGGATTTTTATTTTCTGATCTTTTCTCTGTAGTTTTTATATTTTCTACCCTGTATATCTAATTAGGAAAATTGTTTTTTAAAGATTTTTAAAAGACAGTTTATTTCCACAACTTACTGGAGATTTATAGACTACAAGAGCTGAATAAAAAAGGATAAATCAGGTATAAAACCTTCTCATTTTCCTGATGAGGGAACCAGAGCCCAAAGAGGCTAAGGGGCTTGGCACTCTCTCAGTCACCTTGCCAGAGCCTGTGAAACTGAAACAGGTCCTTTCCTCCTCTCGCCTCCTTTTCCTTCTTTCTTAACGACCCTGTCTCTTGCGCACACACACAAAGCAGCTCAAAAAATTGAGAGATTTCTTTGCCCGAATTAGCCTCTGTCCTAACATTTCTACCAGGTGAGGCGGGAGAGACCCAACAGCTTCTCTCCCGGAACATCAGAGGGCGGTAGCGAGTCAGGCCCGCGGAGCGCCCCGCACAGTGGATGAGCCACAGCGGGGACAATCATCCGTTTTGGCAGGAGAAGCACAAGAAACTGATTGAAATTGGCCCTGGAGTCTTCAGCTCTCTCTGGTAAGCCCGGGCTTACAGTCTTTGAAGTGGGGTGCTCTGGTTCCCATCCACAAGAGCAAGAAAGGGATGACGCCCCAGGGAGCCGCCCGAGCACCAGCTGCCAATGCTGCTGGAGCAGCAGCCCGTGATCACCTCGTTTTCCTGCTCCCGGTGCCACCCGAAAGGGGCGCTGCGGCCTTCGGCTTCCCGGGAGGTAGCGCAGATGGACGGCTGCAAGGACGCGGGGGGAACACGTCTATCCAAACGGCCGGCTTCTGCTGCTGGCCCCTGGGGTCCCGAGCCCTCCAAAGATAAGAGAATCAGGCGAGAAACGAGAGCCCAGGACTCTTCCGCAGAAACAAAAGGTCAGTGAAACTTGGCAGGCCTCCCTGTTCCTGAATGATTCCCAGAGGACAGTAAATTTGCAAAGTGGTCAGGGTTGAAATCCAGACATATGGGCCTGGCTGCAGAAGCCCGGCTCCCCTCCTGTTGCCTCCACAACAAGTGAGAGTGAAATACACAAAGTTGAGGGCACGGGCGTTCACCCCTTGCCATTAATTTCGATTAAATAAACTTAGCCCAGACATAGGGCTCTACTGTTCTGCTTTAGCCGAGGTGTGCGAGAAACTCCAGCTCTGCCACTCACTGGTCAAGTGAACCCACACACACGGGTAAGTTTTCTGTGCCTCAGTTTCCTCACCTGTAAAATGAAGGCAATACTAATAGTATCTACCTCAGTTGTTATGAAGCTTTACATAGTCTCTGACTACAATTAGTGTTCAACGAATGGTAGCTATTATCTGCTACTAATGATGATTAGGACAAAGATCTTAAAATATGGAATTTTTCTGCCCTCATTTCATAAGAAATCAGTTCAATGTCTTGGGGCCTTTACTGTTAGGAAATTCTCTCTTACTTTAAGGACCCTCAAGAAGCTTGTTGGACAACCATGCAAATCAAGCTAGAATTAATACACTAGAAACCCCTGTATCACACAGCTAAAACTTATCTCTAAGTATCTGCCCCAGGCCATTTAAGCTGACGTGTGTCTCTGTTCTCACCTAAGTTGCTGGTTGTAGAAGTTGTTCCTGAAAGGCCAATTCACCAGGGTTTGATTGGAAGGTTCTAGAAACACAATGTCTACACTTTTATAAGTTGCTCTGGTGCCAGTGGAAAGGCCAAGTAATTCATCATAATAGGTAGATGCTAGGACAAACACTTAGATGCTAAGATTAATGAATGGAGAACATATTTTCTAAAGTTGGGCATGACAATATCCACCATTCCATCTGACACTCTTCCCATGGCAGGTTTTGCATCTTCTCCCATTGAATCTGGGAGGGCTTGGGCACAATGCCACATGACTTCCGGGGTTAAGTCATACAGGACAGTGCAGCTTCCTCCCAATCTTCTTTGGGACGCTCATTCTTGGAAGGCAGCCACCAAGCTGTGAGGAAGACCAAGCAGCCACTCAGAGAGGCCATGCATGGGGGCTTCGTGTGACAGCCCCAGCTGGGGTCCCAGCCAACAACTCCCTCAATCTCCGGACATGTAAGGGTACCGTCCTTCAGATAATTCTAGACCTAGGACTGGACACATCACTCCATGTGTCCCCAGCACCCTAAGAGTTGGAGACCTTCAGAAACCTCATTTCTAGTTACCAACTCCTGCCTTAGAGCAAGGGTTTTTAAACATTTTGAGTATCTTATCCTATGTTTTTGTTTTTACCAACAGTCTTACATAGAACCCCAAACATAATTAGATAAAGCTGGTGTTGCATTCATTGATATGGGTTGGGAGGAGACCAGAAACTGGCCTGATGTAACTGTTGCCTGACGTCTTCCTCTGTTCAGTGTGAAAGGTAAAAAATCTTGGGACCCCAAAATCCTTAAGCCAATGGGACAAGTCAAGCTGGGAGCTGCGTCAGGCAAACCTGCCTCCCATTTAAGTTCTAAATAAGATGACTACAAAGAAAAAAAGCTACAGACCTCCCTCGCAATTTGCCCACTAGGAAATTTCCTTGTGTGTCCCAAGATCTTTACCCTAAAATGGATCCGTTGAATTTTATCCTGACAATGTAAATTGATCACTTATCTTCACAGGATGGAGACAAAGGACAGAACTCAAAGTCATCCCTCTGCTCACCTGAGACAAGTGCATATCTGATTGCTTCCTCTGATGTAAGAAAGTAGTCACTGAGCTAGACAAAGCATAAGTGACGTATCCTCTACCCCCTCCCACAAGTGAATTGTGTATTTGGTGAAAGGCTGATCAAAGACTCCAAAGAATGCAACCACTTGTCTCGGATCTCCCCACACCTTTCCAAAGGTTCTTCTTCTTTCCCCAATATTCTCCCTTTAATTATTGAAGCCTTCAAAATCATCATTGGAGAAAGGCACCAACCTGCCTCCCAGGTGCACATCCTCAACCTTGGCAAAATAAACTTTCTAAATGATTGAGATCTGTCTCAGACACTTTTTGGTTCACACCAATTTCCTGGGTCTTTCAGGAACCCTGTTTGAAAACAGGTGAGCACTTCCGGACGACAGCACAGATGGGCACCGCGACTTTCCCAAAGATCTTCCAACTCAAGTAAAGTGGCAAAAAATGTGTATTCTAAGCCTGTGTGACCCCAGCCCCTCCATCTTCGGCAGACTAAATTGAAGTGCTGTCTGCTCCTCTGGTCCTCTTCAGCCAGCATGGGACTGGTGAGGAGAAGGCTGTGCTGGACTCCTCGCCGCCCAGCTACCTGACCTTGGTGTTGAGCTTCAGGTACGCGACATAGTGTGTCAGGAGCAGCCTTTGGAAGGCGCCGCTGTAGAAGGCCCAGGCCGGGATCAGGCTCAGAAAGCCCGCCTTAAACAGAGAGAAGCGTCAGTGTTGGGGAGGAAGGAATGACAAGTACCTCAGTTCATCTTTGTGGTCTTTAAAAACATTTTTTTCTGACTACTAAAGTGGAGCCCCAGAACCTTTTATGTCATCGATAAAGTTTAAGGGTCTCGTGACACTTTCTCAGCACACAAGGTTTTCTCAGACACCAAAGGAGCCAGTCCTTTCAAACTCCTTTGGACGACCTAGTAGGATCAGCCCTAAGGAATTTTTTTTCTTTGAGACAAGGTCTTGCTCTGTTGCCCAGACTGGAGTGCAGTGGCATGATCACGACTTACTGCAGCCTCAGCCTCCTGGGCTCAAGGGATCCTCCCACCTCAGCCTCTTGAGTAGCTGACACCATAAGAGTGTGTCACCATGCCTGGCTAATTTTTTTTTTTTTTTTTTTTTTTTTTTTCCAGAGACAGGGTCTCACTATGTTGCCCAGGCTGTGCTCAAACTCCTGGGCTTAAGTGATCCTCCTGCTTTGGCCTCCCAGAGTGCTGGGATTACAGCTGTGAGCCACCGTGCCTAGCCTGGAAATTCTAAATGAAGAGAATTCTGTGTTAACCACCTCCTGACTTATTCTTTCTCTTAGTAAGTATGTCTCCTCTTGTCTTCAAGTCCTTTCTACCAAGC
The DNA here is from genome assembly GCF_024542745.1 of Macaca thibetana thibetana. Taxonomy (NCBI): domain Eukaryota; kingdom Metazoa; phylum Chordata; class Mammalia; order Primates; family Cercopithecidae; genus Macaca; species Macaca thibetana. The sequence goes on along the minus strand of NC_065592.1, from coordinate 108,596,482 downwards.
TTCTGTTAAAATGAGGATCCTGGGCCAGGCGCAGTGGCTCACACCTGTAATCTCAGCACTTTGGGAGGCCAAGGCAGGTGGATCACTTGAGGTCAGGAGTTCGAGACGAGCCTGGCCAACATGGTGAAACCGTCTCTAGTAAAAATACAAAACTTAGCCAGACATGGTGACGCATGCCTGTAGTCTCAGCTATTCAGGAGGCTGAGGCAGGAGAATCGCTCGAACCCAGGAGTTAGAGGTTGCATTGAGCTGAGATCGTACCATTGCCCTCCAGCCTGGGTGACAGAGCGAGAGTCTGTCATAAATAAATAAATAAATAAATAAATAAATAAATAAATAAATAATAAAAATGAGGATCCAGGAAAGAATCAGAAATGCTGCCGGGCGCGGTGGCTCACGCCTGTAATCCCAGCACTTTGGGAGGCCGAGGCGGGCGGATCACAAGGTCAGGAGATCGAGACCACGGTGAAACCCCGTCTCTACTAAAAATACAAAAAATTAGCCGGGCGCAGTTGTGGGCGCCTGTAGTCCCGGCTACTCGGGAGGCTGAGGCAGGAGAATGGCGTGAACCCGGGAGGCGGAGCTTGCAGTGAGCCAAGATCGTGCCACTGCACTCCAGCCTGGGCGACAGAGCGAGACTCCGTCTCAAAAAAAAAAAAAAAAAGAAATGCTTTCCATCATTTGGCACAACTCCAAGGCATAGCAGGCGCCAGACAAATAACGTGAAGCCTGGATGAATGGAAGTTAGTCACAGAAAGGTGTGGGTTATCGACATGCAGCAGGTGCTTTTCAAAGAGGAGGAAGCCTTCAGCTCAACGCAGTTCAGGCTGTAGAAAGATTCCTTCAAGGTACAGGCCTTGAAAGATTCCTTGCCACCAAACTGCAACTGTGTCTTGCACAGTTCTGGGGTCCAAGATCCCGGAAGCAATTATTTTGTTCACAGCATGACTTTATTAATCCAGCATGCCTCAATCTACCTACTCCCTACAGAACAACAGGATTCCAACCAGAGGAAAATTGAGCTTTGGGGGAAGTTATTCATGTTTCGTCAGCCAGCACAGATCCTCAGATCTCTGCATTCCTCTGAGATATTCGAAGACAAGGGACTAATGACAGCTTCTGGGAGCCAAAGCTGACCTCTCCTCCCACTAGCCACGTCGCTGAATCAACACAGCTTCTTCCTCAAGGACTTCATTTTTCTCTCTGAGCTTTCTTATCTCACAGCAACATCAAGCCCTTTCAATAGCTCTGTCCTGAACAAAATGTTTTGGCATAGTGAGGTCAGCCATAAAGAAAATAAGCAACATAAATTAAAATTCCAGCCCCCTTGAAAAAGTCCTAAAAGAGTCCCTCTTCCATCTCCATCTTTGTCTACCCCCTCCCATCCTGGAAGGGCCATGTAAGAGCCAGAAAAGGCTGTGGCAGCAGATAAAAGTGGACTGAAATTCTAGCTTCACCATTACCAGCTGGGTGGTCACAGGCCAGCTGTTGGCGCTCTGAGCTTTGTCTTCCTCCATTGTAAAAGGGCGGCTCTAAGACCTATCTCCCAAGATTATTAGTACAACTAAGCGAGGCAGCGTGCGTGAAGCCTCCAAGCACGACAGGGTCTCCATAGGTGGGGGCTCCATCCCTGCCTCGGTCCCAGCCCCATGTTCCCTTCAGGTGGAGGGCATGCTATCTTTGCCTGGCCTCTTGGTAATAAACGGGTCGCTTATTTACCATTTGATTCTACATGATTGCTTCTCTGTTTAGATACAATGATCTTTCTAAATCCTGGCAAACTCGAAATTGGCTTTAATGATTAATGTATTTTCATTTATTTTCTCTCCTGCTTCACCAGGCACGAAAACTCCTTTTCTTGGTCTGTTCTTGGCAACTGTTTGCCTGAATAAATTAGCATCTGTTATCTAAGAAATTAAAAGGAAAGGTCAAGAAAATACTCCGGCCAGGCACGGTGGCTCCCACCTGTAATCCTAGCCCTCTGGGAGGCCAAAGCAGGAGGATCGCCAGAGCCCAGAAGTTCAAGACCAGTCTGGGCAACAACGCGAGCCCCAGCCTCTATAAAAACAGTTTAAATATTAGCTGGATGTAGTGGCATGTGCCTATAGTCCCAGCTACGGCGGAGGCTGAGGTAGGAGGATCCCTGGAGCCCAGGAGTTCGAAGAGGCTGCAGTGAGTTGCGATCCTGCACTGCACTCCAGCCTGGGCAACCTGGCTATGTCAAAATTAAATAAAATATTCAACTTTGACCCTGTGTCAAGATAAAATTTTATTCTATTTCTATAAAAATAAAATGTTTCTTTTCCTACAAGGAAACATTTTTCAGATGCTGATGAGTTCTGTTTAAGCCATCAGCATCCTGGAGGACTAAGGTCACAGCGTGCTCCTGAAGATGGAAGGGACGCCATCCCCACTGGAGAGAGCTAAGCTGTGACACCAAGAAAGTGCACAAGAAATATGTAGTTTTGGCCGGGCGCGGTGGCTCACGCCTATAATCCCAGTACTTTGGGAGGTCGAGGCAGTCAGATCACCTGAGGTCAGGAGTTGGAGACCAGCCTGGCCAACATGGTGAAACCCTGTCTCTACTAAAAATCCAAAATTTAGCCAGGTGTGGCGGTGCACACCTGTAATCCTAGCTACTCAGGAGGCTGAGGCAGGAGAATCGGTAGAATCTGGGAGGCAGAGGCTGCAGTGAGCCAAGATTGCACCACTGCACTCCAGCCTGGGCAACAGCGAGACTCCATTTAAAAATATATATATATATAGTTTTTCTTCCCTGGAGAGAGTGGGAAGTGGGAGGAGAGAAAGAGAAAGGCATGGTCAGAAGTGTGTCCTCTGTTCGATGTGAGCTCTGGGCCTAGGCTGGGGGCTGAAGGATGGAGAAGTGTGATTCATGAGTAAGGGTGGCACTGAGGGCAAAGGAGGGGCCATTGCCCCCGCTCCTCTGGGGTGCAACCACAGGAAATTATCTCAGCATGGGGAGATAGGTGCTGAGATTTGATTTTCCCAGCTTCCCTCAGGTCCACGTTGGTGCTGATGTAGAGATAAGAGGAGCCAGAGGTCTCTATGGATCAAAGCTACAGATGGACCTTGTGCCTGTAGCTGGAGGGGGATGTGGCAGGTGCAGCAGTCTGCTGCCCTCAGCAGCTGGGGAGGCCTTGTCAGGGCATCCACTGGCCAAGTCAAAAGGACAGAAAGGTTCATCTCCCTCATCCTCCACAGACATAAACTTCAGCAAGGTGAACAGCCACCCAGGACACCAGCCCACACACACGGAAGGACCGTCAGGGACCACAAGGCATCCTCTCCCAGTGCCACCTAGTGGGAGGGGCAGGAAGAAGGGAGGCTCCAGGGAAGACTGAACACTTCTCCCTAAATAACAGACTGAGAGTACATTTCCTAAATGGCCAGTTCAGATGACGAGATCAAACTCAGTTTAGACTCATTGGACGTTTGATGAAATTTCCTGCAGCAAGTAGTGATCTGGAAAAAGACCAGATCAGCAATAGAAAAAGAAAAGACCTTATATTCGCTCTGTGTGTCTGCTTTGTCGTGTGAGTCACACTGGTGATTCTGCACATTGTTGAGGTTCTACACAAAAATAACAAGTAATCACGTGAGAAAGTTCAATATCTAGCCGGGCGCGGTGGCTCACGCCTGTAATCCCAGCACTTTGGGAGGCCGGGGCGGGCGGATCACGAGGTCAGGAGATCGAGACCATCCTGGCTAACAGGGTGAAACCCCGTCTCGACTAAAAATACGAAAAATTAGCCGGGCATGGTGGCGGCACCTGTGGTCCCAGCTACTCGGGAGGCTGAGGCAGGAGAATGGCGTGAACCCGGGAGGCGGAGCTTGCAGTGAGCCGAGATCGAGCCACTGCACTCCAGCCTGGGCGACAGAGCAAGACTCTGTCTCAAAAAAAAAGAAAAAGAAAAAGAAAATTCAATATCTCTTGCCAGAGTCTTCTTTAAGTCCCAGCAGATAAAGGAATGCTTTGGGAGACTTAGCACATGGAGCCATAAATCCTTCTAGCACCCATGAAAGAGAGAGAGAAAGAGAGTTCCAATTCCCAAAGGAGAAAAGCCAATGAGACAGAGGAGGAAGCTGGCAGATAGTGGGTAAGTGAGGAAACCTCTTCTAACTTTCTTTAGTGGGACTGGAGTCGGAGCTATGCCAATGTTATGTTTGTTTCAGTATTAGTGAGCAATACTCAAGTCTACCTTTGTTTCATGTTTGTGTTTGTTTTTAAAAGCAGCCCAGGCCAGGCGCAGTGGCTCACGCCTGTAATCCCAGCACTCTGGGAGGCCAAGGCGGGCAGATCACGAGGTCAGGAGATTGAGACCATCCTGGCCAACTTGGTGAAATCCCATCTCCACTAAAAATACAAAAATTAGCTGGGCATGGTGGCGGGCGCCTGTAGTCCCAGCTACTTGGGAGGCTGAAGCAGGAGAATTGCTTGAACCCAGGAGGTGGAGGTTGCAGTGAGCTGAGATCGCGCCACTGCACTCCAGCCTGGGCAACAGAGCGATATTCCGTCTCACAAAAAAAAAAAAAAAAAAAAAAAAAAAAGCAGCCCAGGAGTGGTTGGTAAGAGTCTCTTGTGCCATATGCTGGATCTGTGGCGTGCTGGAGCTGGCTTGTACTCACTCATAAGAGCCCGCTGTGATCATTCGCAGCAAACTAACACAGAAACAGAAAACCAAACACCGCGTGTTCTCGCTCATAAGTGGGAGTTGAACAATGAGAACACATGGACACAGGGAGGGGAACATCACACACCGGGGCCTGTCAGGGGGTGGGGGGCGAGGGAAGAGAGAGCATTAGGACAAATACCTAATGCACGTGGGACTTAAAACCTAGATGATGGGTTGACAGGTGCAGCAAACCACCATGGCACACGTATACCTATGTAACAAACCTGCATGTTCTGCACATATATCCCAGAACTTAAAGTAAAATTAAAATTAAAAAAGAGAGAGCCCACTATGCACCACGCACTCCTGAATTCACACACACGGCATCATGCCAGTGGTTTAAACTCAGCCATGCTGGGAGTATTTATACCATAGAAGTCAAATGCTACACGGCAAAGTGGTTTGTGTTGGTTTTGCTTTTTTCCCTGGAGGGCTGATAGCTAAACATTGACTGGAATAGAGGGTCAGAGAAGACAGCAGCCCCCACGTGGAAGCACCATATATCTTGGTCTTCCCTGCTCAAGAGCTCCTGGGAGCCACTTTACTTTCTGAGGGAGGAGGGAGGCAGCCAAGAATGAGACTTGCCAACTTGGGGGTTATCTAGAGGCTGAGCTCCCAGGCTCCGGCTTCTCCCCACCTTGCCACATAGTCCTTGTCCCTGCCTATCTTACTGCTGGGAGCATACCCAACACATCGATGAGTGTTCCAGCAGCAAGGAAGAGCTAGCCCAGCCCTGCCAGGGCCACCTGTGTGTCCTCCCTCCCTGGCTTCAAGCAAAGGAGAAGTTATCAATTACCAAGATTTCATGGGCAAGGCAGCCACAGGTTTCACCTCCGATTGTGACATAATTCAGTGACTCTTGGACAAACTCATCAGCAGTCTTGGTTATCACATTGGTATTTAGATACTTTGTCATTGCAGTCGAGACGGCATATGGGGTCAGCACCTACAACGGGAAGCAAAGACCATGGCACAGAAGCAATCCACTCCGGAAGAAGACTCTGAGAAATTAACACTCAAGACCCCGTCCCACCACTTCCCGACCCTTCTCTTCCTAGGCAAGGTTTTAAGATCTTCAGTGGAAAAAGGCACAGAACTGGCACAGAGCTGGGAATCAAAAATTTGGTTTCTCAAGATGAGGACTTAGCCGGTCAACAACAGGTGGCCCAAATGCCCTGCCCAACACACAGCATGAACGGGAAGAACTCGGGTCTCTCTCTCAGAACCGAGTTGCAAGACAGCAAATAAAAATACAGGATGTCCAGTTAAATCTGAAGTTCAAACAATGAAAATCACTTCAGCACAATCGTGTCCCAAGTATTGCATGGGACATACTCATACTGAAAACTATTCATAGGCATCTGAAATTCAAATTTAACTGGAGGTCCTGTATTTAATCTAGCAACTCTGCCTCAGAGGTTTGTTTCTAATACATATAACCAAAGTTGGAGCAACTGAAAGCACTTTGGATTCCCACTTTCACACTTCAGTTAGGAACCAAGAGTGGCACATACCTCATAACCTTTTCCTGTTGTGGTAAGAAAAACAATCACACATTGTGCCCTAAAAACCCAACACCATGTTTCCACCTGTGGTCTAACCACATTGTGGCCTGGCACGAGGATTTGTAATAGGGTTTTATTACCTTATTCCGAGAACAAAGCGTTTGGCATCTTTAGAAAGAAAAAAGGCCGGCATGATGACTCACGTCTGTAATCCCAGCATGTTGGGAGGCCAAGGCTGGACGATTGCTTGAGCCCAGGAGTTCGAGACCAGCCTGAGCAACATGGCAAAACCTCATCTCCATTAAAAACAGAAAAATTAGCCAGGCACGGTGGCACATGCCTGTAGCCCTAGCTACTCAGGAGGCTGAGGCAGGAGGATCCACTGAACCTGGAAGGCAGAGGTTGCAGTGAGCCAAGATCATGCCACTGCACTCCAGCCTGGGTAACATCAGAGTGAAACCCTGTCAAGGAAGGAAGAAAGGAGGGAGGGAAGGAGGGAGGGAGAGAGGGAGGGAGGGAGGGAAGGAGAGTGGGAGAGAGGGAGGGAGGGAGGGAGGGAGGGAGGGAAGGAAGGAAGGAAGGAAGGAAGGAAGGAAGGAAGGAAGGAAGGAAGGAAGGAAGGAAGGAAGGAAGGAAAAATAAAAATCTACAAAAGTTTTTTTGGTTTTATTTATCTTCACATCACATTTGGAATTACATTGTTTCATAATTGAACCCAATTATGAGTCAGTTAATCCAAATGAGCAGGTTCTTATGGAAATTAAAGCATGATTAATTTGTATAACACTTTTCTTCCAAGGATCTCAAAGTATTACTCTTTGAGAAATATAAGGAGGGTGCTTTCTCCACCAGATAGGGAAGTAATGATAAGTATTTTCATTCTTAAGTGATTTGGGGTTGACAAAACATCTGTATGTACAAAATAGGGGCTCAATAAATATTGTTTAAACATGTGTACCTATTTCTTCGTTAGATCTTTACTATAACCCAGAGATATACGCAGGCATCATAAGCCCCTTTTTATGGATGGGAAAACTGAGGCTCACAGAGTTTAAACAAGCTGACCAGGATCACTCAGATGAAAAGTGGCAGAGCTGGGATGAAATTCAAACCCAGCTCCACAGTACATGCTTTCTCATTCATTCAGAAGTATTTATTGAGCACCAACTATGTGTGCGTTCAGAGAGGCCAATTGGTTTTTGAAAGATCACAGTCTTTTCATCTTCTCCTCCTTGCTAGAAGAGCACCTCCAAGATCTCTGCATCAGGGAAGAGACAAGGGACACCATTTCCCCACCCACATCTCCTCCTGACCCTGCTGCTCCATGGTACCCACTACCTCTGCAGCTGTGCCCTGAGGATCAAGATAAGATGCTGCTGAGGGTCACAAGGCTAGGAAGCAGGTGGCTGTGATGATCATTCATGTTTAGAAATCACCAAGGATTCCTGGTTCCTTCTTCTTCCAGACACACGCGTAATAGAATCGCACTTCCTGGCCCCCGGTGGCTGCGTGGGACCGTGCTACCAGATTTGGCCAGTGATTTATGAACAGAGGTGAGATGTGTCATCTCTGGGCCAGAGCACTTCATTGTCAAAGCAGGACCCACTAGAACTTCCCACTCCTTTTCCTCTGGCACATCGGCTGCTCCATCAGCCTGGGGCCCTGTGTCAACACAGTCAGCTAACGTCTTCTGTGAACCCACAGTGGATGTGTCGCGTGAATGCAAAATAGGACTTTGTTGTTTTAAGCCACTGAGATTTTAGGGGTTATTTTTTACTGCAGCAAACTTAGCCCAGACGGAGTTGCAGCATTGCCTAAGAGAAACCCCAGCTTCAGCTGGGATGGGAGCATGGAGACCCCAGCATGGAAGCAGGACCCTCCGATGGGTCAGACGGCTTCTGCATGGCAGAAAAAGGGACCGTGACACGGTGGCAATGCTGCTACAACCACTCACTATGGCTCAGAAATGATATTATTGGCCAAATTCCTACCGTTAACTCATATCTGCCTACTTAATAAGCTTTACCCTGTAGCTGGCTGGTTTATAGGAACAGCCACCTAAAATACTCTCACTGGATATTTTAATTGAAAATCAGTGTGTGCAGCAATAGTTTCCAAGATATAATTTTGAATGTGCCTTTCTCCATTTCTAATAGGATATTGTAAAACTTCTTCCCACACAACAATAACAAAACAAAACAAAAACTCTGTTTATTCTACACTCCAGAAACTACCTAACTCTAACTCTGTTGCTGAACAAAGCACAAATAAATCACTGACACTTGAGGAATCACATTGCTCAGCCTGCAGCAGGCAGTGACAGCCCAGCTGCGCCCAGGTGAGGACAGGTCATCTCCACGACACAGGGGGAAGGGAAGCAGAGTGCCTCCTCCTCACCTGCTCAAGAACCAGAGTGTGGCGACCTCCGTGGCCCATCACAGATGGACCCCCCCCCCCGGTGACTAGCCCCTTCCCTCGTTCAAACTCGGATCAAGTGCCCAGTTTTGTTTTGTTTGCTTCTTCTCCAGAATTCCTCCCACATAAGCCTGTGTCCTGTGCCGGAGTCAGAGAGGAAAAGCCACAGCCAACCCTAATGTCTGCTCGGACGAAGCATCAGGTAGCAAGAAGGTCCACAGCATTTCTGAGCAGCCACTCCCCTCCCCCATTTCCTCCTCCAGCACCCAGGGTGCGGGGGAGGGCAGCAGAAGCCACAGCAGCAGGTGGCACTGAGGCCCCCGAAAGCCCACGTGGCGTCCCCAGCTCTTCCTGCTGACCACACGTGCACAGCCAGGCCCGCAGGAGACAGTGGCCCCGGCCCACGGGAGGTCCAGAGTAACCCTTCCCAAGGACTCACAGCCGCCCACCTCACCTGGATGATGACAAGAATTCACAGCCGCCCACCTCACCTGGATGATGACTTCTTTTGCTCTATATTCCTCTTGCAGGGCCTTGGAAAATGTGCACACAAATGCCTGGAGCAAGAAGGAGAAACACCTGAGGCCCCAGAGTGTGCTCCCTTGTCGAGCCAACTTCCTCCGACTTCAAGGGGCACTGCAGAGACACTACCTGCTAGACCTTAAAACAGAGTGGGCAGCCGTGGGTTCGGAGGGTACGGTGGGTATGGAGGGTATGGAGGGCATGGTGGGTACAGAGGGTACAGTGGGTACGGTGGGTACGGTGGGTACAGAGGGTATGGAGGGTACGGTGGGTACAGAGGGTACGGAGGGCACGGAGGGTATGGAGCATACAGTGGGTACCATGGGTACGGTGGGTACGGTGGGTACGGTGGGTACGGAGGGTACGGTGGGTACGGAGGGTACGGTGGGTACGGTGGGTACAGAGGGTACAGTGGGTACGGTGGGTACGGTGGGTACAGAGGGTATGGAGGGTACGGTGGGTACAGAGGGTACAGAGGGCACGGAGGGTATGGAGCATACAGTGGGTACCATGGGTACGGTGGGTACGGTGGGTACGGTGGGTACGGAGGGTACGGAGGGTACGGTGGGTACGGAGGGTACGGAGGGTACGGTGGGTACGGTGGGTACGGAGGGTACGGTGGGTACGGAGGGTACGGTGGGTACGGTGGGTACGGTGGGTACGGAGGGTACGGTGGGTACGGTGGGTACGGTGGGTACGGAGGGTACGGTGGGTACGGTGGGTACGGTGGGTACGGAGGGTACGGAGGGTACGGTGGGTACGGAGGGTACGGTGGGTACGGTGGGTACGGAGGGTACGGAGGGTACGGTGGGTACGGAGGGTACGGTGGGTACGGAGGGTACGGTGGGTACGGTGGGTACGGAGGGTACGGTGGGTACGGAGGGTACGGTGGGTATGGAGGGTACGGAGGGTACGGTGGGTACGGAGGGTACGGTGGGTACAGTGGGTACGGAGGGTACGGTGGGTACGGAGGGTACGAAGTTTCAGCTGCACAGGGTGAATTTGTTCTGGAGACCGACTGTACAGCGTGGTGACAAAAACTAACAATCATAGACCCCATACCTGAAGATTGCTAAGCAAGTAGATCTCAGGGGTCCTCACCACAAAAACAAAACAAAACAAAAACGGTAAGTATGTGAGGTCATGGATATGTTAATTCGCTTGACTTGATCATTTCACAACATATACATATATCAAAATATCACCTTGCATACTGTAAATAGACATAATTTTTGTCAAATATGCCTTCATGAAGCTGGAGAGTGGGGCAGAAAGAGAGTAAGGGGAAAAATGAACCAGCTTGTCCTGATGGGAGTTAGCACTTCATCCCCTGCTCTGGGAAGAGGGCCCCCCACTCAGCAAGAATGTCTGTTTTGGGATAAACCCATCCCTAGGGCCACTGCATGTATTAACCTCCTCAGGCTGCGTTTATGGCTAGCGCATGGTCAGGCCAGACCGCCCAGTCTGGAAGGAAGCTACAGTGTCACTTGTCAGCAGGAAGACAGCGAGGGCTCCCGGAGGAGGTGAGCGGGGCTGGCATCCCTGGAGGCTGGCCGGGTCGTGCACCGCAGGGCTTCCTTCATGTGCCGGGAGCAAGGGCTTTATTCTAATTTCCTCTTGGGCTTCCCAGTGACTAGCTCAGCCCTGCACATATGAGAGCGTCTCCAGGCAAACCTTTCCATCAACGTGCCAGATGATCAAAGGAAATCGCCAACTGGGAGAAATAAGAGGAAGTAGGCAGAGACTTGGAAGTCATGACATCACTCACCTTGGAAGCTGAGTACATGGAGTAGAGAGGCCAAGGAAACAGGGCTATCCCGGAAGAAATGTTCAGGATGAGACCTTTCCGCCTGAAAGGCAAAGAAGCAAAGTTCCCATGGTTTTGTTGCCCACCCGACCTTGGGTACAAAGAAAACAAAGGCGCCAGTGTGAACACTGCCGGACTCTGCCCTTTCCAGGCTTCCGCAGGTGCTGGGGGTTCTGCTTCTAGGAACGGTGAGTGAACTTCCCCCCCCTTCCCCCGGGGGGCGCCACGCAGCGATGTCTGAATTTCCGGCGCACAGAGATGCCACCGGGCAGTTATGTGACGTCACACAATGTGAGGGGCTTGCTCCTGGAGACAGAGGCCCTGCTACAGCTGCGGTCTCTCCACCAAAATACTGATAACCAGCTCAGCTCAGGATTTAAGGGGAGGGAATCCTTCTCCCCTAAATGTGACCACATGAGCTGCCGGTCCCTTTGGCCTCACGGACCCACAGCAGGACGGATGTCACATGCTGGAATGTTGTCTTGGGTAGACTTTCACAGTCCAGGACCTGCTCACACAGATACCCTATGCCAGTCTCCAGGAGCCTCACTTGTCCTTTTGAAATTCAGTATCCTTAATCCCTCCCAATCAGACGGATTCGATAGAGGAGTAGGGGACAAGAAACTGCAAATTAGAATCCAAGGCCAAGCCCCTTCTCCCTCTAGGGAAGATAAGCTATCAAGCATTTGCTTTTAACGACACCACCTGAGAAAAACCACCTCCCAAACGCGCATTGGAAGAGGTGACGTAAATATGCAATCAGTGGAGGAGCTGACAGAGCGGCCATTTTCACATTAAACCGGAGTATTCTTTCTGACAGAAGCTGAAATTCCTAACAAAGAGATGGTCGTGATCTCAGGACAACTTCTGAAGTTTTCTTTTACACTCAACATTCGTTAATTTTTCTTTAATCCAGTGCGTGTTGAAACTGCCCTTGTCTTCCTCCCTCCGATAGTGTTACATTTGACCTTCACATGAGATTGTCTATTTGCAGAGCTGGCCTGGCCCGGAACGTTATGTTTTTTTCCCATAATAACCGTGTGCTTTCATCGTAGCTGTTACCGTTTGTGAAAGCACAGCCAGGTGGACTCTGTGTCCCAGTTCCCGAGTTAGCTGACCGCCAGGGCAGGGAGGCCATGTGCTCCACACTTTTTTGAAGAAGGCCTTACCTTGATTCCATATGTTTCAGAATTAGCTGTGTCATCTACAAGAGAAGGCCACAGGTAAGCCCCACAAGGAACTAAGTAGCAGTGCAAGGGGGCGGGATGGAATGGGGAAGGGAGCGCGGGAGGAAGCTGGGAAAGAGTCTCGTCTTCTCAGAAGGCCTTGAAAATTGCTGGCACTCATTGGAGGTCACTCTGGCCACATTGGAGTCTGGCTGGAACCCACAGCAGCCAACCGAGACAAATGACAGGCTGTTCTGGGGCCTCTGGTTTCTTCCCCCTAAAGCTAATGTCTTCCTGGAAAAAGAGGGCAGTGAAAAATTGGGCGAATTGGCTTACGGCGGTGGAACCAACACTGAGGTTCCCATGATACTCTTCATTCTGCCGGACAGGCCAAAGTGGACTGGCCATGAGTTGGAACTGGGGAGCTATGTGGAAACCTAACACAACTCTACAGACAGAAGAACACCTCTTCCACTCAACAGCAGCCGCTTACGCAGCCTGCAGCTGGGCTGTGAAATAGCTCTGTGCACACAGCGCGCAGCCACTCCTGTGTATCGGAATTACGAGAGCCTTGAGCAGCCCCTTCCCCCTCCCAGCCTACAGACCCCTGAAAACGTCTTCTCTGCCATTTCGGGAGCCTAAAAGAACTTTTTGTTTCAAAATTACAAGGTACACGTTCTACAAACGAAGGAAGAGGCAACCCCGTGGACTGAAATGTTCTCTGAGGTAGGATTGACCGGAATCGGGCCTGGCAGGCCTGGAGCAGATCCTGACTGCAGCAGGTTTGAGACAAGGGACCCAAGTGAAAGGAGAGGGGCAGAGGCATCAAGGCACCTGGGGACCGGAAGACACAGGCCGCCCATTTCTCGATGCTGTCTAGGGGCCCTGCAGCTGCTCCTTGCAGGTGCCCCCTCCCAGGCCAGGCCCCAGCCTGTCTCAGAGCCTTCAGGGAACATCTTCGCTGCTGGGGGACCAGGGCGCCAGGGCAGTGGGGGGGGTGGGGCGGAGGCTCTCTAGAACCACTAGGCTGCCTGTGGAACACTGGATTTTGAGGAAAAAGAGAGAGGATGAGGGGCGAGATGGTGTCAGCCCTCTTTCCGTGAATGACTTCCTAGGGATATTGTATAAGCCTTTTCAGCCAGCACCCACATTGCCTCAAAGCCTCCTGAACGAACTCACTAGCCCTATTGCCTGAATGATTCCAATTAGAGAGACAACACTGAATCTTGTGGGTCCCTGCCTCAAGGCTTCCAACATTCAGCTTCTGATTCCACCTTCCCTTTGCCCTCAAACGCATATTCTCCCATCCCTGCCCCGAAGAGCACTCGGCCGTCTCCAGATGGCTCCTTTGAAATAGTGCAGCTTCTCTAGTCACGCTTCTAACCAGCAAGGTTCACCTGGGCATGGTATACTTAGAAGCTAAACTTCAATTCATTTTATTTGTTACTTAGGGAACTTAGTGTTTATCAATACATAATTTTTTTAAACAAATCAAAGCATTTCTCTGCTAAAGGAGTCAGAGGGTTGTCAAGTACATTTGGGAAATGCCTATGATCAAACAGCCCAAGACTAAAAGGTCAGTTGTAAAATAATGTGACTTTAGTGGTGAGGCTGCAGATGACAGTTAGACACACAAAACTCATAATTGCATCAGCTGGGGCCTCCAAAAAGCCGTCAATTGCTAAGCATAAAAAGATGTGTGTACCCCATAGCAACTGAGCAGGAAACCATAAAATGCCAGCATGCTTACAGAAAAACAACCAACAGTTATTGTCAGCTCAACTTATCCACCTGAAAAAAAAATTTTTTTTTTGTCTACTCTGCCTCCATTTCCCCTCCTTATCTTAACAGCAGCCTGGCTTTCTTTGGGAAATCTGTCCTTCGCTACTGTCAGTCCACGGTGCTTAGATGGGTGAGACTGAGCCTTCCGCTACTCTCCAACCAGGGTCCCAGCTCCTTGAAATCAGGAATCAGACTTTACTCATCCCTGCAGTCCCACTGACCTTCCAGAGTGGTCACCGAGGCTGCCATATACAGCTGTGATGTTGTGTACTGAGCAAGGTGCCCAGCTGTGGGGTTAGTGCAGGTGGGGAGCTCAGAGCTCACTCACAAGCCATGTGCCCTAGTAGAGGAAGAGGGCTGTGTCCCCAGAGGAAGGGGGAACACGTCATTCACACAAAATCCTCATCTACTCACCAAGTCACGCAGCCGCAAGCTGTGTCCATTCTTAAACAGTACCTTTCTCTAAATGGTCTATATAGGATAGCTTTGAGGGACCCGTGCTATACATCTTCGTGCAGCTGACCCTCATCAAAGAACTTGAATGCTGAATGGTGCCTAGGACATCTCTTGATCCACAGCCATTTTATTTTTATTTTTATTTTTATTTTTTGTTTTTTTGAGACAGAGTCTTGCTCTGTCGCCCAGGCTGGAGTGCAGTGGTGCGATCTCAGCTCACTGCAACCTCTGCCTCCGTGGCTCCGGAGATTCTCCTGCCTCAGCCTCCCAAGTAGCTGGGATTACAGGTGCCCGCCACCACACCCAACTAATTTTTGTATTTTTAGTAGAGACGGGGTTTCACCATGTTAGCCAGGATGGTCTCGATCTCCTGACCTCATGGTCCACCTGCCTCGGCCTCCCAAAGTGCTGGGATTACAGGCATGAGCCACCGCGCCCAGCTGATCCACAGCCTTTTAATAGCAGATGCAGAACCTCAAGTTCAAGGGGGCTACATAACTTGTCCAATGCTGTCCAACTAATTAGTAGCTGTGCTGGAACCAGAACACAGATGAACTTGAGCTTTGATTCAACAAATATTTATTGAACAACAAAAGTTCAGAAAATGTAAGCCATGCCCTCTGTCAGTTTTCCAAAGTGAGCTTTCCTCTATCTACAAAGCCTAAAATTAGAGGAAGAGACTAATTTTTTTTTAAGTTGCCTCTGAATCCTGAATACGTTTCAGCATCATCAAGCTTAATATGTTCCGACATGTGACAAAACTGAAAGCAGAAATAGAATTCAGATACAAGGGAGAGTTGAATCCATTACTGTATTTTCTAGATGAAAAACAGAACAAGACAATTACAAGACCACGACATGGCCTCTCAACTAAGTGCGGTTCGATTTCAAAGAAGGCTGCTTCTACCGTGGACGGGCACAATTCTCCTGAGTTGCCAAACTTCAACAGCTACTACATGTTAATGCATTTCGCACACATATTGATCACATACCTTGACTACGGAGGTGATGTTACAATGGATGACGCTCTGTAATAAATAATCACAACCACACATCAGCTGGATGATTAGAGAAATTCTCCTGGAAAGTAGTCAGTGCTAAAGAACCATGAAGAGGGCAAAAGTGCATGTCTGAGCGGTTTCATCATTCACCCTGCAAATTAGGCTCCTAACTGACTTCCAGCAAGCATGCACTAGCATCAAGAAACATCTGACTCCCATTCTGTCCTTCTGTACCTATGTCATGTTGACTAGACGTCAATTAAGAGTTTCCGGGAAAACTTGGAACTATATTACCGGAGGAATATAGATATGGTTTTTCAAAGACAGCTATTCCATTCCCAGCTGGAGGAAGAGGGGTTAGCACATGTGAGTCTAGGAGAACAGAAAGGCAGATGGTTGTATAATATAAGGTAGAGGTTCTGGGCTATGGAGGGCAGGTAAAGAACCCACTAGAATCACCCAAGATAAAGAGAAAGGAAAAGAGGATGGACACAGACTCTAGCACAAACACAGACACACACAGGCAGAGGAGCAAGCCTGGAACTTGCTTCCTGGAGAGACATAGACTTGTGCCAGAAACAGAGTGTGGGAGACGGAGCCCACACAGGAGATGTGTGGTCCTGAGAGGAGTTTGGTGAGGATGTGCAGCAGCGCCCAAGCAGTCTGGCATTATCACCCGGGGCAGCAGACTCGGGGCTTACACAGGACTGCAGGATACCTGCAGAAATGGGGATGGACGCATGAGGGCCTGCTCAGGTTGGTGCAGCCCTGTGACTCCAAAGGTCAGGGCCTAAGGAAGGGTCAACAAATTGTGCCTTCAAAAACTGTTAAATGCAACCGGGCGCGGTGGTTCACACCTGTCACCCCAGCATTTTGGGAGGCCGAGCCGGGCGGATTACCTGAGGTCAGGTGTTCGAGAGCAGCCTGACCAACATGGTGAAACCCCATCTCTACTAAAAATACAAAAATTAGCTGGGTGTGGTGGTGCATGCCTGTCGTCCCAGCTACTCAGGAGGCTAAGGCAGGAGAATAGCTTGAACCCAGGAGGCGGAGGTTGCAGTGAGCCGAGATCATGTCACTACACTCCAGCCTGGGCAACAGAGGGAGACTCCATCTCAAAAAGAAAAAAAAAAGGAACTGTTAAAGCCATTAAAAATGTACTCCCAACCAACAACGGCAGCCATGGGTCTGAGTCAAGCTTACTGAACTTACAGTCCTGCCAGCCACAGAGTTTGTGTCACATACTTCCCTCACACTAAAAGTTAAACAAATCTTGGTACCTGGGAAGACAGAGAAAGCCAAAGAGCTGGTCTTCTCCCATGCGTGGTGACAGCTGCAAATGTGTTAGGCAGAATTACGCTTTATAAAGTGGAGTGCAGCGCCCCAAAAGAATGGGACAATGGACAGGTAAGTTTTGATGTGCAGAGAAGAAGGAAGATGTCCATATCCCAGAGATACCATGAAAAGTGGTACTGCTGACTATGGATCGAGTGCTCAGGTGAAGAGAAAAGAGGGCCTGAATACACACAGTCCAGGATTTCGGCCGGATGCACGCTTCCATCGCTCCTTCCCGGGCCTGACTCGTTACCCAGCCAGGGGACCCAGAACCTGGGTAAGAGGAAAGTATGCACAGAAGAGCACAAGTCTACCTGGATTTCATCTGGCGCGTTCAGGAAATGGCTTGGGAGAAGGTTTGGAAGCATTCCGACATTGTTGACTGGCAGAAAGAAGCAAAACAAAAATGTGTCAGGATATCAGGTGGGAGATTTTCCCAAAGAAACATGTACAAAAAGATTGACATGTAAGGTTGCTCATCACAGTGTGATTTGATAACAGGGAGGAAAGTGGAGGGAAAATTTTGTCCCATAGTGGGAGACACCATCAGTGAATCATGGGGTGGTCATACGCTGGAATGCAGTGTAGTCATTAAAAACTATGACTGGGCTGTTTACATGGGAGAAGATGCATGATGTAAGTTTTTTTTTAAATATATGACAAAACAGCACATATGTATAATTCTGGTTTTGAAAATACATGTGTGTTTAGGATTAGAAAAGTATGTACCAAAAGGCTATCTCAGAGTATTGAGATTTTAAGAGATTCATATTTATTTTATCAGCCTGTCTATTCTTTCCATTTTTTCTGCAATGATATACTGTACACTTTCATATATAAAAATGTAATTATTTTTAAAATTCAGCAGAAGGTTTAGAAATCCAATTTGACTTTCTTCTATGTATACTATAAACACTGCACTGTGCACGTGGCCATAAAATAGCTTGTCTGTAAATCATTACAGAAACAAATACTATATTGTTTTCTGAATAAGAAAGAGTCAATTCTCAACTAACTATAGCATTTCACGGATTAATCACAGCAATGTTTGTTTGCTAAACTAATTCCTTTAGTCCAATGTTTCTGGGATTCTTTTTCTGCCAAATGCCAACACCAGTTCCATAAAAGAAAATTCATTTTAATATTAGAAAATATAGTCGGTCCGGCTGGGTGCGGTGGCTCACACCTGTAATCCCAGCACTTTGGGAGGCCAAGGCGGGTGGATCACAAGGTCAAGAGTTTGAGAGCAGCATGGCCAATATGGTGAAACCGTGTCTCTACTAAAAATACAAAAATTAGCTGGGCGTGGTGGCGGCGCCTGTAATCCCAGCTGCTTGGGAGGCTGAGGCAGGATAATCGCTTGAACCTGGGAGGCAGAGGTTGCCGTGAGCCCGGATCGCACCACTGCACTCCAGCCTGGCGACAGAGTGAGACTCCATCTCAAATTTAAAAAAGAAAATATAGTTGGGGGTTGAAATATGTATGTTTGATACATTCCAAACCAATATATAAATTTTTTATTCAGTGATGCCTCTAGAAGAAGTGTGCTTTGATATTCAACTTAACGCTATAGCTTAAAATATAGTCATGGTTTCAGCATAAATCACCATGAAATAATCAGGTGTCACTAATCAGTGCCAGGTTATTTCACTGATGTATTACAACAAGCTTTGCATCTTGCAATTTACTCACCTAAAATTCCAATTTCTAAGCCTGTAAGTTTTTCTTTAATATGCTCGTAGATGTCATCTTTGGTAAAATCTGCTTGTATAATCTTCACACTCCTCCCCGTAGTCCGCTCTACATGAGAGACAACAGTTTTTTCAATGAACAGGGATCCAGATGCCCCCTTGCCTGTGAAGTACTCCTGTATTACCTGAGCAGACATTGAAGAGGACAGCCCATTGCCCCAAACAGAAATGGGAGATGGCGCTGGGTAAATGCTGGGAGGTGCTAAGAGATTGGTGAATGGTGGTTTCTACGTGTCTCTAAGAGTTACTGCAGGGACGCGTATATGCATTAAGATAGATTTACTGCAACGGTTCTCAAAGTGGAGTCCACAAACCACAGCATCAGGGTTACAGGGAAACTTGTCAGAAATGCAAATTCTCAGGCTCTACCCCAGACCTGTGTCGGAAACTGTGGGTGAAGCCCAGCCAGCCACCTGCTTAACACACCTCCGAGTGACTCTGCTGCTTGCTCAAGTTTGAGACGTCGGACTGACAGCTGTAAAAGCAAGGTCTGACACTGCCTCTGCTCACAAGTGTCAAGTCTCCTCCACACAGACCCACCAACTCTTTGTATGTGTCCAATGCTTTAGCACTCACAGAGCATTTACATATACGATGTCTTATGGTCATCGTCCCTACCACATTCTAAAGTAGACCTTATGGTTTTCATTTTCCAGAGGAGAAAATGAAGGCTCAGAGAAGCTAACTGACATACCCAAGACCGTCCACTCTCTGGTCACTCCAAGTTCAACGCGCTCCCCACTACTCTGTGTTCACTTGCCTTCTGTGAGAGTTTTCCGGCAGATGTGAAAGCAACAAGCAGAGTTTACCAGTGGCTTGGTGAGCTGCTTTGCTTTGGAGTTAGCTGGTATTTGTGGGCCAAGCAATCTTGAGGCATAGTTTGGGGGTGGACAATGCTTTCAGGACAAAGACACTACTTACTTTTCAAAAGGATGATAAAAAGCACATTTCAGCATTGTGAGGCAAACACTGAGGATTGTCTCAGTCCTAGTCAAAGTTACTTCTGATATCCAGACACAGAACAAAAGCAGAATTCATGGGTTCAAGGGCACTGTGCTCCACGGTGTGACTGCACAGCCCACACCTCCCACACCCATCTCCTGTCCCAGATCTCCCCCAGGGAGACAAGGCTCACCCCTGACAACCCACCATGGTCTTCACAAGTCTCCAGAACTAACGTCTCATCCCTTTGAGTTAAAGAGTTTATTAATTATTAAATTAATAATTATTAAAATTAAAAGGTCCCAAAAGAAATATGATTATCATTATTAACAAAAGAACTCTTCAGAGCAAATCATAATAATAAAACATTGTGATATAAAAGTTGCCTCAGGGTTGTACAGTGTACAACCTCCACGTCCATACATGATGATCCTGGATCAAAACTGTTTTTAAAATCTGACAAACACCAGTAAGCATTGTCGCTCATCCTCCTGCCAAGAGCAGATCATAGGCACAGGGAAGGGAAGTCCCAAACACTGATCTTGTTTTTGTTTTTGTTTTGAGACGGAGTCTCGCTCTGTCGCCCAGGCTGGAGTGCAGTGGCTCCATCTGGGCTCACTGCAAGCTCCGCCTCCCGGGTTCACGCCATTCTCCTGCCTCAGCCTCACGAGTAGTTGGGTCTACAGGCGCCGCCACCACGCCTGGCTAATTGTTCGTATTTTTAGTAGAGACGGGGTTTCACCGTGTTAGCCAGGATGGTCTTGATCTCCCGACCTCGTGATCCGCCCGCCTTGGCCTCCCAAAAGTGCTGGGATTCCAGGCGTGAGCCACCGCACCCGGCCACTGATCTTGCTTTTGAAGGGAGTGGCAGAAGCAACCGGGCAGCCAGGGCCTCAAGGATGAGCAGAGCTGATCTAGCGACGAAGGCACCAACCCAAAGGAGAAAGTGGACCTATCTGTGCCTCAGCTGGTTCCTGCTTCCGCCGGCTCACAGCGCCAGTGTGCACTGAAGGTGACACCTTCCATCCCGCCCTCTGCTTGGTAACCAGGCTGCCCGGGAGAGTTGGTGCCCCAGGCCCTGAGAGCAGATGTGGGGATGCCAAGTACGTCAGCTGGCAGGGTGGGCGCAAGCTTGGTTGGTGGGCTCCACACACATCTCCCTTGTTTGGGGGTCACTCACCGATCTCTGTGGCAGTGGCCTGTAGTTTTTCCAGCGTCCGGCTGATAAGCACGACATCGAGTCCACGTCTTGCTAGCTGAGAGTGGGAGTGAAAAACCAAAAGAGACAAGGATGGTGAGCAGACAGGGAGGGTTTGTGTCGAGGTGACTTGGTCCCGAGGCTGTGCGTGTCCTGGCAGCGTGACGTGGTGGCTTCACCTGGGTTGAAGTGTGCAGAACGTGACAAAGCTTTCTGGGCTAGGAACAGCGCAACCCCAGTGGATCACCTCAAGTGATCTACCCGCCTCAGCCTGAGGTCAGGAGTTCAAGACCAGCCTGGCCAACATGGTGAAACCCTGTCTCTACTAAAATTACAAAAAAAAAAAAAAAAAAAAAAAATTAACTGGGCGTGATGGCGCATGCCTGTGATCCCATCTATTTGGGGGGGCTGCAGCAAGAGAATCGCTTGAACCCGGGAGGTGGTGGTTGCAGTGAGCCGAGATTGTGCCACTGTACTCCAGCCTGGGTGACAGAGCAAGACTCCGTCTCACAAGAAAGAGTTACATATTATAGAAAACACATAAGAAGCTGAATTATGATCTATGAGATACAGTCTCCAATAGCCAGTAATTCACTGTAGCCCACGGTCTCAGAATCACCCAAGGAGATGTCAAAAAAAAAAAAAACAAAAAAAAACACCGATTCCCACCAAACCATCTGTTATGGTTTGGATCTCATGTCAAATTGTAATCCCCAGTGTTGGAGGTGGGGCCTGGTGCGAGGTGATTAGATCGTGGGGACCATTTCTCATGGTTTAACACCATCCCCCAGGTGCTGTCCATGGTAAGAATGAGTCATCCAGGGATCCGGAGATTTAGAAGTGTGTGGCACCTCCCGCTCTTCCTGCTGCTCCAGCCACGTGATGTGCTCACTCCCCTTTTACCTTCCGCAGTGCTTGTAAGTTTCCTGAGGCCTCCAAAGCTGAGCAAATGCAAGCGTCATCCTTCCTGTACAGCGTGTGGAACCGTGAGCCAATTAAACCTCTTTTCTTCATAAATTACCCAGTCTCAGGTACTTCTTTATCGCAGTGCAAGAACGAAATAATACACCATCCTGATAAAAATCTCTGGGGTGGAAGCCTCAGGATTTTCATCTTTTTCTGTTTGTGTTTATTAAATTATACTATTATATGCACAAATACATCCTCATTGTAAAAGATTCCAACAATGCCAAGGAAAAACATGTCTCCAAGCCTGTCCCTGCCCATCTCCCCACCCACCCTAGGCTCCCACCACCTTCAGTTTGTTGTTGAGCCTTCCCTAACTTTTTCTCTACATTTACAGGCATATATCGGCACATAGAGAAATAAAGGTTTGTTTTGTGAGTTTTATTTTTATCCTACATAAATGACATTATAAGCAGCGTCCTGCAATATTCTTTTTAACTTAATGACATATTTTATCTCTAAGAATCGTGTATATTTCCATAGCAGTCCACGAAGAACCACTTGATTCTTTTCTATTGCTCCGTGGTATTCTAGAGTTCACCTTTGAACGAGCACTTAGGGTGTTTCCAAGTTTTTCTATTACCAGTCTTGCTGCAGTGAAAGACCTTCTATATAGCTCTTTGTATATGTGAGTAAATTAATTCCTATATACTGTATAGGAATATTTGGGACTGCAGATGCCATCATGCCTGGCTAACTCTTTATTTTTTGTGGAGATGAGGTCTCACTATGTTGGCCAGGCTGGTCTTGAACTCCTGGGCTCAAGTAATCTTCCCGCCTCAGCCTCCCAAAGTGCCAGGATTACAGGGGTAAGCCACCACACCCGGCCCCTTTATTGTTATCCAATTATCCAATTGTCAGTGGGGCTGAGCATCATTTGCTATGTTATGTGTGAGTTACCAGTACATACCCCTTGCCCATTCTTCTATGGAGTAACTTATCATTTTCTTACCAATTTGTAGAAGTCGTATATATCCCGGGTATTGATTATTTGCCTGCCATGTACATAGCAAGTATTTTCTACTTTGTTTCTGGTGCCCTTGTCATACATTATATACTACTTGTAATGTTATCACATTTATGAATATTTTCCTTGTTTTATATGTTCTTTTTGATTTTCCTTAACTTCAAGGATATAAATATGCTTTTCTATATCCTTTTTGTTTGTTTATTTTTGAGAATGGTATGAGGTTGAAATTATTCCATAATATGTTTTTCAAATTGGGTGCCTAATTGTCTCAACAACATTCTCCACTTTGTCCATTCATTCCTAATTTAAAATGTTGACTTAGTCCTATGCTTAGTTCTCATGTGTGCCTGGGGCTGTTTCTTGTCTATCGTTTCTGTTGCACTGACCTATTTATCAATCTCCATGCCAAGGCCACTTCTGATTTAATCATAAGCATATATTAGCCTTTGATAGCTTTCCAATATTTGCGTAGTTTTGACCTCATTATCTTAGCTGACCCCTCCTATACAATGTTAAGGAGGCTCCTACCATTTATTATTCTCTTTCGAAATTTTATTTCATCTTCTTTGTTTAATCTTCCAAATAAATGACAAAATTGTCTAGACAAGTATTAAAGTAGGGATATTTAGGGAAAAATTTATATCTTTGCAGGAATCAGTTGTCTTACTCATAAGTATATTATAGTATCCATTTTTTTTCAAATCTCATATAGCCTTCTAAACATTTAAAAGATTTTTCATGTAAATCCTGGACATTTCTTGTTAGGTTTGTGTTAATTAGGATAACATTAGTTGCTGTAACAAATAACTCTATAATTTCAGCCGTTTAACACAAAGGAAGTCTGTTTTTGTCTTATGTAGCAGACCCTATTTCACATTTGGGAACCCATTCAGGACCCAAAGCTGAGAGAGCATTTGTCATCTTTACTGCCAGGTCTCTAAGATAGCTCTGGGCTTTGCCATCCAGCTAGTGCCAGGATTGAGAGAGGCTGGAGAAGATATGCCCTCTGTTAACCACCTTGATCAAGAAGTGACCCACATCCTTTCTGCTTGCTTTCATTTGCAGAATGAGTCTCATGGCCTCACACAGATGTCAAGGAGCCTGGGAAGTGCCCTGCTGGGAGCCACTTACCAGCTGCAACTCCACTCAAAGAAGAGAGAGTAGGGATCTGGGTGGACATTGAGTTGCTCCTGCCACCAGGATCTTATGTTTATTCACTGCCATGGTGACCTGAATTATTTTGGATAGAAGACACTTCAGGATTAAGTAGGTAGGTTCAATTCCTGTCTCTACCACTCATTTCTGTCAGCGCAAGTCAGTTGTTCTGGGGATCACAGAAGGGAATACATTCAAAAGTGTGTGGCACAGCTGGGCGCATTGGCTCACACCTGTAATCCCAGCACTTTGGGAGGCCAAGGAGGGCAGATCATGAAGTCAGGAATTCGAGACCAGCCTGACCAACATGGTGAAACCCTGTCTCTGCTAAAAATATAAAAATTAGCCAGGCATGGTGGCGCATGCCTGTAGTCCCAGCTACTCAGTGGGCTGAGGCAGGAGAATCACTTGTATCCGGGAGGCGGAGCTTGCAGTGAGCCGAGATCACGCCACTGCACTCCAGCCTGGACGACAGAGCGAGACTCTGTCTCAAAAAAAAAAAAAGGTGTGTGGCAGAGAATCTGTCACATAAGAAGCCCTCAATTGTGTTACCTATTTTTCTATATATTCTAATTTGTTATTAATCGTGAGTGGGAGCTCTTTAAACAGCCACACCTCACAGAATTTTTTATTTGTTCTGCTAGGCTGTTCATCAGTGTTTGGTTTTCATCACAGACAATAGTATTCTCCGCAAAGAGTACAGTTTTCAATATTTGCATGTTTTTGGCCTCATGATCTTGGCAGACACTTCCAACACTTACAGTGTTTCTCAGGATGCAAGCATGAGGTTTCCTGTCACTTCTGGTAGATGTTCTTTATCAATTTAAGAACAATTACATCTGTTCCTTTTTTCCAAATTACTTTTTTAATAAACTGCTGGATTCCGTTGGCAAATATTTAAATTGGATCATACTTCTCTGATGCCATCCTTGTCCCATGTTGGTATCCGAGTCATGCTCATCTATCTGGATAATTTATCAAACATGTACGGGATCAACTTGTCCCAGGAGCTTCCCAGTTTTAAAACTGAAAGTCCCACATCTGAAATCACCTTTGCAAAAATTGTAACAGTGAGAAAATTATGGCAATAAAAGAGATCTGATCTAATCAACCCCTTATCTTGCCCGTAAGCTTTCAAATTATCCTTAATTATTCTTGATTTGGGCCAAGCTAACTTTGGGAGATACTTAGTTTATAATTTAAATTATAATAACCCATTCCCAAAACTCAACCACCTTGGTAAAGCTAATGAAGGGCCACCAGGCTAGGAAGAGGAGAGGAGCCTGAACTCTGCTAAGGTGTAGACATAAACGATTACCCAGCATTATATTGGAGGTCACGAGATAGGCAACGTCCCCCAGTTACTCTTGCAGTCTGCTGTCTTGATAAATCAGCTCGACCTCGGCAGCAGGCAAAATGAACCTGTTGGGCGGTTACATATCCAAGGAACCCTCCAAGCACAGAAAAATCAAAAATCAAAGTTAACCATCCTAGAAATATGGGGGAGCTTTTTCTTATTCCTTGAGGATTTGGTAATATTGTAAAAATGTCTGGACATTTTATTCATCTGTAGCTCTTCATAACTGCCTCTTTCATTTTTTTCATGACTACTAATCGCTTGGTGTTTTTCTACTTCTTCTTAAGCCAATCGTGATCATTTATATTTTCACAGAAAATTGTTTATTTCATCCAGATTTTCAATTTTTCAGTACAAAGATTTAAATAGGATTTTCTTCCTCTCTTTTTCTTCTTCCTCTTCTTTTTAAAATAAATTTCCTCTTCTGTAGCTAGGTTCCTAAAATTGGTCCTTTTCTTTCTTCTTTTTTGTTCTTTTTCTTTATTTTTTTCTGAGACAGCATCTCACTCGTCGCCCAGGCTGGAATGCAATAGCTAGATCAGAGTTTACTGTAATCTTGAACTCTCAGGCTCCAGCAATCCTCCCACCTCAGCCTCCTGAGTAGCTGGGATTACAGGTGTGTGCTACCATTCCTGGCTAATTTTCTAATTTTTTGTGTATATGAGGTCTCACTACTTCGCCCAGGCTAGTCTCAGACTCCTGACTTCAAGGGATCCTCCTGCCTCCTCCTCGCAAAGTGCTGGGATTATAGGCATCAGCCACAGAGATGGACCCCCTTTTTTTTTTTTTTTAATTTAAGATTTTTCAAAGATTTGTCTCTTATTTAGCATTTTTAAAGAATTGGTTTGACTGTTGGTTTGCTTTAAACGGATCAATTCCATTTCTTCCTGTGTTTTCTATATCATCAGTTTTTGTTCTCTATTAATTTCCTCCTTGTATCTCTTTTGGATTTTTTTTTTTTTTTTTTTTTTTTTTTTTTTTTTTTTGGGACGCAGTCTTGCTCTGTCACCCAGGCTGGAGTGCAGTGGCCAGATCTCGGCTCACTGCAAGCTCCGCCTCCCAGGTTCACACCATTCTCCTGCCTCAGCCTCCCGAGTAGCTGGGATTACAGGCGCCGCCACTGCGCCCGGCTAGTTTTTTGTATTTTTAGTAGAGACGGGGTTTCACCGTGTTAGCCAGGATGGTCTCGATCTCCTGACCTCGTGATCCGCCCGCCTCGGCCTCCCAAAGTGCTGGGGTTACAGGCTGAGCCCCGCGCCCGGCCGCTGATCTTGCTTTTGAAAGGAGTGGCAGAAGCAATCAGGCTTCTTGTTCCTTTTCTAGAGTTTCTTGGAAGCTGAATCTGTTTATAATCTTTCTTTTTTTTCTGACAGATGCCTTTAAAGCCGAAAGTTTCCATCTGCGTAGCACCTTGGCTGCAATTCATGAGAGTACCCACTTTTATTTTTTCTGTAATCTTAGAAGTACACTGGAGAATACTTTCTGAGTATAGGTGGGGATGGATATCATTTTCTAACGTTATTTTTAATTTTATTGCATGGTGGTTAGTGAATGTAATGGTATATCTTTTGCTCTTTGGAATCAGTCACAATTTCCTTTGTAGCCTAGTCAGCAGACCGTTTATATGAATGGCTCCTGTGTATCCTTCAGGAATGTACATGAAATCTTTGTTGGCTACCCAGTCTTGTAAATAGTTGTCTATTAAATTAAACTTGAGGTTTACCAGATGCCCTACCAGATATTTGTTAACCCAGTATGAGAAGATATTCAAATTCCTTATAGCCTTAATTATTTCTTATTTATGTAATAAGATGTCACATTACAAGTTCCAACAGGAGTGCTAAGACACAAGACATTAGATCACAAAACGAGTTCAGAGAAAGAACCTAGAAAAAACTGTGATATTGTAAGAAAACAATGACTATGTGTGATGTTTGTCCCTTGTTCTTGGCACAAAGCTCATAATACCCCGATAATTTCCTGACCGATAGGGACGATATTTGTTACGAAGTTGGTCTTGGTCCCCGGTTGCCGACACAAGAGTTTCTAAGATTCTTGGAATCTTCAGTGATGAGAGTGTGTTGTTGTTGTTGTTGTTGTTGTTGTGGTTCCTTACTGCATTGTAGGAGCCTCTCATATATACAACATCAGCAGTTTCAGCAGCAGATGGCATACCAAGGAGCATTTTTTAAAATGTATTTCCATAGGTGTTTGTGGAACAGGTGGTATTTGGCTGCATGAGTTAGTTCTTTAGTGGTGATTGTATGCTTACGCGATGACTGGTGGCTGGGGGCCCCTAGAGAGCTTCAGGATGGGGGCTGGTTCCTGGAGAAACCAACTGTGTGATTGCAGGGTTAGAACCTTCAACCCCACCTCCCAACCTCCCTCTTTGTTCCAAGGAGGGAAGAGGGGCTGGGGATGGAATTAATCTCAAATGGTCAATGACTTAATCAATCATGCCTATGTAACAAAACCTCCATCAAAACCTTTAGGCAACAGGGTTCAGAGAGCTTCTAGGCTGCAAACACACAGAGGTACTGGGAGACGGTACCCCCACAGAGGCGTGGAGGCTCCAACCCTTCCCCACACCTGGCCCTACGCATCTGTGGTTTGGCCATTCCTGAGCGATATCTCTCATAATAAACTGAGTGAGTGAGGTGCCTTCCTGAGCTCTGGGAGCCATTCTAGCAGAGTCTTGAACCTAAGGAGGGGTTTGTGGGAGTCCTTGATTTATACCCAGTCAGTGAGAAGTACAGGAGACCTGGGACTTTCAACTGGGATCTGAAGGGCATGGAGGCAGTCTAGTGGGACCGGGCCCTTAACCTGTGGGATCTGTGCTAACTCTGGGTAGTGTTAGAAATGAATTGAATTGGAGGACATCCGATTGTGTCGAGAGAGTTGGAGAATTGGTTGGTGTGAGGAGAAAACCCCACGCATTTAGTGTCCGAAGTGTGAGCAGAAAGAGCCCAAAATAATCAGATGGAGCAGGGACCCCTCTTAGGAGCCCGCTGACCATGCCACCCCTACCAGCATGAAATGAAGGACAATCTTAGTCCCTCCAAGGGAAGTTCCAGGCCCCTAGCTAGCCTGAGACGCACACGAGCAACCCGATGAGCAGAAAGGGAACAGCAGCTTCACGTCATGGCCACGGAGGTTGGCTCGAGATGCCAGTTCCCCACAGCGACTAAAGATAACGTCTGGACACGTGTCCCTGAGTTGTTCTTCGGAAACCCGGACCCCCCACCAAAAATCATGGCAAAAACCGTGATTACTTTTTCACCAAGCTAATATTATTTTTCTCTTGAATTACATTTTGTCTGATACTGATGTTGCTTCCATTCCTCTTCTTTTGTTTTCATTTTCCCAGTATATAGTTTTTTCATTCACTTATTTTCAACCTCTCTGTAATCAACGTTGGATTTTTAAGCCGCATCTGAGCATTTGCCATTTATCAGTAAGTGTAACCGTCATATTTATTGAGATTGCAGATTTGTTACACTAACTTCTGCTGTCTTATTTGAGTTTCCCCTCACTATGCTTTCTTTGCCATTTGTCTCCCTTTTATGACTAGTAAGCAGGATAGGATCGGCAATACTGTAGTAACAAACTAGCCCCAGGTCTCAGTGGCTTCTTACAAGAGGCGTTCGTTCTTCCTCCTGCAATGTCTTCTTCAGGTAATACAACAGTCCAGGGCAGCCCCCTGCATTCGTTCTTCCTCCTGCAATGTCTTCTTCAGGTGATACAACAGGCCAGGGCAGCCCCCTGCATTCGTTCTTCCTCCTGCAATGTCTTCTTCAGGTAATACAACAGTCCAAGGCAGCCCCCTCCCTGCAGTGATGCAGGGTTCTAGCCTTTCTCCCAGGGCTGAAACCAGGATGAGGCAAGTAAAGCACTCCAGATGCAAAATTTAAGGAGGTGCTCTTTCTCAGGTTCATGGTCACCTCGCAAGCCTCACCTTAGTCCTGGCCCTGCTTTTCCCATCTAGTGGCTGCACTCTTCAACACCAAGCCTACACTGGTTTGCCTCATACTGAGTAATTGAGCACCAAATTTGATTACAGTGTAGCAAAGACAAATTCATGTGTGCAACTTAAAAATAAGCTACAAGAGCAGGGCGCGGTGGCTCACGCCTGTAATCCCAGCACTTTAGAAGGCTGAAGTGGGTGGATCACGAGGTCAGGAGATCGAGACCATCCTGGCTAACACAGTGAAACCCCGTCTCTACTGAATAAAAAAATCAAAAAGTTAGCTGGGCATGGTGGCTGGCGCTTGTAGTCCCAGCTACTCAGGAGGCTGAGGCAGGAGAACGGCGTGAACCCCGGAGATGGAGCATGCAGTGAGCCGAGATCGCACCACTGCACTCCAGCCTGGGTGACAGAGCAAGACTCTGTCTCAAAAAATAAATAAACAAAAAATAAAAATAAAAATAAGCTACAAGAACAAGAATAGTCATTTTCTGGGGTGGGGGTATTGGGAAGATATGGCTCAAAGGATACAAAATTTCTTTTTTGTATCCTTTGATGGAAAAATATAGGAAAAAAAGTTCAAGGGATCTATTGTACACCACATATACACGTTGGTTAACTATAGATGCACAACATCTATGGTTAGTAACAATGTATCATATTCTTTAAAATTGATGAGAACAGGTTTTAACTGATCTCAGCACAAAAAATAGTAAGGTAATTTATATGTTAATTAGTTCGACTGAGCCATTTTACAATGTATATATATTTTAAATGTCATTTTGTACCCAATAAATATACACAACTTTTATTTGCCAATTAAAAAGTTAATTAACTAAAATAAGTAAAAGAATAGCCATTTTTTGTAAACTGCATATAAAAATACTAGTTCTACCTGTGGATTAGTAAAACACTGACATAAAAAATGCACACAAAACAATAAACATTTTCTAAAAGTACATACAAACAAAAAGATGCACATCAAACATATTAGGAAGGTTGCATATGGGAAGACGGGGAATAGAAATAGGGGGTAGGAATGAAAGAAAATAAATGAGAGAGGGACTGTGTATGGATCAATGATAATAACTCAATCCTCTATGTCTTTGACAAAGAAGGAGGAGAAGGAGGAGAAAGAAAAGGAAAGTGGGATAAAGGATCAGAAAGGGAGGAAAATAGAAAAAATTAGAGTATGACTGCCAGGGTAGACCTGTTTCATTATTGCTGGGTTTTTTTGTCTGTTTGTTGTATTTTTAGTAGAGACGGGGTTTTGCCGTGTTGGTCAGGCTGGTCTCAAACTCCTAACCTCAAGTGATCAACCCGCCTCAGCTTCCCAGAGTGCTGGGATTACAGGTGTGAGCCACCACGTCCAGCCCCTGTACTGCGTCTGGCCTCCATGGCAGACCTATATTTTGATGGAAGTAGTATATATGTAATTTGCTACTTATTAAGTAAATTATACCAATTCCAAATTTTACAATAGCCATGATAGAAAATTTCAGATTCTTGTCTATAAAAGCTTATT
This sequence comes from Macaca thibetana thibetana, assembly GCF_024542745.1. Classification (NCBI taxonomy): domain Eukaryota; kingdom Metazoa; phylum Chordata; class Mammalia; order Primates; family Cercopithecidae; genus Macaca; species Macaca thibetana. Next base: position 108,565,971 of record NC_065592.1, on the reverse strand, counting down.
TTACAACTGCCTTTAACTATTCTAGTTTATATTTTAGCTAAGGCTGGTCTTATCAATTAATAAGACTAGAATCACATACATTCTGACAAAAGAATTTCATATTTTTATGTTAAATTGTTAAAGAAAACTTTATTCCAAACTTCAAAAAAAGCAAGCTGATGATTGCTTGAGTTTTTAAAAATTAGTATCCCCCTAGAATATTTTTTATTAAGCCTGTTTGACCTCATCTGACACCCTTGGGCAGGTAACTTTGCTGTTACCAAACCTTTGTTTAACAATTCTCAGCCAGTGAAGGTGCAGACAGCTCACAGCCAGTGAGGTTGGAAACAGAGGAGTTGTTGGGACATTATAGCTTGACAGAGAAGCTGACCTCCAGGTGACACAGGCAATAGCCTTCAGAAAGTCAGCCCACTGGGTACCTAACTCAGCAATATTATTTTGCATTCCTTTTTAGACTAACTATATACATCCATATTGCTTAAACGCTGTTCATTCAGATCTTTTGTCTTCTTGCTTAGATCCTTTGTTACTAAGTCAATATAAAACTTTAACAACTGCTAACATATGTCTTTGAGAATTGTGCTCTTGCAACACTGAATGTGAAATGTTGTTTGATCCTTTGAGTTATTTGGCTAAATGGCCACAACAGTTATACTATAATCCTAATGTCTCTAAGATTTCGGAAATAATGTAATAAACATACTACCATGCTCTACTAAAGACAAAGAATATCAAAAGAAGTTTTAAGATCTGGCTTTATGATATTTTCAAGAGATAGCCTAAAAGAGAAAGTTGAAGTGAAGAAAGACATACATATATATATATGATATTTATTCATATCAACTAAAATAGGCATTAAAACAAATAAGTATTACTAGAAATAAAAGCAAGTTAAAAGGCTAAATTTATCAGGAAGTTATAGCAATTGTAATCCTGGATTGCTTACTAAAATAGCTTTACATAAAACTACAAAGGGAATTGAAAAATACCCATCAGAGTGGGAGATTTCATTTTACCTTTTCAGTAATTGTTGGGTGAAACACACAAACATTTGGCAAGATACAAATTATGTACACCACATAAATAATGCATCTGCTCTAAGGGCCGTGTCTAAACACAGAACAGGGGCAGGTGATGTTCCTTTGAAAGTTGGCTCTTTTAAAACACTGATAATACTGACATCTCCAGCAGAATTGATCAAGGGAAAGAAGACAGCACAGGAATAAGCAGCACACAATATGAGGAATTTTAAATGAGTGTAATTAGAGCTACAGCCAAGATTTAAAAAGGGTTGAGAGAGGAGAGTGAGCACACACAGTTCATTTTGCTGCCTATTGAAATCCTTTTAAACCATAGGAAATTTTATATATATATATATATATATTTATATATATATATATGTTTTCTTTTTTTTTTTCTCCTTTTAGCTTTTAGTTTTTTCCTAGGAAAGCATAAATCCATGGGGAAGGTGACAACAAGAGACAAGAGCAATCCCAAAATGTTTGGTTTTGGAGACAGGGTCTCACTCTGTTACTCAGGCTGTAGTGCAGTGGTGTGATCTAGGCTCACTACAGCCTCGTCTTCCTGGGCTTAAGTGATCCTCCCACCTCAACCACCTGAGTAGCTGAAACTACAGGCATGCACCACCATGCCTGGCTAATTTTTTTGTGTGTGGTAGAGTTGGGGTCTTGCTATGTTGCCCAGGCTAGTCTCAAACTGCTGGCCTCAAGCTACCCTCTCGCCTCAGCCTTCTAAAGTGCTGAGATTACAGGCATGAGCCACCGTGCCCAGACCTGGCCTACAAAACTTTTGTTGCTAGAAAATGGATGGGCAAGATCTCAAATCCTAAACCAGCAACAGAGTACGCTGAGAACTGACAAAATGTATACCAGTAAAATCCTCAAAAGTCTCAGGCACTGCCAGTACAGAACCTGGGAGAGAGAAGCTAGACTCAGGAGGCTTGGGTCAGAGTGAGAAGTCATCATCCCCGGATGCCATTCTCCACTCCAGGCAGGCACTGAGGACAGGGCCGTCTCTGAGAGTGAGGAGATAAAGCAGTGGGTACGCATCATGCCGATTCCAGAACAGCAGGTGGCCTTCACTCTACAGGCAGGAGGTAAGATGGTTTTTCTCTGCGGAATCTGACCCACCCCAAGGAAAAGGCCTCAAGGCACTTGCGTAGGACTCCTCTCACCCTGATCATACTCACAGATACAAGACCCACTCAACACAGGGAATGTCCAGGCAGGTTCCTAACCTGACCTAATCAAACGACAACAAGACAACAGGAAGTGTCTATGAGCAGCGGCTGACTTGAAAGACAGACTGCCGAACAAACGCAGGAAGAGCAACCTGGTGGAACAGCGCCAGGCAGGAGACAACCCTTTTGTTTGCTTGTTTTTGAGACGGAGTCTTGCTCTGTTGCCCAGACTGGAGTGCAATGGTGCAATCTCGGCTCACTGCAACCTCCGCCTCCCGGGTTCAAGCAATTCACCTGCCTCAGCCTCCTGAGTAGCTGGGATTACAGACGCACACCACCGGGGCCAGCTAATTTTTTGTATTTTTAGTCAAGACAGGGTTTCACCATGTTGGCCAGGCTGGTCTCGAACTCCTGACCTCAAGTGATCCACACACCTCAGCCTCTCAAAGTGTTGGGATTATAGGTGTGAGCCACCGTGCCTGGCCAACCATTTTTAAAAGAAGAAAAAAATACCTTCGGAGGAATTAGAGAAGCTACTACATCTATGAAAAGAACAGGCTGCTCCACAAATGAAAATTCAGAAGTATAAAAATTTTTTAATTTCTTTAAGAATTTTAATTTTAAGAAATTGAAAAAGAAAATAGCAAAAATGAAAAACATGCATTTGAGAGGATGGAAGATACAATTGATGAAATCCTTTTGCAGAAAGGAAAGCAAAGGGGCAAAGAAATAGAAATTATGAGAAAAAAAGGAAGAGAAATAAAGAACGATTTCAGGATCTGCATAATAGGAGTTCCAGAAATAACATTTTTCAACATATGAGTGACAGGAGATCCAGAAAGAAGAGACAAAGCAGACAGGGTGAATGAGAACACCCTGGCCCACCCTGCTCTGTGCGGCAACACTAGCTGCGCCCCCCCTGCCTTCCCCTCCATATCTCTGCTCATTTTCTTTTTTTTTTTTTTTTTTTTTTTTTTTTTTTTTTTTTTTGAGACAGAGTCTCACTCTGTCACCCACGCTGAGTGCAGTGGTGCGATCTCAGCTCACTGCAACCTCCACCTCCTGGGTTCAAGCAATTCTTCTGCCTCAACCTCCCGAGTAACTGGGACTACAGGTGCATGCCACGTCGCCCAGCTAATTTTTGTACTTTTAGTAGTGACGGGGTTTCACCATGTTGGCCAGGCTGGTCTGAACTCCTGGCCTCAAGTGATCCGCCTGCCTCGGCCTCCCAAAATGCTGGGATTACAGCCATGAGCCACACGCCCAGCCTCTCTGCTCATTTTCTGAAATGGTTCTTAAGCCTTCTCAGTGATTTTGTGAACTAGATGATGGCTTTACAATAAACTCATTTCCTGCTTAGGTTTTTTTAAACATAGTAAGATAATATTACAAAAAAAACTTTTTGCCAATCAATTTGAAAACTTAGGTGAAAGGGATGTATTTCTATAAAAATATAAATTACCAAAAGTGGTACAAGAAAAAAATTAACCCAAGTAGTTCTCCCACCATTAAAAATTAACAATAATAACAAGATGATAATGATAATAAGTGGTCCCACAAAGAACACTGCAGCCACAGATAGTCTTAAGATAGATTCTATCAAACATTTACAAAACCAGTCATTCCAAAATTACACAATCCTTTTCAAAGAATAAAACGCCTCTATTCAGTTTATGAAGCTTATGAGAACATGACGCAAAAACTTTGGAAAGCCGGGCGCGGTGGCTCACGCCTGTAATCCCAGCACTTTGGGAGGCCGAGGTGGGCAGATCACCTGAGGTCAGGAGTTCAAGACCAGCTTGGCCAACATGGCAACTCCCTGTCTCTACTTAAAATCCAAAAATTAGCTGTGCATGGTGGCGCACCCATGTAATCCCAGCTACTCGAGAGGCTGAAGTAGGAGGATCGCTTGAACCCAGGAGGCAGAGGTTGCAGTGAGCCAGATCGTGCCATTGCACTTCAGCCTGGGCAAGAGAGTGAAACTCCATCTCAAAAAGAAAAAAAAAAAACTTTGGAAAAGTTGGCATTACATCATCACATATGTCACTTAACAACAGGGATATGTCCTAAGAAATGCATTATTAGGCAATTTCATTGTGCCAACATCACAGGGTGCACTTACACACACCGAGAGGGTGTAGCCTGCTACACAACTAGACTATGTGGTAGAGCCCATTGCTCTACAGTACATGTGACTGTACTGAATACAGTAGGCAACTGGAACACAGTGGTAAGTATTCGTGTTATCTAAACATAGCAAAGATATAGTAAAAAGATGGTATTAGAATCTTACAGGACCACCTTGTATATGCAGTCTCTCACTGACCAAAGCGTTTTGTGGCACACGAGTGTATTTAGTAGTGCTGACTATGTAAGCTGTGACCCAGTAATTCTGTTCCTGGGTACATTCTCTATTCATCCACGTCAGCATGGATCAATTTCAGAAGCATAATGTTGATTTACGTAAAAGAAGCAGATTAGGCTGGGCACAATGGCTCATGCCTGTAATCCCAGCACTTTGGGAGGCCGAGGCAGGCGGATGACCTGAGGTCAGGAGTTCGAGACCAACCTGGCCAACATGGTGAATGAAACCCCATCTCTAGTAAAACTACAAAAATTAGCCAGGCATGATGGTGGGCACCTGTAATCCCAGCTATTCAGGAGGCTGAGGCAGGAGAATCACTCGAACCCGGGAGGTAAAGGTTGCAGTGAGCTGAGATCGTGCCACTTCCCTCCAGCCTGGGTGACAGAGTAAGACTCCATCTCAAAAAAACAAAAACAAAAACAAAAGCAGATTATAGAATATGTAGGACTCAATTTACATTAAGTGCAACACAAGCGATAAAACCAACATATTATTTAGGCATGTTTGCATATGTAATAGAACCACTTTGTTACAAAGCAAGGAAATTATTAAAGTAAGTGTTTCACATGTGAGGGGGTGAGGGAGGGTAACATAAATATGGCATACAGCCAGCTTCAAGGACACTGGTGATGTTCTGTTTCTTATGCTGAGTAATAGATGACACAGGACTGATTCTATCATTTTTTGTAACCATATCTATGCATTACATACAATCTTGTTTGATCTGTCCCCCACAAACACACACACACACACACACACAGAGAGAGAGAGTGCCATGGCATACTATAATGTACTTAGGATATTCAAAGCCTGGATCAGAAATTGCAGGGTTGAAGTCAAGTAGCACAAGAACAAAGGAATGAATCTAGAGGAACATAAAAATAATTAAAAGCTGCTGTTTTCATTTAAGACCAGAGGAAAGAAAATATGCTGAGAGTGCAGATGGAGGAATTTAGACTAGACATTAGGAAGAAGAATTTCCTCACTGGCCGAAGACACTGCCATATATTGCAAAGTAAGCATGTGCTGTTATTCAAAAACAGGGCAAGGCAGTGATTTTTCTTGGGTTGGTCTGAGACAGAGCTAGCCCAGTGATTTTAATCCAGGGGCCAACTCTGTGCCATTACCTGAAGCTATTGGGAACACTGTCTTCAGAAGAATTCTGACTGCCCTGTCTGCCACACTGGAGGTGGGCAGGCCTCCCAGATGTTGCCTTCCCAGGTATTGGGAGATGGCACTAGAATGGCCCAGATGTGGAGAATGAAACTCAGCTAACCTTTCATCTTGTATTTTGGTTCTAGCATTCTCTGAGCAATAACAGCCAAGAATACAGGTTTACACATATTAGAGTGACAAAAAGTAAAATTAACAATATTTCATACAAACAAATGTAGTGAAAAGATCTCTTAAATCATCTTGGGGGGTTTAAGGTTGATATAATCAAATAGGAAACAATTTGGCAATGGTATGCAATATTTCAATTCACATACCTATTGAGCCAGCAGTCTTACTGATAGAGATGTAGTCCTGGATGTGGGCTCAAACTTATGCTCAAAGAGGCGGCTTACAGCATTATTTGCAAAATGAAAAATGAAAATTCACCTTAGTGTTCATCCGTAAAGGCTGATAAAAGAGACACGGTACATCCATGGGATGGGATATCCTGAAACCGTTAAACAGAATCAAGCACATCTGTGTGCCTTTGCTGTGCTCAGATCTCCAGGCTATATTATTAAATAAACAAAGCAAAGTTTAGAACAGGGTTTATGGTTGTGTGAGGTAGGATCCCATTTGTGCTCAGGGGGCAAAAATTAAACAATTTTTAATTCTGATAATTTAATTCTAATAATAAATTCTGATAGAGAACTGCTGGTGGGACTAAAACTTGTTCTCTCCTTCTTCCTGGGTAAAAGGAGAGCAGGAAGATCTTTAGGATTCTGCCTTCAGGGCTCGTGAGAAAGATGTTACCAGACTCCACCACTTACCCAAAGTTAGCCTTTAAGAAGGGGGTTTCCACACTATAATCCCTTGTGGTCACCAGTGATCTCTGACTGCTGTTCAGAAGAAACAAGAGGAGTGGGTAATGTAAAAATCTGAATCAGTCTTCTAACTCTGGGCTCATTGGAATCAGCTAGCAACCCCATATCAGCGTGGTTCCAACAGTTTCCCAGTTCATGGAAAGCCTTCTAATTTAGTTTGCTTGGGATAATTTTACTTTTTTTTTTTTTTTTTTTTTTTTTTTTTTTTTTTTGCTGTTGTGGAATATATTGCCGTTGCACTCTTTGTGTAGGAATGCAAGACAAGTTCGCTCACCGTTTTCTTAAATTGGACACATTAATCTTCCAGATATCACCTTTTGTTGGAACTTGGACTTACGAATGACGCTCACCATATTGATGCCTTCTCGCTGAGCGCCTCTCTACCCTGAACACAAGAGACCCTAATAGTTAGGCAGGAATATCATCGCCCCTATTCAGCCTGAAGAAGTTACAGAAGATGGATTTTCATCCCTCTGCAACCCTTAGGATTAAGAGTTCTCTTATAAAAGAGAGGGGGAAAATGTCAGAGGCGTTTGAACCAGAGCTACTCCATCTTAAGTTGGAGTTGAATAAAACGAGGCTGAGACCTACTGGGCTGCATTCCCAGACTATTAAGGCATTCTAAGTCACAAGGTGAGATAGGAGGTCAACCCAAGATACAGGTCATAAAGACCTTGCTGATAAAACAGGTTGGGGCCAGGTGCAATGGCTCACGCCTGTAATCCCAGCACTTTGGGAGGCCAAGGCAGGCGGCTCACCTGAGGTCAGGAGTTCAAGATCAGTCTGGCCAACATGGCAAAACCCCATCTCTACTAAAACTGCAAAAATTAGCCAGGCGTGGTAGTGCGTGCCTGTAATCCCAGCTACTCGGGAGGCTGAGGCAGGAGAATCACTTTAACCCGGGAGGCAGAGGTTGCAGTGAGCCGAGATCGCACCACTGCACTCTAGCCTAAGTGACAAAGTGAGACTCCGTCTCAAAGAAAAATAAAAAACAGGTTGCAGTAAAGAAGCCAGCTAACACCCACCATAACTGGTGGGGCGTGGTGGCTCATGCCTGTAATCCTAGCACATTGGGAGGCCAAGGCAGGTGGATCACTTGAGATCAGGAGTTCAAGACCAACCTGGCCAATATGGTGAAACCCCATCTCTACTAAAAATACAAAAATTAACTGAGCATGGTGGTACACACCTGTAGTCCCAACTACTCAGGAGGCTGAGGCAGGAGAATTGCTTCAACCCAGGAGGCAGAGGCTGCAGTGAGCCAAGATTGTGCCACTGCACTCCAGCCTGGGCAACAGAGCAAGACTCTGTCTCAAAAAAAAAAAAAAAAAAAAAAAAAAAAAGATGGCAGGACGACAGTGACCTCTGGTCGTCCTCACTGCTACACCCCCACCAGCACCATAACAGTTTACAGATGCTATGGCAAAATCAGAAAGTTACCTTACATGGTCTAAAAAGGGGAGGCATGAATAATCCACCTCTTGTTTAGCATGTAATCAAGAAATAATCATAAAAGTGGGCAACCAGCAGCCCTCGGGGCTGCTCTGTCTATGGAGTAGCCACTCTTTTATTCCTTTACTTTCCTAATAATCTTGCTTTCACTTTATGGACTTGCCCTGAATTTCTTCTTGCATGAGGTCCAAGAATACTCGCTTGGGGACTGGATCAGGACCCCTTTCCTGTAACAACCAGGGGCCAGAACGTGTTGGAGAAAGCGCTCTGTGGAGAAGTCCACCCAACAGGGGTGGTGACCTTCAGCAGAGGACACAAGCTGCCCTCCACAGCCAGGGAGACAGCCCAGTGCCCCGCTGTGCTCTCCCTCCCACCTGTTCCAGTGTTCCCCACTGGCCAACCCCCCTGAAACCAGAGGCCAAGGGAGCTCAGTGGCGCAGGTCAGCCTCCCGGGCAGAGACTGGATCCACAGGGGCAGGCCGGTGAGAGCGACACACAGACACGCACCGCCACTGGGTGGCGCAACAGCTGCCCAACTGCCGCAGAAATGTCACTGCCGCGGGATAACCGTCTGGCCGGGCGCGGTGGCTCACGCCTGGAATCCCAGCACTTTGGGAGGCTGAGGCAGGTGGATCACGAGGTCAGGAGATCGAGACCATCCTGGCTAACCCGCTGAAACCCCGTCTCTACTAAAAATACAAAAAAACTAGCCAGGCATGGTGGCGGCGCCTGTGGTCCCAGCTACTCGGGAGGCTGAGGCAGGAGGATCCCTTGAACCCAGGAGGCGGAGCTTGCAGTGAGCTGAGATCACGCCACTGCACTCCAGCCTGGGCGACAGAGCGAGACTCTGTCTCAAAATAAATAAATAAATAAAAATTTAAAAAAAGAGAACTTCACCTTGCAACCCAGAGACTCCACTGCTAGGTAATCTACCTGAAGGAAAGAGAAAAGTGTCCACACAAAAACTCAAGTGTCAGTATTCACAGCAGCATTTTTCATAATGGCCAAGAAGAAAATGGAAACAACTCAAACAGTTGTCAACTGACAAATGAATAAACAAAATGGGGTATATCCATACAATGGAATATTATTCTGCAACAAAAACTAAAGAGCTACTGACACATGCTACAATATGGATGAACCTCCAAAACAATATGCTAAGTGGAAGAAAACAGTCACAGAGAACTGCACCTTGTATGGTGACCTTCATATGAAGCATCTAGAAAAGGTCAGTGGCAGCCTAGGGCTAGGGATAGGAGTGCAGGATTAATAGCAACCAGGTGTACCTGATCTTATTCAAGTGATGGAAATGTTCCGAAACTGGATGGTGGTGATGATAAACAACTCAGTTAATTTCCTAAAAATTACTGAAGTGTACACTTGGGTGAATTTTATGGTATATAAATTATATCTCAAAAAGCTGTTCAAGATTAAAAAACTGACCTACATGTACATGACGCCATCGATGCTGAAGTTTTAAAAAGTCAGTTATATTCACTCTCACAGGTGGTCTTCAGCCATGACTCTGGACAGCTGAAGCTGTTAACACCACAAAGGTATTGCCAAAGTTTCCCCCAACCTGCAATCCGCACAGTGAGGTTTCACTCCATTAAAAAGACAAGCAATTAGGCCAAGTGAGGTGGCTCATTTCTGTAACCCCAGAGCTTTGGGAGGCCAAGACAGGAGGATCACTTGAGGCCAGGAGTTCAAGACCAACCTGGGCAACAGAGCAAGACACCCCCACCACCACCACCATCTCTACAAAAATAAAAATTAAAAAATAGCTGAGCATGGTGGCACAGTCTATAGTCCCAGCTACTCAGGAGGAGGCTGAGGTGAGAGGATCACTTAAGCCCAGGAGGTCAAGGATGCAATGAGCCGTGATCCCACCACTGCACTCCAGCCTGGATGACAGAGCGAGACCCTGTCTCTAAAAAAAACCAAAACCAGAAATAAAAAGATAAGCAGTCACTAGTTGTTGCATCAATTGTTTCTTTAAACAGTTGATTTCCTGGGGTGTGTGTACGGAAGTGGGTAATGGGGGAGGCAGCGTGTGTGGGGGCAGAAGGCTTATGGGAAACCTCCATACCGTCTGCTCAATTTTTCTGTGAACCTATAGCTGCTCTAAAAAATAAATTCTATTAAAAATTGTTTTTTCATTTAAAAAAAAAACACTAAACCAAGACAGTCCTATTTCAAGACTGACCCCTGCCAATGACATCCCCAAGTCTTCTCTTGTTCTCTCCACGGAAAATTCCCTACCCCCACCTGTAGCCTCCATTTTTGAGTCCTGGAATCCATCAACGGGATGGCTAAAGAATTAAGCACCTTTGTCTCCCAATTCACTTCATCGGCCTCCTGAAGGGGAGATTGTCCCATAAATGAAAGACCATTTGCATTTTCAGCACAAAGGATGCTCTCTGCCTGGTGGGCTTCCAGCCTCTCCTTAATTGTGTGTTTCTCTCAAGAGCCACAGGCCTTTTAGAGGTTCCCTGTGAAGTGGTCTGGGCCAGGAGGGGGGCGCCCGAGAACACTTGATTGTCTGGGCTGGCATTGTTCCCTTCGTCTGCTTGAACAGGACTCAATCTTATTTCCAGAACGTCCAGGCTGACAGGCCGCATACACAGGTTTGCCACCCCCTTTTCAGAAAGTTAAGCTGCAAAAGCCTCCCTTTCCCAGAATTCACTGCCGGGGCCCCATCCTGATGCAGAACGGCTGCCGTGGGATGAATGGGCCTTGTTTCCCTTCTCCTGTATGTTGGGGCCTGGGTCAAGGAAGGTGCTCGTAGCTGCTAATCTGCAGTGGGTGGTGGGAACACTGGGAAAAACAGGGCTTCCTCTGTGTGGCTGAGAATAAAAGACAGGCTTGAATTCAGGTGCTAAAGGAGTGGAAATGGTGTGAAAAATAGGGTGAGCAGTGGCTTCAGAGGTACGGGAGAGTGGGCCCACTCTCATCCTCCCTCCACCCCTGGCCCGTTCCTCTCCACAGTTTTTTCCCACCTGCCTCAAGTAATGCTTGAAATTCTTTTAACAGGAAGCAAACCCCCTCCTGCCACTCTAAATGTAAATGCAGATTCGGCTAAACGCAGTGCAGAATAAGCTTCTGGAAGGGTGGAGGAGAAGTGCTTTCCCTATTCCCACCATCAAGTGCATCAAAAAAAACCTGGACACAGTACTTAAAACAAACAGAAGAAGACTCCAGAATGTGAGGAGAGGTTCATTTAGAGGCCTTGAAACCCGAGGCAGGGCACTGTAGTATTTCCTGGGCTTTTTTTTCCCCGCCACATATCCCAGACATTGCTGGAGAAATTGGTGGTTCAGAAATGCCAACAGGTGCAGATGTAAAAAACTCTCGCCAGGCACAGCGGCTCACACCTGTAATCCCAGCACGTTGGGAGGCCGAGGTGGGCGGATCACGAGGTCAGGAGTTTGAGACCAGCCTGGCCAACATGGTGAAAACCCATCTCCACTAAAAATACAAAAATTAGCCAGGCATGGGGGTGGGCGCCTGTAATCCCAGCTACTCGGGAGGCTCAGGCAGGAGAATCATTTGAAACCAGAAGGCAAAAGTTGCAGTGAGCCAAGATTGTGCCACTGCACTCCAGCTTGTGTGACAGAGTGAGACTGGGCAAAAGAGTGAAACTCCATCTCAAAAAGAAAGAAAAGTCTCAACAAAAGCCTGCCTTCTCTAACTAGAGGACCAGAAAAGGGAATGCCTAGCAAGACAGAAAATATTTAGACAGCAACTGCTGTCCTCCAAGCAAACACCTTGGGAAAAACTACGACCCCACCCACACCCTTGCCAGTAAAGGCTGGGTGGGGAGCTGGGCCTTCCACGCCGGTGAGGCTCTGTAGCAAGGAGCCTGGGACTTTCATCCCAGCCGCCACCATCCCCACCAATGTCAGTGGAGATCTGAATTCCACCCCACCTGGCAGCAACAAGGCACCTCTTCCCCTCTTTGTCCTCTTCCTTTGCCTGGGATGATAACAGAGGAGGCCTCATGGAGAGCCAGGACTTTCACCGCTGCCCAGTGGAATGAGGCCACCTCTCCCAGGTGTCATCGGAGGCCTTGTGGAGAGCAGTAAAGAGGTGTTTCTGCCCCTCCCAGCCAGAGTGGGATCAGCAGAGGCCCAGGAGGGAGACAAAACCCCACCCCCGCTACCCAACAGTAACAAGTAGGCAGCCCCCTACAAGTGGAGAATTGAGCCCCCACTCCACCTGGTAGAAACTAGTCAGTGCCCCCTCCTCTCCCTCCCAAAGCAATGTCAGTATGGACCAATATAAAGCAAAGATTTAAATAAGATCCAGAGTCCCATAACATAAAACCAAAATGTCGAGGATTCAATCAAAAGCCACTCATCATACAAAGAACCAAGATCTTAATCTGAATGAGAAAATACTAACAACAGATGCCAACATAGAGATGACACAGACATTAGAATTGTCTGACAAGCTTTGGAGCATAAAAATGCTTCAGGAGGCTGGGTGATGTGGCTCATGCCTGTAATCCCAGCACTTTGGGAGCCACAGCGAGCGGATCACTTGAGGTCAGGAGTTTGAGACAAGCCCAGCCAACAAGGTGAAACCCCGTCTCTATTAAAAATACAAAAACTAGCCAGGCGTGGTGGCGGCGCCTGTAATCCCAGCTACTTGGGAGGCTGAGGCAGGAGAATCACTTGAACCCGGGAGGCAGAGGTTGCAGTGAGCCGAGATCGCACCGCTGCACTCCAGCCTGGTGACAGAGCAAGACTCTGTCTCAAAAGAGAAGAAAAAAAAGTTCAATAAACCATTATAAACACACACAAAAAATGGCAAAAACAGAAAATCTCTGCAAAGAAATTGAAGATGTAAGGAAGAACCACGTGAAAATACTTGAACTGAAAAATATAACCACTCAAGTTAAAACCTTGATGGATGGGCTCAGTAGCAGAATGAGTGGGACTAAGAAAAGAATCAATGAACTTGAAGATTAAAAAAAAAAAAAAGAAATCACCCAATATAAGCAACAGAGAAAAAATATACTGAAAAAAATTGAGCAGAATCTCAAGGGCCCACTGAACTATAAAAAGGGCTAATATTCATGTCATTGGAGGGTTACAAGGAGAGAAGAGAGCAGGACTGAAAGAGTATTTGAATAAACAATGGAAGAAAGTTTTTGAAATTTGTTTTTATTTATTTATTTTTTTTTTTTTTGAGATGGAGTCTCACTCTTGTCACCTAAGCTGGAGTGCAATGGCACAATCTTTGCCTCCTGGATTCAAGCAATTCTGCCTCAGCCTCCCAAGTAGCTGGGCTTACAGGCGCCCACCATCATGCCCAGCTAATTTTTATATTTTTAGTAGAGATGGGGTTTCACCATGATGGTCAGGGCGGTCTCGAACTCCTCATCTCAGGTGATCTGCCCGCCTCAGCCTCCCAAAATGCTGGGATTACAGGCAGGAGCCACCACGCCCGGCCCAAATTTGTGAAAAGATGTAAACCTACATATTCAGGAGGCTGAGTAAACCCCAAACAGGGTAAAGCCAAAGAAATCCATGCCAAGAATCATTATATTTAAACTTTTGAAAAATAAAGACAAAGAAAAAATTTTGAAAGCCAAGAGAGAAGCAATCCTTTATTTGTTGTGGAAAAGCAATTCAAATAATACCAGATTTCTCATTAAAAACCACAGAGGCCAGAAGAAAGTGCCACCGTGTTTTTCAAGTGCTGAAAGAAGAGGTCTGTGAACTGCAAATCCTGTATCTAGCAAAACTACCTTTCAGGAATGAAGGGGAATGAAGCCGTCCTGGAACGAAGAAAAGCTAAGAGAATGTGTTGCCGGCAGACCAACCCTAAAATAATAGCTAAAGGAAACTCTAGAAACAGAAATAAAGTGACTTAAAAAAGGAATCTTGGGACATCGGGAAGGAAGAAAGAGCAACAGGAAGAGAAAATGCTGGTAAATACAAGATATTCCTCTTCTCTGTGGTGGTGAACATTGCATGTCAACTTGGCTAGGTCATGATACCCAGCTACTTAGTCAAACATTATTATGTTTCTGTAAAGATGTCTTTATATGAGATTAACATCTAAGTTAGTAGACTTTGAGTAAAGCCTGTTACACTCCATCAGGAGGGTGGGCCTTGTCTCATCAGCTACGGGCCTTCGGAAAACAAGATAGACCTGCAGAGGAACAGGGAATTCTGTCACCTGACAGGTGGCCTGTGGACTTGAACTGCAGCTTTGCCCCTTCTTAGGTCTCCAACCTGCCAGCCTACACTGCAGATTTGGGACACACTGGCCTCCATAACCATGTGTATCAATTCCTTCAAATAAATCAACCTCTCTCTCCTCTCCCTCTCCCTCCCTCTCCCACTCTTCTCTGTCTCCTTCCCTCTCCCTTCCTCCCCACTGTCTCTCTCTCCCCCTCTGTCTCTCCCTTCCTCCCCCACCCCTACTCCCAGCTCTCTCTATGTGTCTGTCTGTGTGTGTATGTGTGTGTGTGACACACACCCTATTGATTCTGTTTCTCTCGAGAACCATGACTAATACATTCTCAAAAAATAAAAAAGCAGTATGTGTGAAAGGTTGAAATATCCAATGAGAACAAAACCTAACCTTGGAAAGCTTACTCTAAGCAAACCATTTTGCCTGTCTCATCCTACTTAACCCTTACGAAAGCCTAGGTGAGACTGTCATCACCTCCAGCTCACTGATGTGGCAATTCAGCCAGTGAGCCTTGGAGGAAGGCTTTGACACACATCTGATCAATTCCCAACCTCAGGCTTTTACCCATGACAGTCCACAGCATCTCAGGCTCAGCTGCACTTCTTGGAGCAGCAGTTAGTGTGAGAGAACAGGCTCTCTGGAAGGGAGAAAAGCCTGCATGAAGGAGGGGTTGGGAGCCCAGAAAATTGTGTAGCACAGCCTCATAAAGAACATAAGGAGGCTGGGCACAGTGGCTCATGTCCATAATCCCAGCACTTTGGGAGGCCAAGGCAAGAGGATTGCTTAAGCTTAGGAATTTGAGAACAGCCTAGCAACAAAGTAAGACCTCATCTCTACTAAAAAATAAAACAAAAAGGCAAAGAGGAAAAAAGTCCACAAGGAGAAGTGCAAAGCAAGAATTCGTCAAGGACAGAACACAAAGTTGGCAAAGACCCAGACGTGCAGAAAGGATGTGAAACTTGTCCGAAATCTCCAGACAGCATCACAGTGAAGGCTGCAACCCACAGCTCCTGACCCCCAGGGCCACTGCTTTGTGAAACAATAAAGAAATGAATGGCTAAGGACAGCTTCTACACGGGGTCTCCCCTAAGCAGAAAGAAGAGTGGCTGAGTCTTTCGATAGCAAGGGACCACAGAGAGGTCAGGTCAGCACGAACTTGAGAAAAG
Organism: Macaca thibetana thibetana; assembly: GCF_024542745.1. Lineage (NCBI taxonomy): Eukaryota > Metazoa > Chordata > Mammalia > Primates > Cercopithecidae > Macaca > Macaca thibetana. Next base: position 108,550,542 of record NC_065592.1, on the reverse strand, counting down.
ATTCTGAAGAATCGGGAAGACTTGCTTGGCAATCCAGGGAATTAGAGGTAAGGGGAAGAACCTTTTGGTTGACGTTTTAGGTCTTTCCAAACCCTGGACCGGGGTGAGAAATTGTTATATAAAAGGTTCTATAGTTTTAATATGGTTAGAAACGCTTTCCTTCTGATTTGGGGGAATGGAAGACACATTGTTTTGAAAAGGGGCTGCTGGGTGGTCTCTCCAACATCAACACTCAAATATGACCACTCACCTCCCGAGTGTCAGCCACTCCTGATCACCAGTAAGTTGCTATACATGAATTAGGATAAGAGCAAAGAACTCCTTGTCTTATCTTAAAAATAAACAGAGTTGAGATAGAAGGGTCAGTGTCAACAAATCAGCAGCAGCCGATGAAGGATGGGGTCAGACATGAGGAGCTTTTTTTTTTTTGAGACAGAGTCTCGTTCTGTCTCCAGGCTGGAGTGCAGTGGCGCGATCTCGGCTCACTGAAGCCTTCGCCTCCCGAGTTCAAGCGATTCTCCTGCCTCAGCCTCCTGAGTAGCTGGGATTACAGGTGAGAGCCACCACTCCTGACTAATTTTTGTATTTTTAGTGGAGACGGGGTTTCACTATGTTGGTCAGGCTGGTCTGGAACTCCTGACCTCATGATCCACCCACCTCAGCCTCCCAAAGTGTTGGGATTACAGGCATGAGCCACCGCACGGGGCCACAAGGAGTTTTTTTGTTTGTTTGCTTTGGGTTTTTTTTTTTTTTCCAGACGAAGTATCACTCTTGTACCCCAGGCTGGAGTGCAATGGCACAATCTCAGCCCACTGCAACCTCCACCTCCCGGGTTCAAGCAATTCTCCTGCCTCAGCCTCCCAAGTAGCCGGGATTACAGGTGTGCGCCACCACACCCAGCTAATTTTTGTATTTTAAGTAGAGACAGGGTTTCACCATGTTGGCCAGGCTGGTCTCGAACTCCTGACCTCAGGTGATCTGCCTGCCTCGGCCTCCCAAATTGCTGGGATTACAGGCGTGAGCCACCGTTCCCGGCCCACGAGGAGCTTTTTTAACTGGCATGCTTGAGGTTTGTTAACTCCCCAAAGTTTCTAGCAAGTTCGTCCCAGATGCCTTGCACTGCTGTTTCACATAAGATGGCTTTATTATGATGCAAGCCTTCTGGGACAAGAAAAGGCACGGGGACTGTGCTGCAGTTGAATGCATTTTTCATTTGAACCAAATGGTTTTTTTGGCCCCCCAAAATTCATATTTTGAAATCCTAACCCCCAATGAGATGACACTTGGAGGTAGGGCTTTCAGGAGGTAATCAGGTCATGAGAGTGGGGCCTTCATGATGAGATTAATGTCCTTATGACAAGAAACACCAGGCCAGGCATGGTGGCTCATGTCTGTAATCCCAGTACTTTGCGAGGCCAAGGCAGGCAGATCACTTGAGCCCAGAAGTTCAAGACCAGCCTGGGCAACATGGTGAAATCCCATCAGTACAAAACATTTTTAAATTAGCCAGGCTTGATGGCACACACCCATAGTCCCTGATACTCAGGAGACTGAATGGGAGGACCACTTGAGCCCGGGAGGTTGAGGCTGCAGTGAGCTGTGTTTGCACCACTGCACTCCAGCCTGAGCAACAGAGCAAGATCCTGTCTCCAAAAAGTAAAAGAGAAGAAACACCAGAGAGCTTGCTTCCCCTCTCTCTGCTTTCTGCCATGTGAAGCTACATCAAGAAGACAGTTGTCTGCAAACCAAGAAGAGAGCCCTCACCAGACATCAGATCTGCTGGCACCTCGTTCTTGGACTTCCCAGCCTCCAGAACTGTAAGAAATACATGCTTAGGCCACTCAGCTTGTGGAATTCATTCTGCAGCTCAAGCTGATGAAGACAAGGTCTCTCTCAGAAATGGGTGTAAATTACTATCACATAAACGGAAGCACGAGAACCTTATGTATATTCACAACCTCTGACCCAGCCAGGCCACCTCAAGGAAAATAGCTCCCAAAATAATTGGAGAGAAGCAGAAAAGTTTCTGTATTTACTTTCAATTTTATATAAAATGAAGAAAAATTTGGGAAAAAAACTAAATTTTTATTTTATTTTATTTTATTTATTTTTTTTTTTTTTGAGACGGAGTCTCGCTCTGTCGCCCAGGCTGGAGTGAGTGGCGCGATCTCGGCTCACTGCAAACTCCGCCTCCCGGGTTCACGCCATTCTCCTGCCTCAGCCTCCCGAGTAGCTGGGACTACAGGCGCCCGCCACCTCGCCCGGCTAGTTTTTTGTATTTTTTAGTAGAGATGGGGTTTCACCGTGTTAGCCAGGATGGTCTCGATCTCCTGACTTCGTGATCCGCCCGTCTCGGCCTCCCAAAGTGCTGGGATTACAGGCTTGAGCCACCGCGCCCGGCAAAAACTAAAATTTTTACCAAGAAAATGGTTAAATTGTGGACCATCCATTTGATGGAATATTAGGTTGCCATTTAAAAATCATGGCTTTGGGCAGGCTGTGGGGGCTCATACCTGTAATCCCAGCACTATGGGAGGCCAAAGCAGGCAGATTGCTTGAGCTCAGGAGTTCAAGACCAGCCTGTACAATAGAGTAATAGTGAAACCCTGTCTACAAAAAAATACATGAGCCTGTAATTCCAGGACAGATTGCTTCGGGAGGCTGAGGTGGGAGGACTGCTTGAGCCCAGGAGGTCAAGGCTGCAGCAAGCAGTGTTTGTACCACTGCGTTCCAGCCTGGGCAACAGAGCAAGACACTGTCTCAAAAAAAATAAAAAATAAAACCCCACAGTTTTGACATAAGAAAATGCTCACAACTAATGTAAAATTTAAAAAATAATGGTATGTATAATATGGGATTTGAGATAAATTTAGGAGAAACTGTTAGATTTCAAATATCTTTCTCTTCAAGAATGTGGTACTTTTTTCTCTTATTTGGAATATCTCTTATATTTCTCAATGGAATTTTATAGTTTTCTTGAAAAAGACCTAAAAATTTTATATTAACTGTGTTTCTAGGATTATTTTTCTATTGCAAATGGAAATGCTTTTCATTATATTTTTAAGATGTTATTGACTTTTTTGTGGCGGTGGGGGGGGGAGAAGAAGTCTCGCTCTGTTGCCCAGGTTGGTGTGCAATGGCACAATCTCGGCTCACTGCAACCTCTGCCTCCCAGGTTCAAGAGATTCTCCTGCCTCCCAAGTAGCTGGGATTACAGGTGCCCACCATCATGCCCAGCTGATTTTTGTATTTTTAGTAGAGACGGGGTTTCACTGTGTTGGCCAAGGTGGTCTCGAACTCCTGACCTCAGGTGATCCGCCTGCCTCGGCCTCCCAAAATGCTGGGATTACAGGAGTGAGTCACCATGCCCAGCTGGTGTTACTGATTTTTAAACAGCCTTTCTCTTACAGTTTCTAGAATTCTTTCTATTCTTCTACTGTATTTGATGTGGTTCTAGACATCAGTTTAACAGGCATGAGGAAGAAATAAAAGATGTAGGAATTCCAGGAAATCGTGTTTCATTAATAAAAATGTGAAATTTGTAATAATAATAGCACATAAAGCCACATATGTTATAAATGCATTTTTTAAAGTATAATTATCAATCTATCTATCTACAGAGAAACAAGCCTGGAAGGAAATGCCCAAAAATACTAATTGTATTCTAGTGACTCTCAGTTCTATCAGACCTTCTTTTTACAGAATATTTTATAATGCCATTAATCTCCTTGAAATGAAAGTCACTGATGTTTTGCCTAAACAAGTGACTTTTAAAAAATCAATATATGCCCTAGCTTAATGTAAATAATAAATAAAAGGAAAGTAGTTTATAATGTTTTGAAAAAATTATATTTAAGAATATAAGCTCATACGGCACAATTACACTAGAAAATCCCAATGCCCCACAAATTCCCAAAACAATCCCAAGGCAAGGTACTGTCACCTTTGAGTATCACTGCATTTAAAAAAAGAGGCCCAGGGAGTGAGATTCTTTTTGTTTGTTTGTTTGCTTTTCTATAGAGTATTTTTTCTCCTTTAAATGAATGCATACTGCTTTTATATTCAAAAATCTAGTGTTGGGGTAGATGTCTCAGGACTGTGATGTGTTCAATACAAGGGAGGAGAAAGTCCCCAGGAAGACAGCTTACCTCGAATGAGTACGCCTTCCCAATTCCATCGCTTGCTCCAGTGATCACTGCGAAAAGCAGGAATGTTTTTAAATGACAGAATTCATCTTTAAACTTCTCTTTCTCACTGGCTACGTTTTCTCGCAAGCCTAGTCTCCAGGACAGTCAGTGTTCCAAAGGCGCATCCCTTTGCTCTCCAGCCCACGCCCTTGAAGCCCCTCACTAAACATTCAGGTGAAAGGGTGGGTTGGTTGGTTGGTTGGTTGGTTGGTTGGTTGGTTGGTTGGTTGGTTGGTTTTTTGGAGGGATTGGCGAGACTCTGGAAAACATCTTCCAAAATGAAACAGAGAGCCGCAGCCAGGGAACATTTCCTGCAGGCCCCATGAGGGTGCAGACACTGTGAGCCTTCACCCCGCAAGGGCAGGCGGTGTTCCCCATTGTCTCTCTGCCCAGGCACTCGTCTGTCATTGTAAGGACATTTCAAGGTTCCTTCTAAAAGCAGAGCTGTGCCCCCTTCTCATCCCCACCCCACAGCAGCAATTACAGGCCTGTGGAAGGTAGGGAATTTAGCAAAGAGGAAAATACAAAAAAGCAAAAAGAAAATGCAGTGAAATGAAGAAACCTGAAGAATTATACTCAACAGAACTTATCTGTTAATATACAACAATCAAATAGGTCTTCTAGTCCTTTTATATCAACATTACAGACATATTTAATGATTGAGTTCTAGGATACGCCTCATTCGTGAGAACATCACAATTTCAAAATTCACTACAATTCGGCATATCGTAAAACTTACAATGTATCCTTGCAACAACAATTAAAGGGCTTGCTTTCAAAAAGTGTGAACAAAAGATACATTCAGCTCACTTGAGAGTGAGTGCAGGCCAAGCTCTACAAGTTTCACGGACCACACTGACAGAAGCACTCTGGCTTTAATAATTACTAATGATGTGTCTGTTCATTTTGGAACTTCTAGGAGGCTCCATGCACACCGTCTGCAGCTCCGGGTGCAGGAACTATGCTCAGGGCCATCTTGGGCCTCACCTTCCCCTCCCTGTGGGAAATCTTCAGTTCACCCAATACAGGGCCTGAACTACAGGCAAGATGATACCATCAATGATAACAACGGATAACGGTCACACACTTACTTCTTGCCATGTACTGCTTCTAGTGTTTTAGATGCATCATCCCATTTAATGTTCAAAACAAACCTAAAATGCAGGGACCATCATTATCCTTAGTTTGTAAATGAGGAAGCCAAGGGGAAAAAGTTCGTAAATGATGACACGAGGATTTGAACCCAGGCTGTCTGACTTTGGGCCCCCAGGTCTATGAATATACACCAAGAAAAGAATTAGGAAATCCAGCACAGAGTTCAGGGTACTCCATCTGAGGAATTAAAATTTTAGCCTCTAGTACTTGGGTTTCTTTTTTGTCCCCTACTTGAAATATATTATCTCCTTGATATCTGCCTCTGCCCAAACATATTTTACTCCTGCTAGAGGTAACTCACTCCATCTTGACTCATAAAAACAGGTTAAGATCATGTTTTTACTTTGAGTCACCAAATGCTCTAAGTCTCTGGACCCATTTGAACTTCTTTTAGAATGTGGGTTCTTAGAAGGGCTTTCCCTACACCAACGACAGCAGCGATGCAGAGTGCTACGTCCACCCACCCATGGGCATCTGATTCTGTGTGGAGTCGGGTATTTAAGTCCAGAACACACAGGTCAGGCTGCTGTGCAAGTTCACTGCAGACAGCATAATGCCCCGAGAGGACACACACACACACACACACACCCCCCAAATGTAAGAAGCAGCAGTCAAAAATCCATTCGTCATCCCAAACAATTTCTCACATGGTAATTTTTTAAATTTCCATTGCTAAGTTTTTAAGGTTGCCAGGTTTAGCAAATAAGGATACAGAATGCCTACTTAAATTTGAAATTCAGGTAAATTATGAATGGTTTAATATGTGTCCTATGCAATATGTGAGTTACAAAATACTAAAAAAGTGTTCCTTTCTTCTGAAATTTAAATTTAACTGGATGTCCTGTATTTTATCTGGCAGCCCTATAAGGATATCAGAATCTTTCCTGTTTCACCTGGATAATATCTCTAACGTCACTTAATCATTTTTGTCATTGGATGCTTTTTTTATGTTTATTTTTTGGTGTCCAAATTTGAAATATAAGCCCCTGCAAAGACCTTAGCATTTCACTCAAGGAGATGCTGAAGCCATGGCCTCATGCTCTTCACCTTAACCTCAGTCGTAGGGCTGAAGCTCTGCATGGGCGTTCCAGTAGATAAATCCCATGGGGAGCAGCATTTGATTGACACCAGCCAGATTCCCTTCCATACCATCCTGAAAACATGGCTCCACAGAGATATGTGTTGCCTTGATTTTGTAATACCTTCATTGCTTAAAAACACTTGGATCCTTTTTTTAATATAGTGAATTAAAATTATTTAGATTTCAAAATTTGGAAACACCTTCTAGTAAAATGAAAACACCCGAGCTTTTTGTAAATCTGGAGATGAGGATGTGGAAATTTCTGCATTATTTATTATTTGTATCAGCAGGAAACTCCCAAAAGAAGAAAACTCATCTAATGGGGTCGGGAGGACAAGTGCTTAGCAAGGGCTGCATAGCCTTCTTCCCTAGCGTTCACTTAATGCCCTACGGCTTGTGTTGCAGACCATTCTAATTTCACTCACACTTTCTAATCCCTCCAATTAAAATTACCCAAAGGAATTACTTCTTTGCTCTCAAGAGAAAAGATGCAATATCCCTTTTGAGACATAAATAATAAGGCTGGGCGTAGTGGCTCATGCCTGTCATCCCAGCAGTTTGGGAGTCCAAGGCGAGTGAATCACAAGGTCAAAAGTTCAAGACCAGCCTGGTCAATGCGGTGAAACCCTATCTCTACTAAAAATACAAAATGTTGGCCGGGTGCAGTGGCTCACACCTGTAACCTCAGCACTTTGAAAGGCCAAAGTGAGCGAATCGTGAGGTCAGGAGTTCGAGATCAGCCTGGCCAACATGGCAGAACCCTGTCTCTACTAAAAATACAAAAATTAGCCGGCTGTGGTAGTGTGCGCCTGTAATCCCAGCTACGCGGGAGGCTGAGGCAGGAGAATTGCTTGAACCCAGGAGGCAGAGGTTGCAGTGAGCAGAGATTGTGCCACTGCACTCCAGCCCGGGCAACAGAGTGAGCCTCCGTCTCAAAAAAAAAAAAAAAAAAAAAATTAGCCAGGTGTGGTGACAGGTGCCTATAATATAATCCCAGCTACTTGGGAGGCTGAGGCAGGAGAATTGCTTAAACCTGGGAAGTGGAGGTTGCAGTGAGCCAAGATCACGCCATTGCACTCCAGCCCAGGCGACAGAGCAAGACTCTGTCTCAAAAATAATAATGATAGTAATAAGCAGGAACAACAGCAGCAAAAAAAATCACGAGATAGAACGCTCTTACCTGCCCACTGTCCCATTGACCGCAAGAAAGGCTTTGGCAAAACTTTCCAGTAATTCAGTAAAATACATCTGGAGAATCTCATGCACTTCAACAGGCAGGCCAGGCACACCAGCAGCCCTGTGAGGATGAAGAACTGTTCCAGAACATCCCCCATGGCTGCACTGAACAGACCGTTCCGGCCCTGGCCGTGGTGCTCTGTGCGTGTCTCCTGGGACCGCGCTGCTCTGGAGACGTCCAGATCCTCTTCCCGGAGTCACTGGGTGTGTTCCATCAAGTCACGGGCATCTAGATTAAGGTAACTTCTTTACAGAATCCTCTGATTCACAGGCCTTTGAATGAGGCTTTCATTACGGAGGAGTCACTGGGTGTGTTCCATCAAGTCAGGGGCATCTAGATTAAAGTAACTTCTTTACAGAATCCTCTGATTCACAGGCCTTTGAATGAGGCTTTTGTTACTGTGGAGGAGCTGGTGAAAAAGTAACAGGTGGAGATGAAGGGAAAAAAACAAAGCCTGGACAGATGTAAAATGGCAGCCCATGGTTCTCTCACTGAATTTGGAAACTTAAAAAGGATGCGGAATCCGAGGCATTCATTCATGTATTTAGCACTGTGTATTGGCTGCCTACCAGGTGATCCCCTCTTGAAGGCATTAGGAAGATAATAGTGACCACACAGGGTCTCTGAGGTTGGGAGCTTAGATTCTGGTAGCGGGGACAGATGATGAGCAGATAAATAAGATAATCAGGCTGGGCAGTGGCTCACGCCCGTAATCCCAACATTTTGGGAAGCCGAGGCAGGTGGGTCACATGAGGTCAAGAGTTCGAGACCAGCCTGGCCGACATGGTGAAACCTCATCTCTACTTAAAATACAAAATTAGCCAGGCCTGGTGGTGTGCACCTGTAATCCCAGCTACTTGGGAGGCTAAGGCAGGAGAATCACTTGAACGTGGGAAGCGGAGGTTGCAGTGAGCCAAGATCACACCATTGCACTCCAGCCTGGGTGACAGAGCGAGATTCTGTCTCAAAAAAAAAAAAAAAGATGTATGTGCTATGAAAAAGCGCTATTGAACCACGTGTTTGAGTAGCTACTCAGGGAATGCTTCAGAGAGGGTGTTCAGGAAGGAATTCTGTGAAAAGGTGGTATTTTTAGTTGAAATTTGAATGAAAGGAACCAGCTCTGCAAAGGTGAGTTTCCCCCTCCAGGCTAATGGAACAGCTAGTACAATGCCGGAAGTGAGAAAAATCTGTGTATTTGAGGAATAAGAACTAGGATAGTCCGGGCATGGTTGCTCAGGCCTGTAATCCCAGCACTTTGGGAGGCTGAGGCAGGCAGATCACGAGGTCAGAAGATCGAGACCATCCTGGCCCATATGGTGAAACCCCATCTCTACTGAAAATACAATAATTAGCTGGGTGTGGTGGAGCAGGCCCGTAATCTTAGCTACTCAGGAGGCTGAGGGAGGAGAATCACTTGAACCCGGGAGGTGGAGCTTGCAGCAAGCCGAGATCACGCCGGAGGGACTGGCCACAGAGAGCAAGGGAGGAAAAGGCCAGAGCAGGAGGGAGGAGCCATGCCCTACAGGTGAGTGTGGACTTTCAGAGCAACCAGAAGCCGTTGCACAGATTTAGGAAATAGAGTTCTATACTCTGAATTATGCTTTTAAAAGGCCATAATTTTATAAGCTGAGGGAAAATGTCCTTTTGGGAGTGGGATGGAGCGTGGGTGTGACAACTGAAGCAAGGGCAGCCGGGACACTGAAGTCATCCACGCAGAGGCCACAGAATCAGTCCTTGGCCTTCTCTCATTTCTGCCTGTGCTCATTCTCGGCTCGCTCTGTGCTGCAATCAACAGCCTTGCACTCACCCTAGAAGCAGAATTTCTGGCCAGAACATAGATTCATACGTCTTTATGCTAGATATTGTCAGATTTGCCTTCATTTTGTGTTCACGCCAACAACACGTGAGCACGTTCGTTTTCCTGCTGCCTTAGCAGTAGAGCATGTTGTCGAGCTTTGGGACTTTTGCCACCCAGTAGGTAAGAAGTAGCATCCAATGTTGTTTTAAGTTTAAATTACCTTATTAGCCAGGTTGGAGAGATTTTCATAAGCCTAGGGGCTATTTTCACTGTTTTCTTTGTGAATTTTCTCTCTCCTGCCCGTTTTTCTATGTGGTTTTTGGTCTTTCCCTTCTCTGTATTTAGAGATGGTTTCAGAACTCTGATTAGACGGAAATCTGACCAGCTCACTCTATCCTTCATGTTCATCGATTATCTCTTCAGGTGTGTCTGATCATTGTTAAATCAGCCCATTGTGGTTTTTATTTTAATGACCTTAACTTCATTTCTAAAAGTTCCTTTTGTGCAAAACTGAGGTTTTCTTCTCATGGTTTTCTGTTCCATGCAGATATTTTTAATTTTGACTTTCCTTACCTCAGCGTGATTGTCTTGTGATCTGGCTTTAACAATTCCAGTACCCACATCAGCCTTTCTGTTGCTGTCTCCTCTCTCTGGTAGGTCTCACTCATGGTGCCCTGTTTCCTTGTGTGCTTGATAATTTTCACCTGTGCACATCCCGTTGTGCTTGGAAATTTCTCTGAGGTTTTCTGATGAAGCCGTATTCCTCCACAGACGAGGTGATTTTGCTTCTACCAGACACCTAGAGGAACTTCCAATTTGGAAAATTAAATTCATGGCTAAATTCATAGTTTTCTAAACTATGCAGGTGAAGTGAATTTGGTCTGCCATGACAACCCACCTGGCCTGTGTTGATAAACCCATAGGACGGTTCTCTGGCCATCTCCACCCACCACCGCCTCCTCCGCTCAGTGCCAAGGCGCATTTCCTTGCAGTCTGGGAGTGTGTTTCTTCTGGACCACGCTTACCCTGAGGATGCAGAAACCTTTTGGGACCCCGGCATTATGGAATGTTCATCTATTAGATGACCTTCATTTCTGTCCCATACCATCACCACCGAAGCTCCCCATCACCCCATCCAGCAAATGCAGGGCTAATGTGGCTTCAGTGCTCAATTTACCTCTCTGTGTTGCTGCTTTCTCTTATACTGAAATTTTTGACTATCGTAATAGGTTTTTGCTTTTAATAAGCTCTTTGAGAATATCTCTTCTTCTACCCACAAAAACACGGGTGAATCACATTTTGTCGAGCAAAAGAAGTCACAGAAAAGTACCGCATTGGTTATCTATTCTATATAACAAATTAACCCAAAACTTTGTCGCCTAAACAATGCCATTTATTATCTCATGATTTCTGTGGGTCAGGAATCCAGGCATGGATCAGCCGGGTCCTCTGGCTCAAGGTCTTTCCCAGGTGGCAATAAAGTCCAGCCAGGTGGCCGTCATCTCCAGGCTCACCTGGGGAGACAGCAGCCCAGTCACTTGTTTGTTGCAGGATTCGGTTGCTCCTCCTCTGTTCCTTGCTGTGTGGGCCTCCTCACAGGGCAGCTCCCAAGGGCAGCTTGCTTCATCAGATCTAGCCAGTGGGAAGAATCAGAGAGATAGAGAGAGAAGGCAGAAGCCACACTCTTGTGATCTGATCTCGGAAGGGCCATTCCATCACCTTAGCTGTATTCTGTGCATTAGAAGCAAGTTCCTCGATATTCAAAGGGAAAATATCACACAAGGGAGTGAACGTAGGGGGCAGAGGGATCATTGAAATCTATTCTAGAAACTGCCTTCTACATATATAGTATGTGATTTATAGGAAGTTAAAGAACAGGCAAACATAATCTTCAGTAAAATAAAATCAGAATACTGGTTGCCTGGCAGAGGTGAAGGGATTGGCTGGTAGAGTCATAGGGAACTTTTCTGATTGATTAAGATATTCTGTATTTTGATAAGCAATGTGTTCGGAAGGGCCTGCCTTAATCAAAACTCACTGTACTGTACACTCTTAAGCTCTGTGCAATTTACTGCATGTAAATTATCTTGAAACTTCAAACAAATTTTGTCCTGCAGTTATTCTTTGGATGGTGGATAATTTAGACTTCCATTACCAGAATCGTAAGCAGCCATTCATCTGTGTGCTTGGTCACAGACCAAGATTTCCCCACTTTTACTTTTCAGCATCAAAAACTGTATCAAACCCCATGTAATAGATTGAGAAATTACATACCAATATCTGACTGTGAATTCAGCAAAGCTTTTGAGTAAATGTGTATTTCTCTATTTACAAGATGCTATGACTTGTGTCCCTCAACCCCTGGTCCCAGTCAAAATTCATACATTGAAGGCCTAACCCCCAACGTGATGATATTTGGAGATGGAGCCTTTGGAGGGTGATGAGATCATGAGGGTGGGGCCTTCATGGTAAGATTAATGCCCTTAAATGAAGAGACACAGGCTGGGTGCCGTGGCTCGTACCTGGAATCCCAGCACTTTGGGAGGCTGAGGTGGGCGGATCACCTGAGGTCAGGAGTTCGAGACGAGCCTGGCCAGCATGGTGAAACCCCGTCTCTACTAAAAATACAAAAATTAGCCAGGCATGGTGGCACCTGCCTGTAATCCCAGCTACTCGGGAGGCTGAGGCATGAGAATTGCTTGAACCCAGGAGGCAGAGGTTACAGTGAGCCAAGATCACACCACTGCACTCCCAGCATGGGCGACGGAACGAGACTCCATCTCAAAAAAACAAAACAAAAAAAGACGAAGAAGAGACACAGAGGTCTCCGTCTCTCTCTCCACCACATGAGGGCACAGCGAGCAGACCACCGTCTATCAGCCTCCAGATAAGCCCTCACCAGGAACCCAGTGGGCCACCACCTTGACCTTGGACTTCTCAGCCTCCAGAACTGTGAGAAAAAAATTCTGCCATTTAAGCCACTCAGTCTGTGGTATTTTGCTATAGCAGCCCGAGCGGACACAGAGTACATGGGAGCATTTAAAAATTAAATTCTTCAATGTGGAGACATGTTATTTCCCCAGCATATGTTTGCTGTTGTCTTCTGCTCCACTTGAGAAATGCGACTGAATGATGCTATTATAGCAACAACATTAATGCCAACGTAAAACTTCTAAATACATGATCTTCAAAACTCAATAGTTACCAAAAAAAATTTTTTACCATACATCTACCAACTCTGCATAGTTGCTAGGCAGAGAAAAGCAGTTGAGAACTGGGTCTCTGAAACAGAGATCATAAACTCAGATGCTTACAACGGTGGAAGGCAAGTGATGTAAGCCCATGAAACAGGGCAGGGACCTTGTGCTGTACTTTTTTTTTCCCTTTTGAGACACAGTCTTACTCTGTCACCCAGGCTGGAGTGCAATGGTACAATCTCAGCTCACTGCAACTTCTGCCTCCTGGGTTCAAGCAATTCTCCTGCCTGAGCCTCCCGAGTAGCTGGGATTACAGGTGCCCGTCATCACGCCAGGCTAATTTTTGTATTTTTAGTAGAGACAGGGTTTCACCTTGTTGGCCAGGCTGGTCTCAAACTCCTGACCTCATGATCTGCCCACCTCAGCCTCCCAAAGTGCTGGGATTACAGGCGTGAGCCACCACACCCGGCCTTATGCTGCTCTTTCCCCCACAGACACAGAGCAAGTATAATGTTCACTTCCACAGACAAATGCACTCTCTTTCATTGTCTTTGAAATCTTGTCTCTCTTGATTTAGCTTTTATTTTCTTGCTTTCCTCTCAACTCTACTTTAGGAAATGATGCTACAAACACCCTGAAGGATAGAGACCGACCCTGAGCCTCCGCTCACGGGACGTAGAGAACAGGGAACGTGGAGAACGTGATGAAACCGAAACTGTCCACTCCACCCAGCTCCAGCTGTCCTGTGGAACTCTGGCCTAGCTGGCACATTGTGATTTTTTTTTTTTTTAAGTGATGAAAAAGTCCAGTTTCTAATATGACGTTTCTCCATTTTTATAAAAAATGTTATGAAACTAACAACTGGAATATAAAGCAACAAACTCCAAAACCATGTTAACACTGCATAGACAAAATAAAACACATCTGCAGCCCTCCAAGAGCCCGCGGATGAAAGGTCTGAGGCTTCAGATTAAGGAGGTGAATTAACTTAGTTAAGTGTGGTGTGCATGTACTTGGCGGGGCAGTGGGGCTGGGATTGAAGAGGGTGCGGAGACAGTGAACAGAACTCAATAACCAAGTTCACTGAGTACCTTCTCCACAACACTATAGTAAAGGTAGGAGGAGCAGAGGCAAGAACAAATATGGAAAAGCTGGCAGCACTGAGAAAACACATAAAGTCAGAAAACCTAGCTTGATATGGGTCCAAACAGGGCCTTAGATGCAGGACATATGGGAGCAACTCAAAGGTCAAAGAACATCTTGAAGTAAAAGATATGAGCAGAAAATTGGTCGGGCGCGGTGGCTTATGCCTGTAATCCCAGCACTTTGGGAGGCTGAGGCAGGCGAATCACGAGGTCAGGAGTTCAAGACCAGCCTAGACAACATGGTGAAACCCTGTGTCTAATAAAAATACAAAAAATTAGCCTGGCATGGTGGCAGGCGCCTATAATCCCAGCTACTTGGGAGGCTGAGGCAGGAGAATTGCTTGAACCCGGGAGGCAGAGGTTGCAGTGAACCGAGATCGCACCACTGCACTCCAGCCTGGCCAACAGAGTGAGACCCCATCTCAAAAAAAAAAAAGACATGGACAGAAAATTAAATTAAATGAAGAAATACAACTAGTACGCAAATGTGTGGAATGTGTAACCGCCTACGTTATTAGAAATGTCAATTGAATGAGTAAAATACTACATACACATAAACTAGTAAATAGAGCATCAGGCTCGCAGGCAGCGTTCGTGAGGATGCGGTGGAACTGAGGCTGTCCTCCGTGCCTCTGTGGTGGAGATGAAACAGCAGAGGCTTTCTGAAATACACTCCACACACAGCAGGCCAGTGCCTGCCTGGGGCTGGGTGAGGGCATGGGGAAGGGGAACGTTTTGGGGGTTGTGGAAATGTTCTAAAACTGTATTGGGGTGATGGTTGCACAGCTCCATACATTAACCCCCAGGTCATTAAACTGTACGCTTACAATTGCTGGACTTTAAGATATTTAAATAATACCTTGGTCAAGCTGCTTTTTAAAACGAGGACGTGGCCCCAGGCCATCTGATTCCAGAGGCTGCCATCACACAACTGCTGCCCACCTGTGCCATCACAACAGGAGAATAATGGCACCTTTGGGAAAGCCCAGCCACCCCGATGTCAGCAGCTTCCTTGGTTGGTTTCCTAGGTAAAATGCACAAGGACTGGGTGATCTTATTCAACTACCAAGGGGACCCCATCCACCCTGCTCTTCAAGCCAGTACTCCAAGTTTGAGATGAAAATGCAAGAACAACTCAGTCTGGAAGAATTGTTCCAAACTAAAGTTCCCAAATCACTAGCGAGTTCCTGAAAACAAGAATGGCCATCCTTAAGTCATTTTCAGTATCCCCCAAAAGTCAGGTTTTCAGAAGACTTTTGTATCCCAAAGCTATAAGGATTAAGACAGTCATCAACTCTCCGTGCTTTCGAGTAGAATTAACCCCCGTCAGCTGGTTAGTAACATCAGCTGTCTCATGTCACCAGAAATTCTAAAGGGGAATCACACAGTTTTGACAAATACAAAATATAGATTGTGCACAAGTACGATTTCATGTTTTGAAAGTTTTTTCAAAGCATCGGACTGAGGGAGCACTAACCAGGGGGTGCTGGGGTTGAAAGAGTGGGAAGCCCCCTGGAAGAGAGTGCTACGGGATTGGTTCCTATTTTGGGATCTCACAGAACGGGGACGCAGTAAATGGTAGTTGTCATTAACAGTGTTGCTATTGCAGACGTGATCACATTTAACAAAACCTGGGGGATTGATCATTTCTATGGTTGTAAGTGGCCAGCAATAGCAGAAAGGGTGTGCAGTCTCAGCCCATCAGTAAAAAAAAGCCCTTCTACCAGCTGATCAAGAACACCCTGGGAGTCTAGAAGACGGGGTAAATGCTTGCTTCTTGCTCCCATCCAGCTACCTTTCAGGGCCCGGTTGGCCTCCGTTCAGCTCACCATTGCTAGCTGTCCCTATCCTATGAAGTCCCCATTCGTAAACAACCTACACACAAACCCAACTCTATCTTGCTAATATGCAGGCTCTGTCATGCCAGGGGTGAGCATGTGGATGGACAAAGAAGAAGAGAGCAGGGAACCACACCCTGTCAAATAAACTCTCATGAATGTTCCAAGTTTAGTTTACTTAGGAAGAGAGAACTTCACCTTCATTTACATTTTATGTCAAGAGAAATTAATTGAAGAAAAACAAGAACATCGTGAAGCTTGCCCTTTGATTATATGTTCTACTCATTCATTCAACAAGGATTTTTCAGTACCCACGTGTACTGGGCCTTGTTCTACTCAATTTAGAGTTTTTAGAGCCAGCTTTATGGGCATAAATTCCTCTTTAGGAATCACAGTGTTTTTCTGTGCCAGAATCAGTTAAAAGCCAAATAGCAACAAGCTTTTTTGTAGCAAGTGCTTACTAATGTTTCTCTCTATTCTTTTCAGGGTAATTTATTCTTATCTATATTGAAAATGTTTATTAAACTAAGGTTCACCACACAAAATAAGCTACATAGTTTACTCGAGAAAGATAACCAGAGGAAAAGAAAGGTTTTGGAGCTGCCGGAGCTGTGTTACCAAATCACTAACCACTGGCCATCTGTGGTTAAATTTTAATTTGATTTCATTTAATTTAAAATTCAGCTCTTCAGTTGCACTAGCCATTCCAGGTGGTCAATGACCACACGTGTTGAACAGCACAGATTTAAACACATCCCTTAGTGCAGAAAGTTTTACTGAACAGTGCCGATCAGAGCATTGTGAGCCATTTTGCTTCCAAATGCATACAGTTACCAGAGCTTATAAACCTCATTACTAAAACTAAAATATATAAGAGGAATATTTGTGTTTAGAACATGGTTTCTAGGACTTTACTGATATCACTGAGTTAATGAACAGGGTTTTCTCAGATCCTGGGGTGGAGGGAGGAGTTGAATATGACTGTGTTTCTTATGTAACTCTTTGTCTGCTCTTCGATATGAGGGCATGACAGATATAGCAGTATTCCTAAGTGTAGTAGTCTGTTCTCATGCTGCTGATAAAGACATACCCGAGACTGGGTAACTTATAAAGGAAAGAGGCTTAATGGCTGAGGAGGCCTCGCAATCATGGCAGGAGGTGAAGGAGGAGCAAAGTCACGTCTTACATGGTGGCAGGCAAGAGAGCATGTGTGGGGGAACTCCGCTTTATAAAACCATCACATCTTGTGAGACGTACTCACTATCATGAGAACAGCACGAGAAAGACCCACCCCCATGATTCAATTACCTCCCACCAGGTCCTGCCCATGACACATGGGAATTATGGGAGCTACAATTCAAGATGAGATTTGGGTGGGGACACAGCCCACACCATGTCACTAAATGTGCATAATGAAGTCAGTTAGGCTTCATATCATGCCTATAAAACACTCTATTCTTTTTCATGGACTTTCTTTTCAGCACTTTGAATGTTATTTCACTGCCTTCTGGACTCCACTGCTTCCGATGAGAAGTCAGCTGTTAGGCGGGGCACTGTGGCTCACGCCTGTAATCCCAGCACTTTGGGAGGCCGAGGTGGGTGGATCACGAGGTCAGGAGATCAAGACCATCCTGGCTAACACAGTGAAACCCCATCTCTACTAAAAATACAAAAAAATTAGCCGGGCGTGGTGGCGGAGCCTGTAGTCCCAGCTACTCGGGAGGCTGAGGCAGGAGAACGGCGGGAACCCGGGAGGCGGAGCTTGCAGTGAGCCGAGATCGCGCCACTGCCCTCCAGCCTGGGCTACAGAGCAAGACTCCATCTCAAAAAAAAAAAAAAAAAAAGTCAGCTGTTAATCTTATTGGGGTTCCTTTGTAAGGGATGAGTAGTTTTTCTCTTCCTATTCCCAAGATTTTCTCTGTGTATTTGACTTTCAGTATTTTTACATCAGTGTCTGGATGTGGATCTCTTTGCATTTGTCTGTGGAGTTTGTTGAGTTTCTTGGATGTATGGATTCATGTTTTTCATCAGATTTAGGAAGTTTTTACCCATAATTCAATTTTTTAAATTCTTTTCTCATTTTCTTCTCCTTCTGCCCCTGCAATTATGCAAATGTTGATGTGCTTTCTTTTCATTTTTCTTCATTCTATTTTCTCTGATCTTTAAATTGAATAATCTCTATTGATCTCTCTTCAAATTCACAGATTCTTTCTTCTGTAGGTTCAGATTTACTGTTAAGCCCCCAAATAAATGCTTGATTTTGGTTTTGTACTTTTCAACTCCAGAATATCTATTTCGTTCTTTTTTATTACTTTCACTTTTTGATTTCCCTGTTTGATGAAACATTGTCTTCATACCTTCCTTCACTTATTTAATCATTTGTACTTTGGTTCTTTGAACTTATTTATAATGAAGTTTTGTCTGTTAAATACACCTGGTCCCTCTTATAAGCTGTTTCTGTTGCCTGCTTTTATGGGTCACACTTTCATGTTTCTCTGAATGTCTTCTACTTTTTTGTTGAACCTGGACGTTTTAGGTAGTATATTGCAGGAACTCCGGATACTGTTTCCCCTCCCTTCTCCCTGGAGCTTGATTTGGTTGTTTCGTTTATTTTGTGACTTGGCTACACACCAGAATACTTTAGTGAAGTCCGTTTTCCCCTTTGGTGTCACTACTTGGAGGGTGAGGCTTGAGTTGCACACTGTGTCCCTGCAGTGACACTGGGTTTAAGGGGGTTCTCTTTGCCTCTTTCCCTGATTTCTATCTTCAGCCGTCTGCTTGATTTGGTATTACCGGGGTCCATCAGGCCCCAATTACCAGCTGATTGCTCTGTCGTTTTTGATAGTGCCCTGGGGCATAAATTGCCCAGCAGTCTGATCCAATTAAATTCTGGCAGGGGCAGTTACTGAGGCCAGACTTTGAGGTTTGTTGACTCCATGAGAGCCTCTTCTTTGCTGTGTCTTTCCCTAGTTCCCCCTGGAGAACCAGTTGGACTATGATTTAGCTTGTTGCTCTTAATTAAGAGAGGCATCATTATCAAGAGTCTCTTAGGCACGCATTTTCCCCACATTCTGCTTCAAGTAATGTTCCTTTAAGGAGTGCCCTGGAGCTCTTTTTTCTTATGGACTTTGTGTTAATTTGGGCAACTGCAATGTTTAAGCGCACACAGCCCCCATGGGACCACCCTCACTTCTGATACTAGCTGCAAGTTTGAGGAGTTCTCAAAACCAACCTCAGTTTTGATCATTTGGTAGGACTCATAGACCTCACAGAAAGCTGTTATACTTGTGGTTACAGTTTATTATAAGGAAAGAATACAGATTAAAATGGGCCAAGAAAAGCACTGGATTGGACAGTGCATGGGGAAGTGCCCAATGTAGAGCCTCCATTGTCTTCTCTCATAGAATCAACACACATCATTACCTTTCCAGCAACAGTGTGTGACAGGACAGCACGCATACAGCATTGCCAACCCAGGAAACTCAATCAAGCCTCAGTGTTCAGAGTTTTTACTGGGGCTTCATTACATCAGCATCACTGATTGCCCACATGGCTGATCTCTGTCTCCAGACTCTGCAGGTATCACCCAAAGCCTTCACCCTAAACCACACTCTTGGTCTTTCTGGTGTGGCCAGTCCCCATCTGAAATCACATTGTTAGACTATCTCATGTGACCCAAGGTCCCCAGGCAAACAAAGACACTCCTATTTGGCATGATATTCCAAGAAGCTTAGGGCGAAGACCAGACATCTTTTTGGGCAAGATTGAATTATTTACTGCACAGGCTGCGTCTTCCCTGGACAACCTCTCTGAGCCACTCCTCTGGGTGCTGGGCAGGGTGGTGGCCTCTGGTCTTGTCAGCTCATCTCTCCCCAGCATGGAACAGCCTTCCAAGTCAGCTGGGGCAAGGGTATTGGGACCCCAGTATTTGTGGCCTGCTGTACTTGAGGTAGAGCCTGCATCTTATGGATAGGGGCTTGGTAGGGAGGGCCCTAGCCCCTCAGCTGCACTCACCAGGAATTGAGCATCTCTGACTGGGCATGGTGGTTCACACCTGTAATCACAGCACTTTGGGAGGCCAAGGTGGGAGGATCCCTTGAGGCCAGCCTAGGCAACATAGAAAGATCCCATTGCAACTAAAAAGACAAAAATTAGCCAGGCAGAGTGATGTGTCCCTGTGGTCTCAGCTACTCAGGGGGCTGAGGAGGGCAGATCACTTGAGCCTGGGAGGCAGTGTTTGCAGTGAGCTGAGATCATGCCACTGCCCTCCTGCCTGGGCAACAGAGCCAGATCCTGTCTTTAAAAAAAGATTTTTAAAAATAAAGATACAGGCATGTGTATGTTCATTGCAGCACTTTTCACAATAGCAAAGACATGGAATCAACCCAAATGCCCATCTATGATAGACTGGATAAAGAAAACATGGTACATACACACCACGGAATACTATGCAGCCATCAAAAGGAATGAGATCATGTCCATTTCAGGGACGTGGATGGAGCTAGAAGCTGTTATCCTCAGCAAACTAACACAGGAACAGAATACCAAACACTGCATGTTTTCACTTATAAGTGGTAGCTGAACAATGAGAATACATGGACACAGGGAGAGGAGCAACACACACTGGGGCCTGTTAGGGGGGTGGGGGAGGCAGAGCATCAGGATAAATAGCTAATGCAGGTGGGGTTTAATACCTAGGTGATAGGTTGATCTGTGCAGCAAACCACCACGGCACACATTTACCTGTATAACAAACCTGCATGTCCTGCACGTGTATCCCAGAGATGGGGTTTCACCGTGTTAGCCAGATGGTCCTCATCTCCTGATCTTGTGATTCACCCACCTCGGCCTGCCAAAGTGCTGGGATTACAGGATTGAGCCACCGCGCCCGACTAGATCCTTATTTTTCTTTTATGCCATGGACCACAATGGCAGTATAGTCATGGCCTCCTTCTTTGAATAATATTTTTAAATGCACAAAATTAAATACATAGAATTATAAAGGAAACCAATTACCAAAAACCAGATATACACTATTTTTTTAATGTGATATACTAAAAATATGCCTCTTTATGAACAATTAAATAACAACTAATGGAGAGTCTAACAACTAGTAAATGACAAGTAGGGTATAAATTGTTTTTCTGTGAAACCCATAATGTAATATGAAAATATCTTTAATTCTATTGGTAACAAAGTCACAGGTACAGCTAATACTACTGTGGTTTCTCCTACATTCGAATGGAAAGAAATGCTAAATGTTGGTTAGAGGTTAGGGAAAATCCGGATGTATTCTTTCCCCAGCTGTGTGCACCAGCTCACTAAATCTTGTCCATGAACTCCAGGTTAAAGTCCCCTACGACTTAAAGGATGGTCCAGGCCGGGCGAGGTGGCTCACACCTGTAATCTCAGCACTGTGGGAGGCTGAGGCGGGTGGATCATTTGAGGTCAGGAGTTCAAGACCAGCCTGGCCAACATGGTGAAACCCCATCTCTGCTAAAAATACAAAACTTAGCCAGGCATGGTGGCACATGCCTGTAATCCCAGCTACTCAGGAGGCTGAGGCAGGAGAATCCCTTGAACCCGGGAGGCAGAGGTTGCAGTGAGCTGAGATCGCGCCATTGCACTCCAGCCTGGGCGACAGAGCAAGACTCTATCTCAAAAAAAAAAAAAAAAAAAAAAAAAAAAAGGATGATCTGGACCAACAGCCTGGGGTGGCTAATGCTTCTCAAATCCTCTGGGATAAATGCAGGTTCTGATTCAGTGAATGTACCCTGAGAGTCTGCATTGCTAAGAGGCCCCAAGTTAGCAATGCTGTTTCTGGTGCAGGCACCACAAATGGCAGACAGAAGCCTCAGGGCTTATCCTGGTGACGACTTTAACCTGGAGTGGTCAGAGCTGGAATTCACACGGCACACGGATGGTTTCCTGATCCTTGAAGTCTCTAGCAATGGCTTGGAGTTCTCCAGCTTCATCCTCAAGGGGCATGCGTTCCTTTTCCATAAGTATGTGATGACAGAGACGAACATGGGTGGAGATTCTGAGCAGCTAGGTGCCCTGTTTCCTGAAGGCTCCCACGGAGCAGCAGCAGCTGCTGGTCAGGTAAGCCGCAGACCCGTGGCAAGTCCCAATACACAAAATGCATGCACAACTACACACGACCATTCACAGAAAATAGAGACGACTCACAAGTGCAAGTCACCAAGCCCTAAAAGTGCAAGGAAAAAAGCAACTAAAGATTTTTTTTTTTTTTTTTTTTTTTTTTTTTGAGATGGAGTGTCGCTCTGTCACCCAGGCTGGAGTGCGGTGGCACAATCTCAGCTCACTGCAACCTCTGCCTCCCAGGTTGAAGCCATTCTCCTGCCTCAGCCTCCGGAGTAGCTGGGATTACAGGCATGCACCACCACGCCCAGCAAATTTTTGTATTTTTAGTAGAGATGGGGTTTCACCATATTGGCCAGGTTGGTCTTGAACTCCTGACCTCAGGTGTCTGCCTGCCTTGGCTTCCCAAAGTGCTGGGATTACAGGCATGAGCCACCGTGCCTGGCCTAAAGACTTTGAAATTAATAACAAATGTACCTTCCCTATTTTCCTGAGTGCACAAAAGCATGTATTTAAAACTCTTCTCTAAACTAGGTCCTATTATTTAATCAACCTCAGCTGTGAAAAAACTCCAACGCTTGAGATATACTTAATATAAAAAGTATTAAAACAGCAGGAAATAGTCCAAGTTAACAAACGGTGTAACTGTTATTTGTAGTACTATGGCAAGAAGTGTGCAGAATATCAAGGTAATTAAACTAATTTTTGTGTCCCATCCACTAGTGGTTTTTACAATGTTTTTACCAGGAAAAATTAAATCTGGAGACCTGGGTCACTGGGCCTACATTTTTTCTTCAGCCTTGATGGGGTTTGCAGAGCCTTTCCATACCACTTCTCCACCTCCAGCACCCCCAACAGCCTGACTGGAGCTTCCTTCAACCTCCCTCCTTCCTTAAACCCAAGTTCTTTAGTTGTATAGCAAACATTTCAACTTTCAACCCAGTTACTAGGGCTGCTGGGCTGCTCTTAGGGTGCCCTCTGCTGGCCACATATGGAAGCAGGTGTAAAAGTCTTAAAACACATCTTTCTTTAGGAATTTTAAGAATAAAAATTAAAGATAAAAAAAATTGGAAGAAAGAAAGAATTAGTTTGTGTTTGTTTTGCTTAGCATCTTTGGTCTCTGGGATTCAAAAAGTATGTTGATGCAACAGAAGGTAGTTAAGAAAAGTTTGGATGGCTAGGTGCAGTGGCTCTAGCCTGTAATCCCAGCGCTTTGGGAGGCCGAGGCAGGTAGATCACCTGAGGCCAGGAGTTCAATACCAATCTGGCCAACTGGTGAAACCCAGTCACTACTAAAAATACAAAAAAAACCAAAAAAACACAAAAAAAGCCAGGCCTGGTGGCATACACCTATGATCCCAGCTACTTGGGAGGCTGAGACATGAGAATCACTTGAACCTGGGAGTTCAAGATTGCAGTGAGCCGAGATCATGCCACTGCACTCCAGCCTGGGAGACAGAGCAAGACCTTGTCTCAAAAAAAAAAGTTTGGGAGCTCCTAGGTTACACTCCAGAAGCCTTTTAATTATTTTATCTTACCAATTGATTTGTGCTTGTAGACACAGAATCTTGCCATGTTGCCATGCCCAGCCCTCCAGAAGCCTCTTAAAAGCACAAAAGGCTGCGCACAGTGGCTCACGCCTGTAATCCCCACACTTTAGGAGGCCAAGGTGGGAGGATCACTTGAGCTTGGGAGTTCAAGACCAGCCTGGGCAACAGGGCACGACTCTGTCTCTACAAAAACTATTTAAAATTTGGCAGGCTAATTTTTTAGTAGTGGTCCCAGCTCCTCGGGAGGCTAAGGTGGGAGCATCGCTTGAGCCTGGAAGGTGGAGATTGCAGTGAGCCGAGATCATGCAACTGCGCTACAGCCTGGGAGACAAAGTGAGACCGTGTCTCAAAAATAATAATAATAAAATAAATTTAAAAGCATATTGAAACAGTAAAGAACTCCTACAACTCAACAACAATAAAACAAACAACTTGATTAAGAAATGGGCAATGGACTTGAATAGACATTTATTTAAGAAGATAAACAAATGGCCAACAAGTACATGAAAAAATGCTCAACACCACTAATCGATTAATTAAGGAAATACGAATCAAAACCAAAACACAGCTACAGTAGCCTATAGTCCCAGCTACTCCAGAGGCTGAGGTAGGAGGCTAACTTGTGCCCAAGCACTGCAGACCACCCTAGGCAACATAGTGAGACCCCACCTCTAAAAACAAAATAAAATAAAAATAAATTTTTTTAAACATCCATTATGATGGCTACTAGTAAAAATGAAACAGGAAATAACAAATGTTATTGAGGTTGTGGAGAAATTGGAACCCTTGATGGCAGGAATGTAGAATGGTGCAGCCACTATAGAAAACAGCATAGCAATTCCTCAAAAAATTAAAAATAGAATGACCACAGAATCCAGCTATTCCACTTCTAGGCATGTATCTAAAAAAGCTGAAAGCAGAGTCTTGAAGACGTATTTGTACACCCATATTAATAGCAGCATTATGCACAATAGCCAAACGGTTGAAGCAAGCCAAGTGCCCATCAGCAGATGACTGGATAACAGATGCAGCAAACCCACAACACACATTCCCATGTAAGGAAGGACACGCTGCTACAACACGGACGAACGTTGGCGATACGATGCTAAGTGAATAAACCTGTCACAAAAACACCACTACTATATGATTCTACTTATATAAGGGATCTTGAATAGTCAAACTCACAAAGAGAGCAGAACGGGGGTTGCCAGGGGCCGGGGGGATGGGGAAATGGGGAGTTCTTGTTTCATGGGTATAGAGTTTCAGTTTTGCAAGATGAAAAAGCTCTGGAGGCAGGTTGTACAATCAGTATGCTTACTCCTGCTGGACTGTATACACTTAAAAATGGTTAGGATGGTAAATTCTGTCGTATACTTTACCACAATTTTTTTAAAAATTTTTTTGAGACAAGGTCTCACCCTGTCACTGAGGCTGGAGTGCAGTGGCGTAATCACAGCTCACTGCAGCCTCAACCTCCCAGGCTCAAGCAATCCTCCCACCTCAGCCTCCCCCATAGCTGGGATCAGAGGTGCGTGCCACCACGCCTGGCTAATTTTGTTTTGAAGAGATGGTGTTTCACCATGTTGCCTGGGCTGGTCTCAAACTCCTGGGCCTAAGCGATTTTCCCACCTCAGCCTCCCAAAGTGCTGGGATTACAGGCGTGAGCCACCGCACCCGGCCACACAAAAATCCACACAGTGATCCCTTCCTGTGCTGGCCTGCTCCAGATCTGGCGCAGCTTCTCAAAACTCAGAAAGTTGCCACTCGCAAGGATTGAGAGATCTAGTTGAATTTTACAGATTAAAATACTAGAGGCCACGACAGGCAAAGTGACAGGAAAGGTCTCCAAATTTAGTAGTAGAGACAAGATTAGTTAGTCTGGCTCCTGACTCCCAGACTGGGGCTCTACCCTGCACTCCCAATTCCAGTGGGGACACCCATTTCCACACAGGGCGGGAAAAGGCACCCTATCCATTCGGGCTTCCTTCCCGTACACCAGGGGTTGGAGGTAGGTGAGCATGTGAGGAAATGCACCTTTGGTAAAAGCTCCTCAACAAACCTGGAGGGAGATGAGAAGAAACAAACAGGTCAGTGCTTAAATGCTAACAGGACTGGCCGGGCGCAGTGGCTCACGCCTGTGATCCCAGCACTTTAGGAGGCCAAGGTGGGCAGATCACCTGAGGTCAGGAGTTCAAGACTAGCCTGGCCAACATGACGGCCAAACCTCGTCTCTACTAAAAGTACAAAAATCAGCAGGACGTGGTGGCAGATGCCTGTAATCCCAGCTACTCGGGAGGCTGAAGCAAGAGAATCACCTGAACCCAGGTGGCAGAGGCTGCAGTGAGTCGAGATTGCGCCACTGCACTCCAGCCTGGGGGATAGAATGAGATTCTGTCTCAAAAAAAAAAACAAAAAACAAAAAAAAAAAAACAGGATAAAGCCTGAGTATTTTTTTCCCTATTGAGTTACTTTGTAGCTTTCCCCAACCTCGAGTCATAAAGGAGTTTGGAATTGTCCCTTCAAGGTGACACATTCTGCTACATTGTGAATGACGGACACCGTTTTCTGCCTCCAATAATACCACATGATGAGGCATACATAGAAATGATTTTTTATTTACTTTGATAATTAGGAAAAGATAGCAACATAGCTTTCATCAAAGCTAACAAATTACTGGCAGTGAACTAATTTTATTAGAATAAAGACATGTCTGTCTAAACTGAAACCACCAGCCCTTTGCTTTGGCTGGGACCTTGCGAATCACGGCCAAGGTGTTGATCAGAAAACAGTCACCATCACATCAACCTCCTGCCAGCACATGGCACAGAGATGCCACGAAGGCCCCGCAGGTCCCTCGAAGAGCAGCTGGGGCTCCACCTACCGAGTCCCAGTGGCTTATTTTGAAAAGATTTGCTTTCCACCGGTAAGGCGTGGCCCAAGTACATTTCTCGGGACTGCCATTGGCTCATCGTGCATGCATATGAGGTAGTTCTCTTTGCATTTTGCAGATGCTCTTGCTTGCCCAGGGGGTGGATGTCACGAATCTGAAACCTCTGGCTTCACATTCCCACTGGGAATGCCCCCCAGCCCCCAGTCACAAGTCAGTCTCCAATCCTGCCGCAGACTCTAGCTCTTCAAATCCAAACGGATGTTTTCTTCATCCACAGGTTTCGGTTTTAACTGGCTGCTCAGTGTTAAAAAGGAGTATCTCAAGCCCCCTGCCATGCTGAAAGGAGAAAAAAAAAGTGAAAATAAATGACGGGGAATTTCCCAGGGGCTCCAGCAGCCGTTGCTGGCGTTTCTATCAATACAGCCTGCTTCATGCGGAGGGAATTATTCCAATATCTGTGTTTCTCCTCAAGTTTGTGGATTGCTTGATGAGAATGTCCCCTCTTATTTACAAGCCTTTGGAGGCAGAAAAAGAGTCATCAAATCTAATGCAGAACCTCAGAGAGAAAATAAGCACTTGGTTTTTACTGGATAAACTACATACCCTTAGCCTTAAATAGTATCCCACTGCTGAGACCCCAAATGCCTTTCAAAGCTGGGTTAGTCCACACCCCCTGCTTGCCGAGCCTAGTGGTCACAAAGGTAACACCCTCCACTTCACAGGAGGGCAGAGAACGCAGGGGCCTTCTGTGAGGAAGACAGGCGAGTTAAATTCCAATCCCAGCCCCGCAAACTGTCATCACACATGTCCCCATGGATCTGCGTGAGGATGAACCCAGGGATGAAGTAAAATTATCGTAGAAATCAGAATGTCAAAACGCCTCCTGGCTTAACATGAAAGACTTCTCTAGGCTCTTTTGCTTATTACATATTAATCGAACTGTTCAAGGTTCTTGTTTTCCCAAAGCGAGTCCATTAAAAATTCCCACTCACCAAATATTTAATCCTACAAAGTTTAACAAAGAGAAAATGTAGTCTCCACCGATTAACATCCCAATGTAGGCAACGGATACATTCTGCAGAAAAAGAGGATTCGTCATTTTAAAAGTAAAATGTTTAGGGGAAAATATAAATAGTAAAACCTGAAACTAGACATTTTAGTTACTTTGCAAAGAGACTTGTACATAGGGATATTCACAGGGGGCTGAAAAAAATAAAAAACCATTACAGGCCAGGAATGATGGCTCACGCCTGTAATCCCAATACTCCGGGAGGCCAAAGTCAAAGGATCACTTGAGCCCAGGAGTTTAAGACCAGTGGGGGCAACATAGTGAGATCCCATCTCTACCAAAAATTTTTTGAAAGTAGCCGGACATGGTGGCACATGCCTGTAATCCCACAGGGACTGAAGTGGGAGGACTGCTTGAGCCCAGGAAGTCAAGGCTGCACTGAGCTACATGCCACTGTACTCCAGCCTGGGCAACAGAGCAAGACCCTGCCTCAGAAAAATAAATAAGCCATTACATATGGGGCTTACTAAATGAATGCAGTAAATTATGGTCTGATAACAACAGAAAATTGCGTTATTCTCTCCCCTGTTCCAGTTGGCATGCAGGCAAAAGAGGAAGAGTGGGGCTATCATCAGCTTGCCAGATCCTAACTCTTTACTATCATTGGGTAGTGAGGTTTTCCAGGGTTTTTTTCTTTTTCTTTTTCTTTTTCTTTTTTTTTTTTTTTTAGACAGAGTCTCGCTGTGTTGCCCAGGCTGGAGTGCAGTGGCACAATCTCGGTTCACTGCAATCTTTGCCTCCCAGGTTCAAGAGATTCTCCAGTCCAGCCTCCCAAGTAGCTGGGACTACAGGGCACTCACCACCACACCTGGCTCATTTTTGTATTTTTAGTAGAGATGGGGTTTTGACATATTGGCCAGGCTGGTCTCTAATTCCTGACCTCAGGTGATCTGCCTGCCTCGGCCTCTTGAACTCCTGGGATTACAGGCATGAGCCACTGTGCCTGGCCTGTTTTTCTTTCTTTTTTTTTTTTTTTCAACCCTGGGCACTGCAGATTGTGCACTGGACACTACACTGCAATCTGTGGGCACACCAGGGCCAAGTAGTGAGTTAATTGTCTTGATCGTAAATTTGAGTAGAGCGGAGACAGTCAATAAATTCCAGGCCATGCTCTGCCCAGTGCATTCTAGGAGACCTCTGGGCAGCCAAGGGACAGGTGAATTCTTGAAGCAGGCAGTGTTTTCAAACACTCTAGGACTTCATGCGAATAGAAAAACGACGCAATTACGGAATAGAATCTAGAACACCTCTCCCGCTATTCATTCACGTGCGTGTGTTTATTCAGATGCATCCACACACACACCCACGCACCAGCCCACAAGCTCACCGACCTCACCACACACCAGCCCACAAGCTCACCGACCTCACCACACAACACGCACCTCCACAGCTCACCGACCTCACCACACAGCACGCACCTCCACAAGGGCTCCACTTCTCAGTGGGCAGGTTCTCCCAGAAAACCAAATTATGGATCACAAGGTGTCTTACTCATCATTGATACCTGGGTTTTGTTTTGTTTTGTTTTAGCTTTTTACTTCATTTTCCCAGACCCACCCCTCCAAGCCACCCCCAACTTAAAAGTTGTAATTTGTCTCTCCTTTATAAATTAGCAATCTGTCCCTCTATTCCATGTAGTAGATTAGAAGAAGTAAGATGGGGCCGGGCTCAGTGGCTCACACCTGTAATCCCAGCACTTTGGGAGGCTGAGATGGGTGGATCACGAGGTCAGGAGTTCAAGACCAGCCTGGCCAACAAGGTGAAACCCAGTCTCCACCAAAAATATAAAAAATTAGCCAGCTGTGATGGTGGGTGCCTGTAATCCCAGCTACTCGGGAGGCTGAGGCAGGAGAACTGCTTGAACCTGGGAGGTGGGTGCAGTGAGCCAAGATTGCACCACTGCACTCCAGCCTGGATGACAGAACGAGACTCTGTCTCAAAAAAGAAAAGAAGTAAGATGGGATCACACAGGCCCAGCTGAAAAGGTCACAGCCCTCATTCTTACACCACCACCACCACAACCAACAAAATCTAATCCGGCCTCCAGCGGAAAATCTGGATTCACAGTCCATTCCTTAACTCAGTTGTTCCTTCCAAGGCTCCATCCACTCACCTTGATGGCTCCAACCACTGCTGTCGTCAAGGCTGAATTGTAATAGCTGCACAGAACCGTGGAGTACATCAGCAGAAACCTGCGACAAGGAAGCAGACACAGAGTGTGCGTCTCACTACGCTGGGGAATAATAAATAGGTTAAGGCCAGCAGTGGCCCCCACACAAGCACTTTAAGGCAAAGAAAAAAGAAACACATATCACAAAGGTTTTGTAACCCACACCTTAAGATATCTTGCTATTGGTCTTATGACAGGAAAATGGTCCAGCTGTGAATTAGCTAAACCTTCTACTTAAGGTATCCTTCTCATTTTCTCTGTACATTTCCCCTGAATGTTTCCACAACCTGGGAGTAAGGAGAACAAGGTTTAATGACCTGAAATCTCTCATTTATCAGCATGTTAAATGAAGTTAAGACTTTGAGTTTTGTTTTTGTTTTTTGTTTTTTTTTTTTTTGAGACGGAGTCTCGCTCTGTCGCCCAGGCTGGAGTGCAGTGGCGCGATCTGAGCTCACTGCAAGCTCCGCCTCCTGGGTTCGTGCCATTCTCCTGCCTCAGCCTCCCGAGTAGCTGGGACTACAGGCGCCCGCCACCACACCCGGCTAATTTTTTTGTATTTCTAGTAGAGACGGGGTTTCACCGGGTTAGCCAGGATGGTCTGGATCTCCTGACCTCAGGTGATCCACCCGCCTTGGCCTCCCAAAGTGCTGGGATTACAGGTGTGAGCCAACGCGCCCGGCCGACTTTGAGTTTTTAATCCTCTGTGCATCAGAATCACCTGTTGCACCTTTTCTTGTTTGTTTGTTTTGGTAGGGACGGAGTCTCACTCTGTCGACCAGGCTGGAGTGCAGTGGCGCAATCTCGGCTCACTGCAACCTCCACCCCTAGGTTCCAGCAATTCTCCTGCCTCAGCCTTCCGAGGAACTGGGCCTACAGGCTCATGCTGCCATGCCCAGCTAATTTTTTTTGTATTTTAGTAGAGACGGGGTTTCACTGTGTTGCCCAGGCTGGTCTTGAACTCCTGAGCTCAGGCAATCCGCCCGCCTTGGCCTCCCAAAATGCTAGGATTACAGGCGTGAGCCACCATGCCCAGTCTGCCTGCTGCACTTCCAACACACAATGAACGATGCCTGGCAGAGGTTCTGCTTCACATGGTTTGAGGTGGGGCCCTGACCACGCACGAGATGAAAGATCCTCAGGTGATTCTGACCTGCAGCCAGAGAGGACCCCTGGTGTCGGAAGAGAAAATCAGCTGAGCGATTGCTGCCTTCAGACAGAGGAGATTGAAACAGATGCCACGTGTGGATAAGGCTACTGTACCTGTTACCAAAGTTAACTCAGGCACTTAACATGACCGTAGGTATTGATACTTACTTGCCAATAAAATGATACAGCCTTGTGAACTAGCACGCAACAAGAAAACACATACACAGGTAAAGAATGCCAAATCCGGCCGGGCGCGGTGGCTCACGCCTGTAATCCCAGCACTTTGGGAGGCCAAGGCGGGCGGATCACGAGGTCAGGAGATCGAGACCATCCTGGCTAACACGGTGAAACCCCGTCTCTACTAAAAATACAAAAAATTAGCCGGGCGTGGTGGCGGCGCCTGTAGTCCCAGCTACTCAGGAGGCTGAGGCAGGAGAATGGCGTGAACCCGGGAGGCGGAGCTTGCAGTGAGCTGAGATCCGGCCAGTGCTCTCCAGCCTGGGCGACAAAGCGAGACTCCGTCTCAAAAAAACAAACAAAAAAACAAAACAAAACCAAAAAAAAGAATGCCCAATCCAGTCAGGTAAAGAAGTGAGCTAATTCCAGTCAAGCCGTGATGGAAATTAGCTGCAACCTCACCTAAGCTGCAACTCAGATCAGATGATGAAATGTTGAAAGGGAATACAAACCGGCTGAGAAAGAAACATGGAAGGTACAGGGAGAGCACAAGGTGGGTGAGATGTGAAAAGCTAAATCCCAGGTCAGGCTGGACACGGTCGCTCATGCCCATAATCCCAGCACTTTAGGAGGCAGAGGTGGGTGAATCGCCTGAGGTCAGGAGTTCCAGACCAGCCTGGCCAACATGGTGAAACCCTCTCTCTACTAAAAATACGAAAATTAGCCGGGCGTGGCGGCACATGCCTGTAGTCCCAGCTACTCGGGAGGATGAGGCAGCAGAATTGCTTGAACCCGGGAGGCGGAGCTGAGATCATACCACTGCACTCCAGCCTGGGTGACAGGGCGAGACTCCGTCTCAATTAATTAATTAATTAATCAGTCCCAGGTTGAAGGCAGGAGCTTGGATTCCCCATTGACAGAAGCGAACTCAACTCTAGCAAAGGGCTCAGTGCACCTGCACTTGGGTAAGCACAGAATTGATTGAATTCTAGAATCCTGCTAGAATTTAACACTCGGTCTTGGTGCTAGGCTAAATCTCTGGTGGAGATCACGGTCACAGACCTTCAACATGATAACCTCTGTTGGCCTGAGTGTGTTTATTACTAAAGGTGGTAGAGGGAAAAAATCAGAATATCAAGCTTTACAAGTTGAAGAATAAACTTAATTTCAAACTTAAATTTTGTAATCTTTGGAATACTGTGTGCATTGTAATTAAAACAATTTGAAAAGTTAAAGAAACTCTTGGTTCTAATTTGAAATATATAATTGATGTTAGACTTGCAATTTTAATTTGAAAGAAGAGTGTTGAAGTCTCATCAGAATTTGAATTTTTTTTTTTTTTTTTTTTTTTTGAGACGGAGTCTCACTCTGTGGCCAGCCTGGAGTGCAGTGGCGTGATCTCGGCTCACTGCAACCTCTGCCTCCCAGGTTCAAGCAATTCTCCTGCCTCAGCCTCCCAAGTAGCTGGGACTACAGGCGAGCGCCACCACACCCAGCTAATTTTTGTACTTTTAGTAGAGACGGGGTTTCACCATGTTGGCCAGAATGGTCTCGCTCTCTTGACCTCGTGATCTGCCCGCCTCGGCCCCTCAAAGTGCTGGGATTACAGACATGAGCCACTGCAACCGGCCTGAATGTTTTTTAAGAAGCTGATTTACCCCATTTCTAAATTTGGTTTATTAGATTTCAAACAGTTGCTTAAGTACAAAAAGCAATCTACTAGCTTTGTTAATTGGCCTCAGGGGCTGGAATTGCTGAAGAAAAAGTAGGCAGCTCCCATTTGTAAAAGCAGTTGAAAATGCTTAAACTATTTTAATTCACTAAGCTGTAAATGGAACTGATTTACAGTACATTGTTTAGGGGATTTTAATCAGTTAAACTTGAGTTAATAAACCATTTATCAAATAATGAAAGTAAATGTTCTTTTATAGAAAAATTGTTAGCCTTATAAATAAGGCAATAATATTTGTAAGTTGAACTTTAAGGCTTAAGAAAAAAAATCTAAGTTTCGGCCGGGCATGGTGGCTCACGCCTGTAATCCCAGCACTTTGGGAGGCCAAGGCAGGCAGAGAGTGAGACGATCCTGGCCAACACAGTGAAACCCTGTCTCTACTAAAAATACAAAAAAATTAGCCAGGCGTGGTGGCGGGCACCTGTAGTCTCAGCTACTCGGGGGGCTGAGGCAGGAGAATCGCTTGAGCCCAAGAGGCAGAGGTTGCAGTGAGCCGGGATCGCACCACTGTACTTTAGCCTGGGGGACAAAGTGAGACTCCGTCTCAAAAAAAAAAACAAAACAAAATCCAAGTTTCTCAAATTGTTATAATTTTAATAAATCTAACATTAATTTAGATTCCCAGGAGCTATAAATAATCCTATTTATGCATAAAATGAAAAAATTTGAAAACTCAAACTGATGCCACTGAGTGCCTGCTCTGCCAGGCCCTGGCCGTCGGAGGGGACCATCCCATTCGCAGCACCTGCCCCGGAGCCGCTCAGACCCAGCTCAGAGGAGAGAGCTGCGCAGCAGCGGGAGCACAGCGCAGGGCCCCGGAGCCGCTCAGACCCAGCTCAGAGGAGAGAGCTGCGCAGCAGCGGGAGCACAGCGCAGGGCCCCGGAGCCGCTCAGACCCAGCTCAGAGGAGAGAGCTGCGCAGCAGCAGGAGCACAGCAGCGGGAGCACAGCGCAGGGCCCCGCCCAATGCAGGGGCAAGAGAGGAGCTTCCTGCAGGCCGCGTACGCACCAGCGCAGCCTTCAACCAAGGACAGCATGGATGTTCTTTATTTCCACTTTTGCTTTAAAATTCCAACTCCAGGGTTCCAGTCATGCAACATTTTCTCCATCCTACGTTTTTTTTTTTTTTTTCTTAAAAAAGGGTTGGGGGGAACCTTATCTCTTGACGAGGTCTGCCTGTATTACCCAGGCTGGACATGAATGCCTGGGTTCAAGGGATCCTCCCGCCTGTCTTCCAAGTAGCTGGGCTTAGAGAAGTGTGCCATCACACCCGGCTCCATCTTAGTGAAGCCACCTCAGCCTGCATTCAGAATCAGAAGACATCACGGATCTAAGATCCCAGCACCATCTATCATGAGTGTGGGTGACGAGGACATCACTCACCAGCTGGGCTGCGCCAGGGAGGAGAACCCCTCCCTAACATTCTGGAGTGAGCCTCAATGAGCAGCCATCCCCCTTAGCAACAGACAGTCGGCTAGACCGAAGAGCTGCACTTCTCTTTTCTTTTCTGTTTTTTAAAGACAGGGTCTCACTCTTTTGTCCAGGCTGGAGTGCAGTGGTGTGATCATGGTTCACTGCAGCCTCCACCTCCCAGGCTCAAGCAATCCTCCCACCTCAGCCTCTCAGGTAGCTGGAACTACAGGTACACATCACTAAACCTGGCTAATTTTTAAATTTTTCTAGATACAGAGTCTTGCTGTCTTGCCCAGGCTGGTCTGGAACTCTGTGGCTCAAGCAATCCTCCCTCCCCTGCCTCCCAAAGTGCTGGGACTATAGGCATTAGCCCCACTCCCAGTTTGCACTTCTTAATATACCCACTAGATGTCCCCAGAGAGGGCAAATATAGAACCACTGGGCTCAAAGTAGTAGTATATTACATTTTTTAAAAGAATCTATTTCTATATGCAAAAAACCACTTGTATAGCTCTTTGGCCAAAACCAAGACTCTGAACTAAAAGAACCTTCGTTAACTCAGTACTCAGTACAAGGGAAACCACAACCCTTTTAATACTGAAAATATCAACCTCCACATGACTAGCTTTGGTTTTATTATCCGTAGATTAATAAAATGCAACAATATTTAAAAGTCTTGCTGAATTCTTAGTAACCTTTTTTTCCATTCTATATATTTTTTAGACAGGGTCTCACTCTGTCACTCAGGCTGGAGTACAGTGGCACAATCACAACTCACTGGGCTCAGATGATCCCAGTCTCTACCTTCTGGGCTCAGGTGATCCTCCCACCTCAGCCTCCCAAAGTGCTGGGATTACAGGTGTGAGCCACCATGCCCAGCCCGCTCTGTATTTTGAAGTCATGATATTATCAGTGTACATTTGAAACATAACAGCACATACATCTGATGCACATTTATTCAGACAACACAGGCCGGCTGAGTGTGCTGCTTCTAGGGCCCCCAGGGTGGAGGTGCCCAAGTAGAAACTCCTGGACCAGAACCTCTGCTCAAAGGTTTCTTCTTCCTGTTCTAAAAACAGCACAAAAATAACTGCCTTACCCAACACTGTGGCAGTCACAAACAAAACTCAAATGACCTAGTTTACACCTTGTTACTGATTACTGTTCCCTGCCCCAACAAATATAGAAACTCAACACAAACGTTCAAATATTCACAGGCCACTTTTGCATTCCTTCCACCATCCACAATGGTACCTGAGCACATCATTCTCTTATAATTCCAGATTTCAAAGAATTCCAAGGAACCTCATCCTCATCATCTCTGGGAAGAACTCACTCCTAAGAACTCACAGAGTGCCAGCCTGGGCAACATGGTGAAACTCCACCTCTACTAAACATACAAAAATTAGCTGGGCATGGTGGCTGGAACCTATAATCTCAGCTACTCAGGAGGCTGAGGCAGGAGAATCGCTTGAACCCAGGAGGCAGAGGTTGCAGTGAGATGAAATCACGTCACTGCATTCCAGCCTGGGTAGAGTGAGACTCCATCTCAAAAAAAAAAAAAAAAAAAAAAAAAAAGACATTATTTATATCTTTTAAGGGACAGAAATTCTACAGCATTGAATAATTTGGCAGGAGAGATTTACATATATACACACACACATACACATATACACTTATATATATATAAATACACACTTTTTTATATACGTACTTTTTTTAGAGACAGGTTCTCCCTCTGTTGCCCAGGTTGGAGTGCAGTGGTGCCATCATAGCTCACTGCAGCCTCAAACTCCTGGGCTCAAGCAATCCTCCTGCCTCACCCTCCTGAGTAGCTGGAACTGTAAGAACATGCCACCATATTTGCCTAACTTTTTTCTGTAGAAATGAGTTCTCATATGTCGCCCAGGCTGGTCTCAAACTCCTGGCCTCAAGTGATCCTCCCACCTCAGCCTCCCAAACAAAGCGTTAGAGCTACAGGCATGAGCCACTGTGTCCAGTCTAGATTTCTTATATTTCTCCCCTGCATTTTCACATCTCTGATCTTCAGAACACTCCTGCACTGGTACCTGGAGAGTGGCTGTGGTCCGCGGACTTTGTAAGCATATGCTGTCCATTTGCAAGTTTGATAACTG
This sequence comes from Macaca thibetana thibetana, assembly GCF_024542745.1. Classification (NCBI taxonomy): domain Eukaryota; kingdom Metazoa; phylum Chordata; class Mammalia; order Primates; family Cercopithecidae; genus Macaca; species Macaca thibetana. The sequence goes on along the minus strand of NC_065592.1, from coordinate 108,514,520 downwards.
CTCAGCCATTGCAGTTAAGCAATGTTCTGCTTTCGCGGCACCAATGATAACTAGCTTTTAAACTTCTATCTTTCATAGCCCGTTTGTGAGAGAACATTTTCCTGGATCTCTCTTCTGTTGTGTTGTTACGAATACAGTAGGAAGGAATGATATTTGGCTTCCTCAGTAAAGGAATCTGTATTAGTCAGGGTTCCCCAGAGGAACAGAACCAATAGAATACACAGGTATAGATATATGAGAGGGGATTTATCAGGGGAATTGGCTCCCGCAATTATGGAGGCTAAAAAGTCCCAAGACAGGCCATCTGCAAGCTGGAGACCCTGAGATGCCAGTAGCATGGCTTAGACCAAGTCCAAAGGCCTCAGAACGAGGGAAGCCTTTGGTGTAACTCTCAGTCCAAGGCCAAAGGCCTCCTGACCACAGACTGCTGGTGGAAGCCCTGGATTCCCAAGGCCAGTGAGCTGGGAGTTCTGATGTCCAAGGCAGCAGAAGAAAGTCTGTCCCAGATTTCAAAGAGGGATGGATTTGCCTCTTCTGCATTTGATCTCTCCGCGCCATGGCCAATTGGCTGGTGCCTGCCAACCATGAGGGCAAATCCTCCCCACCTGGTCCACTCAGACTTGCACGCCAATCTCCTGTGGGTTTCCACACCCACGTACACACACAGACACACACAACTAAAATAAAGCTTCACTGGGCTCCCAGGTACTCCTTAATCCAGTCGAGTTGATACCTGAAATTAACTCCACAATTCCCCCTGCTTGTCAACTTGGCACCCCCAGCATCGTCTTAAACCATACTTAAGTTTCCAAATGAAGACAGTAACAAAGTAATTTTGTTATTTAGTTGCATCCACCTGACATGAGGCAACTATCCTGCATACAACCAAAATACACAATCCCTTCCCCAAAATTCAGCTTTTAGGATTTCAACATTTGAGATTCTACTCTTTCAGGATTATAATTTTTGGAAGTTAGATCTTTTGGGGGTTATGGCATTCAGGATAGTGTTGTGAAAGGAAAATTAAATCTCAGAACCCCAAACTCACGAGGCCAAAGGGAGAAGTTACGTCTGGAAACTGAGTCACACGAAAGCCTTCTATTCTGTTCCTCTATAGACAGCTGCAAAGAGAGAGGGCCACGTATCTCCCCACGTGGCCTCCCTCACAAATTGCTCACAAGGAATTTCCTTGCAGGTCCCAAAATCTTCACCCTAAAACAGAGCTCTGCTGAATTTCACCCTGATTTTTTTTTTTTTTTTTTTTTTTTTTTTAGACGGAGTCTTGCACTGTCACCCAGGCTAGAGTGTAATGGCACAGGCTTGGCTCACTGCAACCTCCACCTCCCGGGTTCAAGAGATTCTCGTGCCTCAGCCTCCCAAGTAGCTTGGATTACAGGGGCACACGACCACGCCTGGCTGATTTTTGTATATTTAGTAGAGACAGGGTTTCACCATGTTGGCCATGATGTTCTCAAACTCGACCTCAAGTGATCCACCCACCTCGGCCTCCCAAAGTGCTGGGATTGCAGGCTTGAGCCACCGTGCCCACATGATGACGTAAATTAATAGCTTATCTTAAACAGGTACTGGACAAAGACAGAACTAGAAATCATCCCTCTGCCCACTCCAAGACAAACGCGTGATTGCTGCCGCCTCCTTCTCCTGTATGCTTGCTTTTATCTTATGTAAAATGCAGATTTGCTGAAAGTCAGACAAATGAGTAATTGTTCTTCGACCTCTCCTTTCACATGTAACATGTGGATTCAGTGAGCACTAATCCAAATCTTGCAAGAAGGTAGGACTCACTCACCTTACAAGAATGTAACCTCTCACCTCCTGACATACCCTCCCTCCCTTTTTTTTCTTTCCCTCTGCCCCTCCTGCCACCCTTTCCCCTTTAAATATTGAAGTCCTCAAAATTCTCCTTGGAAAAAGCACAGGCCACAGATCCTACTGTGACTTGTGTCTCTTTTTCCCCAAGTGCATCCTCAACCTTCGAAAAATGAACCTCTAAATAGATTGAGACCCGTCTCAGACACTCTTTGGTTTATAGCAGGGGTCCCCAAGCCCTGGACCGCGGACTGGTACCAGTCCACAGCCTGTTAGGAACCGAGGTGCACAGCAAAAGGTTAGCAAGCATGACCACCTGAGCCCCACCTCCTGTCAGATCAGGAGGCATTAGATTCTCATAGGAGCGCAAACCCTACTGTGAACTGCACATTTGAGGGAAGTAAGTTGTGTGCTCCTTATGAGAATCCAATGCCTGATGATCTGAGGTAGAACAGTTTCATCCCAAAACCATCCTTACCCATCCTCCAGCCGTGGAAAAATTGTCTTCCAAGAAACCAGTCCCTGGTGCCAAAAAGGTTGGGGACTGCCGGTTTACAGCGTCTTTCAGGACTGTGGTTGGCACTGGCCCTTTCACCTTTCTATCGGCTTCTTAACAAAACATTTCAAAGCATAATAATTTTTAAATTATATTTTCAACTCGGAATAGAGGTTTGGTGGCTGAAAAAAAGCAAGCCCGAAATGCAAACCTGAAAGCGATGAAAGCAAGTAAGAGGCTGAGTGGGCTCACGTGGAGTCTGGAGTTGCGGTGTGTGTGTTACCCTAAGACATCCCTTAGCATCGGTCAGGAGAGAAGAGACAGCCCGAAACCAGCGGCAGTGCCCAAAGCCAAGGAGGTGCTGGGAAGCTCACTATGGAGATGCAGATGATCAGATCCTAGCGTACTTTGAGAAACTGCAAGAAAGCAGGATTCTGAAAAAGCCGCCATGCCAAAATGGAGGTCTCCTCGCAGTGCAATTTCAGATTGAAAACTTCACCATTAAAGGTAAAGTTCATGTTGGCCGGGTGCGGTGGCTCACGCCTGCAATCCCAGCACTTTGGGAGGCTGAGGCGGGCGGATCATGAGGTCAGGAGTTCGAGACCAGCCCGGCCAACAAGGTGAAACCCCGTCTCTACTAAAAAAATACAAAAAAATTAGCCAGGCGTGGTGGCAGCGCCTGTAGTCCCAGCTACTCGGGAAGCTGAGGCAGGAGAATGGTGTGAACCCGGGAGGCGGAGTTTGCAGTGAACCGAGATTGTGCCACCGCACTCCAGCCTGGGCGACAGAGCGAGACTCCATCTCAAAAAAAAAAAAAAAAAAAAAGTATGGAATTGTAGACAGATGGGGTCAAGCCTCTCATGGGCAAGCCCTGGAGAGTGACAGCTCACAGCAAGGCTGCCCGCCCTCACCCACTGAGGACAGCTGACCTCAGAGGGTCAAATTCTTGATTTCCTTCGTGGAATGGTTAAACAGTAAAGTGCATGTTAAAAACAAAAAACAAACCAAAAAAGCCAATATGTCATCAAGTTTACAATGACATGAGAAGACTTCGAATCTCTGCTCTACTCTTCACAGAGGAATACAGGCTTAGCCAGGGAAAGGAGCTAGCCTAAGTTTGTGTACTAAGGGCTGACTTCTTATTTTTCAATTAGAGAGGAAAATAAGAGATGGTTTGACAAAGGATGACTCACAAGCATGGCTTAGATTTTTTTTTTTCCAAGGTTAAATGTTCTCAGTCAACAACTGGGAAAACTACAGGTATTTTACTAAACTTATGCTTCCAACAATGGCTAAGTGCTCTAAGGCAGTGGTCCCCAACCTCTTTGGCACCAGGAACTGATTTTGTGGAAGACAATTTTTCCATGAATGGGAGAGAAGTTTGGCTTGGGGCCAAACTCTAGGGGGAGGAGGGGGTACTGAGCCCAGACTCTCGAAAGGCCTGAAGGGACCAAAGTCTGGGGCAACCCCTGGCTACCAGCAGAAGCAAATACAACCTGTCCCTGTGGAAAAGTGTCTCAAATTCCCAATTTCAGCTCACGGGGCTGATCAAGATTAAGCAAAACGGGCCAGGTGCGGTGGCTCATGCCTGTAATCCCAGCACTTTGGGAGGCCGAGGCAGGAGGATCACCTGAGGTCAGGAGTTCGAGACCAGCCTGGCCAACATGGTGAAACTCCGTCTCTACTAAAAATACAAAAATTAGCCAGGTGTGGTGGTGGGCGCCTGTAATCCCAGCTACTCAGGAGGCTGAGGCAGGAGAATCACTTGAACACAAGAGGTGGAGGTTGCAGTGAGCCAAGATCATGCCACTGGACTCCAGCCTGGGGGACAAAGTGAGACTCCACCTCAAAAAAAAAAAAAAAAAAAAAAAAAAAATTAAGCAAAATGCTTACAATCACAGGTCACCAAAGACAGAAAAAAGCAAACCACAATGAACATCACCTGAAACAAAAAAGTACATACTTAAATTCTCAAGAGCTGCAGATGCTGGGATTGTCAGATACAGAATATAGAATAGCTGTGTGTGACACTTAAAGAAGTCAAAGGCACAGTCACAAGGATCACCAGTGAGAGTGTTTCTAAATGAACAAGCACGCTTGGGAAAAAACTGTGGAACTTTTACAAAGAAAATAAAAAATTGTTCAAATCAAAAACTCCATCAACAGGTTAAACATTAAATCAGACACAGCTAAAGAGAGAACTAATGAATGGAAGAGATACATAAATGTTTTTACTACATGTGACTACATCACTGCAACTGAAATCGAGATTGAGAATGGAAGAGTGTTGATCCAAGAGGTCATGAGTTGTCTTAGTTCACCTACACAGAATGAAAAGTGTGGCCGGTGGAGAGGGAATGCATCTTCCTTCACAGGAAAAATCATTTGATGAGTGATTCCCTGCTATAGGAATTCAAGGGCCCCTTCAGTATGGGAGAAGGCACCAGGGCCTGTACTGGAATGAACCCCGCTCAGGAAGGATCCTCCCAAGATTTCCAACAGTGTTGCCTCTGGAGAAGAAAACAACAGTGCTGGAGGCAGGGAAGAATGGAGGGGAGCTGGCGTTCCCTATTTATTTATTTATTTATTTATTTATTTTTTGAGATAGGGTCTCCTCTGTCACCCAGGCTGAAGTGCACTGGCACAATCTTGGCTCACTGCAACCTCCACCCCCTGGGTTCAAGTGATTCTTCTGCCTCAGACTCCTAAGTAGCTGGGACAACAGGTGTGCATCACCACACCCAGCTAATTTTTGTATTTTTAGTAGAGATGGGGTTATGCCATGTTGGCCAGGCTGGTCTGAAACTCCTGACCTCAGGTGATCCACCTGCCTCAGCCTCCCTATTTATTCTTTCATACCTTTTTAATGATTTCCTGGTTGCATGAATCACCTATTCATGCAAAGGGATTTTCAAGTCTTAGAAGATTGAAATAGACACAAACTATATGGCCTCTTAACAAGAAGATATACCTAAAGAAAATTTCAAGAACAGAGCCGGGCGCCAGGGCTCATGCCTGTAATCCCAGCACTTTGGGAGACCGAGGCGGGCAAATCACGAGGTAAGGAGATCGAGACCATACTGGCTAACACAGTGAAACCCCATCTCTACTAAAAACACAAAAAATTAGCCGAGCGTTGTGGTGCATGCCTGTAAGCCCAGCTACTCGGGAGGCTGAGGCAGGAGAATTGCTTGAACCTGGGATGCAGAGGTTGCAGTGAGCCAAGATCGCGACACTGCACTCTAGCCTGGGCAACAAAGCGAGACTTCATCTCCAAAAAAAAAAAGAAAAGAAAGAAAATTTCAAGAACAAAAACGCCTAACTGTTGGACCATACAACAGCCTGGACATCTCTCTTTGGAAATTTTCCTGAATATAGCAGGTGTAGCACTATAGGAAAAGGCTGTCATAGTCTCATCATTATGTGAGGAAGGCATCTTGAAAAACTAACGACATGGTGACAAAGACAAAAACATATCACTGCCAGGCCTGGAGGCAGGAGCCCGGAGTCCCAGCTGATCAGGAGGCGAAGGCAGGAAGACTGCTTGAGCCCAGGAGTTTGAGTCCAGCCTGGGCAACACAGTGAGACTCCATCTCTTAAGAAACAAAAACAAAAAAGTCCTCAGCATTGAGCTTGAAACGTCATTTCAGACAAACTTTCAGAAATCAATAGGCAACATCGTATTTTGGAGGAGAAAGGACATTAGCATGACTTTCAAAAACAAGAGTTGTATGCTTGCTCCTGGTCTTTCAGGCTGGGTTTCCAGGTGTCCTGGGTCCCTGCCACCTCCTTTGCTGCAGGGGTACTTTGCAGAGAAAGTCAGAGAAACACAAAGGAATTCTGACAGAATAGACAGAAGGCATATCTTGATGTGACTTGTCAAGAGATATTGTCGACCAGTGTTTCTACTTATCTATGGTTTCTTACCCCAAAAAACAGGAAAGAAGAAACTGTAGGATAAACAGAACATTCTTCCATTGGTTGAATTCAGTAGCCTATTATTAAAAAAGAAAAAAAGTAATGATTAGGTTAATGATACTGCAGTTTAAATTTACTGGTTTTACTAAACTGCGTTTTGATACAGGAACCATCTTCCCAAACAGAAAATATAATGCTAAAAATCCTAGGTGATACTAATTGGGTGACGTTGGGCAAATCTCTTTTCTTCCCTGAATCTCAGATTCATTTTACAAAATGTAGATTATTTAAAAAAAGGAAAGCCTTCTTCAAAAGGTGGATATAAGGACTGAATGAAATTGTTTAGGACTGTGCTGACAGCCAGCACAAAATCACAACTGCTATTATCGCTGTGGCTATCATTGATTCACTGACTTTACACACCTTTACTAGTTTAATTTGTGGTCCCAAATTCAAGGTTGGGTTTATTTTTTGTAAATAATTTTAGAAGAAAGTTGATTATCTCTTTTTTTTCTTTCTTTTTTGAGACCAGGTCTTGCTCTGTCACCCAGGTGTGATCATGGCTCACTGCAGCCTCTACTTCCTGGGATTAATCAGCCCTCCCACCTCAGCCTCCTAAGTAGCTGGGACTATACACACAGGTCACCATGCCTGGCTTTTTTTTTTTTTTTTTTTTTTTTTTTGGCCTGGCTTTTTTTTTTTTTTTTTAAGTAGAGACAGAGTCTCGCCATGTTGCCCAGGCTGGTCTCAAACTCCTGGGCTCAAGTCATCTGCCTGCCTTGGCCTCCCAAAGTACTGGGATTACAGGCGTGAGCCACCAAACCCAGCCAAAAAGTTTATTCTTAATTAATAATGTAGGCAAGAAAAGTTTAAGGTCATAAACTGTTTTCAGGAACTTGCACATGCTTAGGAAGTACTGTGAACAAATAAACTATTATTTGCTACTTACAAAGCAATCAAGTAATTGGGGTGGAGGAGATGGTAGACAAAGAAGTTTAAGACTTCATTTCTGGCCAGGTGCGGTGGCTCACACCTGTAATCCCAGCACTTTGGGAGGCCGAGGCGGGTGGATCACCTGAGGTCAGGAGTTTGGGACCAGCCTGGCTGACATGGTGAAACCCTATCTCTATGAAAAATACAAAAATTAGCCAGGCACAGTGGCAGGGGCCTGTAATCCCAGCTACTATGGAGGCTGAGACAGGAGAATCGCTTGAACCCGGGAGGCAGAGGTTGCAGTGAGCCGAGGTCATGCCATTGCACTCCAGCCTGGGCAACAAAAGCAAAACTCCACCTCAAACAAACAAACAAAAAAGACTCAATTTCTGCTCTCCGGGGATTTCATCCCTAGCTGAGGAAATTAAATTAACCCTCCTGAGGAGACAATAAGAAGGAGTATTTTCTTCATGGTTGGTCTCCTACTTGTATCCAAAAACAATTTGAAGGTGTCTGAAGACTGCCCGTAACAGGATCAAATAGAATCAAATATAAGTTCCACTCACTTTCTAGTAAGCAATACTTTGTTAGCCAAGTTTTAGAAACTCTATGTATTTAAAATGAAATCTTTTAAGTTTATAGTTCAAATTTTTAAACAATTAAGGTAGAATTCTCTTCTCCAATCGGGACCATCTTGTCACATTTCACTGTCACTGTTTCATTAGTAATGCTTTGCCCACTTCACTTATCAAAAAGATACACATTACAAAAATTAGCTGGGCATGGTGGTGTGCACACTTGTGGTCCCAGCTACTGGGAAGGCTGAGGTGGGAGGATCACCTGAGCCCAGGAGATGGAGGCTGCAGTGAGCCGTGATGGTACCACTGCACACTCCAGCCTGGGCAACACAGTGAGACCTTGTCTCAAAAACAAACAAACAAAAAAAGACACACATTAAGTGTTCCTAACTATTGAAACTGGCTGATGGGCATATATGTGGAGTTTGCCACATCACTCTGTCTCCTTCTGTATATGTTTGACAGTTTCCTTGCATCCTAACACTTTTTGTTAAATGCGTACTTGTGAAAGAAAAATATAATAAATAAAAATCTGTCTTACCAGCAAGCCCCAAGCTAATCAAAGGAGCAGAAAACATCCAAGAGAATTAAAGCCGAAAAGTTTACGTTTAAGGCAGTCAAAGACCAAAACAAAACAAAACCACAAAAATCATGGGAAACACTTACTGTCTGAAATTAAAATAAAATTGGGAATAAGAGAAATACGTAAGTTTTAAATTTCAAACCAAGGGTAGAAAAACATCTGTTTTCTCAAAGAGCTAAAAGTATTTATGCAAACAGTGAAAAATCAATCCATCCATTAATAAGAAATAAATAAAAACTATATATGTGTTCCTGATACAACAAAATCCATTGAGGGCTATTTTGTGACTCATAAAAATATTTAGATTCTTCACCACCTTTTTTTTTTTTTTTTTTTTTGAGACAGAGTCTCCCTCTGTCACCAGGCTAGAGTGCAGCAGCACCATCTCGGCTCACTGCAACCTCCACCTCTCAGGTTCAAGCAATTCTCCTGCCTCAGCCTCCCGAGTAGCTGGGACTACAGGTGCTCGCCACCACGCCCAGCTAATTTTTGTACTTCTAGTAGAGACGGATTTTCACCATGGTGGCCAGGATGGTCTCGATCTCTTGACCTCAAGATCCACCCGCCTCAACCTCCCAAAGTACAGGGATTACTGGCGTGAGCCACCATGACCAGACCCAACCTAAATTTTTATAGATTTTAGTTTTATTTCCTTAATAATGATGAGACTGTATTAGTGGCATTTTTAAAATAATGTAGCATGACATTTATTTTTAAAAAGAAATAATTAAAGGTAAATAACAATAAAGCCCTTCTTCCTTTAGACTTACTGTGGGAATATGAGTCTTTTTCACTTTGCACTCAGGGTTTTTCAATCAGGGAAAAAAAAAAAGTCCCATTCTTTATCCCTGTTCGTCAACTGTAATATACTAGATGTACTTTGAACCTACTGCAGTGATTCAAATAGTGAAGAAAGTTCACCCGCTGAGTATTTTCCAAGGGCCTAATTTGTTAACAAGAGAAGCTGTCATCTCTGACTTTGTTCATCAGAGATAGAATCGAGGCACTATTAATAGATCTATTGACTGTGTAAGTCCAAAGTCTGGGCTTGAATTCCCAGAGGAGTGAGTCACACACACACGTTTACCACAATCTCTGATCCTCTCCATCGCTCCTAGTCCCAGTTAACTAGGAAAAATAACTCATCAAATTTCTTTCCATTAACAAGAGAAGTTCACATTTTGCTCTAATTCATTAATCAGCTTTCAGAACAGTCAAACCAAACTTGGTAAACAAAAAGCAATTTTATATTACAGGCTAACACACCTAATTACATAAATTCATTTCTTTTTCTTATTTGGTTTACAATCTAAAATGAATTCTGCCATGGTCAAAAGGGACCAATGGGAAGAAATTTACCCTGATTCAATGTTAGTAGTGGAAACGTCACTGTTTTGTTTTTGTTTTTGTTTTTTTTTCCTATGGAGTTGATGGCTTTTTCTTGCAGATTACAGTGAGTGTCTCATGTATTTGGCATCTCTTGTCATACAATACTTTTAAAACTAGTTAAACTTGGCGCAGTGGCTCACATCTGTAATTCTAGCACTTTGGAAGGTGGGCAGATCATGAGGTCAGGAGTTTGAGACCAGCCTGGACAACATGGTGAAACCCCGTCTCAACTAAAAATACAAAATTAGCCGGACATGGTGGTGGGCGCTTATAATCTCAGCTACTCGGGAGGCTAAGGCAGGAGAATCGCTTGAACCTGGGTGGCGGAGGTTGCAATGAGCCAAGCGATCTTGCACTCCAGCCTGGGCAACAAGAGCAAAACTCTATCTCAAAAAAAAAAAAAAAAAAAACAGTCAAACTTTTGGGGTTGGACGCAGTGGCTCACACCTGTAATCCTGGCACTTTGGGAGGCCAAGGCAGGCGGATTACCTGAGGTCAGGAGTTCAAGACCGGCCTGGCCAACATGGTGAAACCCCATCTCTACTAAAAATACAAAAATTAGCTGGGCATGGTGGTGGGCACCTGTAATCCCAGCTACTCGGGAGGCTGAGGCAGAAGAATTGCTTGAATCTGGCAGATGGAAGTTGCAGTGAGCCAAGATCGCACCACTACACTCCAGCTTGGGTGACAGAGCGAGACTCTGTCTCAAAAAAACAAAATAAAATAAACAAACATAAAGAATATGTTAGGTCTCTGGTACTTTGTATAAGTGAGGGATATGTTTTTCACACATGAAGGAGAAAGCGAACACTTTTCATATACAAATAAAGTAAATGAGATGACAGTGGAGGATGTTTCTAGAGCCCAGAGTGCCTGAACTGACCACCTGCCATTCTTGGGAAGATACTTAAGCACGATGCCCTGGATGCTTTTCCTATACGACAGGAATAGTAACAGGACCTTCTCTTCCGTCGTGGAAATGCAGTCAGATAATTCATGAACAATGCTTTGAAAAATGTCTGACATCATAAGCCCTCAACAAATATTGGCTATTATTATTATTACATGAGAAAGTAGAATTCTGCATGATAATCATTACAGGCATGTAGCAGCTTCTGAAAACACCATGCTATAAGTTTATAAGCCAATGACTTTGATATGAGAACACATATTTCTTCTGAAACAATGTTATAAATTATTAACATAATATACCTAATCTATTTTACTCATCAACTACCTAAAATTCAGTTTCTGGTCACTATGCCTTTCATAGCGTTGTTCCCATGGGGAAATATGCTTTTAGTCCCAATGAGGTGTTTTAACAATTTTTAGGAGTTTCTAGATTTCTATTTCTGGAAAAAAAATTATCTAAAATACCAGAATTTCAGAACAGATAAAACTCCAGTGATTAAAAAAAAAAAAACCTCACTTCTATAATAATGAAAGGAGACAAACCACTAGAACCACTCATGAAGAGTTTGTGATTTTTTTGGGGGGAGACGGAGTCTTGCTCTGTCAGCCAGGCTGGAATACAGTGGCACAGTCTCAGCTCACTGCAACCTCTGCCTCCTGGGTTTAAGTGATTCTCCTGCCTCAGCCTCCCAAGTAGCTGGGATTACAGGCGCCTGCCACCATGCCTGGCTAATTTTTGTATTTTTACTGCTAAAAATACTCTCTACAAATGGGGTTTCATCATGTTGGCCAGGCTGGTCTCGAACTCCTGACCTCAGGAGATCCGCCTGCCTCAGCCTCCCAAAGTGCTGGGATGATTGGCGTGAGCCACCACGCCTGGCCAAGAGTTCATAATTTTGTTTTTTGTAACGTTGCTGGCACTGACTCAGTTTCAGATTGATTGCTGGTAGCGGAAACACAAATACTGTGTTTTCAGATATCCTGCCCTGCTCATTCTTCCTAGAGAGGGGCAGGTGCCCGCTTTATCTTCCAGCACGGAATTAACAGGAGGCCCAGGTTCACAACGTTCTGATTAACCCGAAACAAGAGCTCTTTATCCAGATTGGTGCCACCTGGTGGTTTTCCGCATAAACCCGTGGAAATGGCTGTTTGTGCCCGGGGACGAGGTTGCTCAGCCCCTCTGCTGACCCCTCCTTCTGGGAAGAGAATTGGTCAAGTGAGAAAGTCCAGCTAACGAAAGAACAATGAGCTGCCCAGGAGTCCACAGCAGCCTGCAGCCTTCAGAGTCACTCAGACCCTAAAAGAGCTGCCAATGGGATCGACTTTCAGCTGGTGGGCAACACGCACCCACGCTGACTGCTCGACACGGAAACACCGCCCTGGCCGTGGGTCAATGGGTGCGGCCCCAGCCCCAGCCCAGCAATGAGGGGGTTACCGCCGGGCTGGTCAGGGCTGTGTCTGGAGCTGAGTCTGTGGGTGCAGGTCCCGCCGAGGAGGGTTTTGCCCCTCGCATCTCGTTTCTCACACTCACTTACACATCAGCAAAATTCTCAGAGGCTGTGTGGCCTGCGACTTCCTGAAGAAGTCTGGTGCGGCTGGGGCACCAGAAGGAGGTGTCACTGCCTCATGCAACCCCTCTTACCTAGTCTCTGCCAGCTGCCCCCACTGGCTGCACCCTGGGGGTGGCCCTGTTCACTACAATAAGCAAAGTCGCTGAGTGGGACAGGGTGAAGCACTCCCCTTAGGAAAGTCAGGGCTCACCAATTATTATGCAGATTCCTCAGCTGGCGAAAGAAAGGGGCTGCAGTTGAAGGAAGATGGTTCATGTCCCTCAGGTTTTAAGCCATTCACTGTTGAGTTGAAGCCACCTGATGGGCTATTCCCATCATATAGGAAAAGTATCTAGGGCATCGTCTTGCACCCTTCAGGGTGGCCACTGGAGCTGTCACTGTAGTGAATGTCCACACTTCCTAAGAGACTTGGCCTCCACCGCTCCACTGGGCCTCAGATCTTACCACTAAATTGACCATTTCATTTGTCTCTCACCAGCAGCAGATCGGGTTTCAGGGCAAATGCTGAAAGAACAACACCTTCCCAAAATTCAAATGTGGATCCTGGGATATTTAGAGGTAAAATGGCGTGATGGCTGGGATAGGTTTTAAAACACTCCAGGGAACAAAAAAGTGGGGGTGGATGAGGACAGATAAAATAATATGGCAAAATGCCAAAGTGTTGAAGCTAGGTGGTGGGTCCGTGACTACTCATTGAATTATTCTATTTTGTGCACGTTTCAAAATGTCCGTAATAGAAAGTAACAAATAAATAAACCTATTTTTTGAAATGATCAAAATCCCCTTCTAGGGTAAGTAGCTCTCCCAGGGTCCCACATTAGCAAAGGGCGATATGGAACTCAAACTCAGATTTGTATTGTTGTGTTCCAAAAAGTTCCAAGTCCACAGTTCTTGGCACTCCTTGATATGTGGCTAAGGCTAAATGCCAATGCAAGGGTAGTGCCAAAAGATTACTAGGGATATCAAACATCTTGTTATCATGTACCCTCCTGGTAGTCCCAGCTACCTTTACACGTTTTATTTCTGTGCATACCAAATGTTAAATATTAAAAATGTTACAGCCTGCTAAGGAAGACTGTAACGATTGCCATCAGCTCACCTGTCGCAGATCTCCAGTGGAGACACTAATAATAAGAGTTGGAATAATCATGAAGCAGGCATTGTAGAAGAGCACTCCGTATTTCCCTAGCTCCTGCAAAAACAAAAACATAAAAACCACTCAATTTTAGAAACATGACGCACAGATTTCCTGGAGCCATTTATTCAACTGCATATTCATGCAAAGTTAGAATATGCATTCTGGGCAACTGTACTGGAATATTTTCAGCAAATTTCTGACATAAAATGCTTCATTTTGAGGGTACTGAGATTTTGGAATAAACATTTGTTTTACACCAAAACTACAGAGAAAACGCATGGCAGTGGAAAGTCTCTAGGGTTCCATTCATCTCCAGCATTCTAATTGTGTGGGGTTTTTTTTAAGCACGTTATTCAAAATGGGAAATCTGGAACAAAATAAAGAACATTAAAAACGTGAATATAAACAAAACTCTTTAAAAACATCTGCTGTTTCCATTAAAGGACAGCAGCATTATACATTTACTTTCATTAAAGTGGCCACACCACTTCACCATTTTCAAAAAAGGATGACATATTGTGATTTTGCAAAGACAACAAACCTGTTTTTGTAAAACTGCTACCGTTAAAAAAAAAAAAAAAAAAAAAAAAAAAGGCCATGCAGGGGGAAAAAAAAACACAGTGCAGATTTAAAAAAAAAAAAAAAAAAAAAAAAAAAAGCTCATAGAAATAAGCCTGTTGGTCAGAGTGAACTCCCTCATCCAGCACAAAGAGCTTGGAACAAAGAAACATATGTCTGACTCATCCTCCCGGGCTTCCTGTAACAGCTGTGGGGGGGGAGGGATGGGGCCTCCACGTGACAGGCAGCCACACAAAAGCAAAGCTCCTCTGCCCCAGCCCCTCATCATCAGAAGCAGCAGCTATTGCTGGACAGGACCTTACAAATTATCCATTGCAGTCATTTCATTCCACAGATGAGGAAACTGACGTTTGGAGAAGTTAAGGTTCAAAGTCACAACGGCCAGTAAGTAGCAAAACTTGTGTCTCTAACCCACATCTCCAGACTCCAAACTAGTGCTCTCAGAACAAATATCGTGACCCCTGACCTTGCCTTGGTCGTTGATGATGCCAGTAAAAAAGTTAGTTTGCCTTTCAAATTAATCCCTTTTTATATATTCTGAGTGTGCATCTAAACTAGTAGCTTTTCCCATGCTATCTCATTTTCACCCAAAATTTTGCAAATAATAACTTACACAGACAAGATAATTGAAAATAAATTAGGAATCTACACGTCATATTATATAAATTACATGACATGCCAACTGTACACATTCATTTTCGTTTTTCATATAATTCTAGGGCCCAGATGACAAAGCCAAAAAGCCATAGGCAAGGTCTGGTACCTTTGGGTCCATTTTCTGTTTGGTATAAACTCCATTTGCTGCTGTGAAGATATCATTCAGGAATACAAAAATATAGCCTTCTAAGTTAAAAGCAAGGTCAGACCTGGGAGGGAGACCACAAAAGGAGAAGGATTATTCGAAAACTCCTAACTTGGCCTCCAAGCCCGCCTGTTTTACCTTTCCCTAATCAAATGCACTTTTCTGTGGGACGCTGTGCGGTAGTGAATGGTTAATTCCTCTGCTTTGCCTCCAGACAAAAACCAAACCAGCCCATCAGGTGGCTTCAACTCAGCAGTGAACGGCTTAAAACCTGAGGGACAGGAACCATCCTCCTTCAACTGCAGCCCCTTTCTTTCGCCAGCTGAGGAATCCGCGTAATAACTGGTGAGCCCTGACTTTCCTAAGGGGAGTGCTTCACCCTGTCCCACTCAGCGACTTTGCTTATTGTAGTGAACAGGGCCACCCCCAGGGTGCAGCCAGTGAGGGGCAGCGGGCAGAGACTAGGTAAGAGGGGTTGCATGAGGCAGTGACACCTCCTTCTGGTGCCCAGCCGCACCCTGTCCATCCTTCTGTGTGACCCCTTATTGGCTCCTTTCTTCCCGTTCTTTTGAAACATCTTCTCTTCCATTTCCATTATAAATAGCACCAGCGTAAAAACATCTGGGGAGCTATGACAGGAACAAGAGGAAGAGCAACAGCTGAGCCATGAAGTGGCCCACCCACCTGCACTTGATGGTTGCAGACAGTGCTAGACCATAATATTCAGAAATATACACTGCCAGGGAGGAAAACCTTTTCCTGTACCCTCTCAGGTTCAGTGTCTGGGGGGCTGCTAATTTAACTGATAAAAGACAGATTAACAGGAGAAAGAGAATACAAATCTTATTAATACGTTCCCTAAAGTTCACAGAAAATAAGTGAAACTCAAAGAAACAGTGAGGCTTGGGGACTTACATTGTGACAAAGGAAAGAGGATTTGGGCTTCAAGGAACAAATAAATTGTGTAACTGTTAGAAAGTAACTAGGAAATCTACAGTGGAAATGATGAAGGAGAAGGGTTATTTGAGGGTTTGTTTATGCAGATGCATCTCAGGGCCGATCCTCCATCCAGTGACAGGAATTGCTCTCCTCTTCCTGGGAATGGGAGAAGGGGCCCCCTTCACAATGGGAAACTGATTCCCTGTTTTTTAGGCAGAAAGGAGAAGGCAGCAAACTTCCTGATGTGTTGATTCTCAATTGTCCTCAGCTCAAAATAATCCTGATCCCACAGTAGCATAGTTTGGAGGGGCATATCCTAAATCTTCTTCAACGTCAAAATAAGATTATTTCTAACCAAAGAGAATGAAATAGAGAGCAAAAACTGTACCAAAATCTGAATGCAAATTAAATTAGACTTTTGCTTGAGGCCTCCACACATTATTATCTACAAACATATTTGTGAGAAGGGAAGTTAATTTTAGTCATCGTAAGTCAGAATTCTCTCTCAGTCACAATTTAAAAAAAAAAGTCCAGGTGCGGTGGCTCACACCTGTAATCCCAGCACTTTGGGAGGCCGAGGCGGGTGGATCACGAGGTCAGGAGATCGAGACCATCCTGGCTAACATGGTGAAACCCTGTCTCTACTAAAAATACAAAAAATTAGCCGGGTTTGGTGGCGGGCACCTGTAATCCCAGCTACTTGGGAGGCTGAGGCAGGAGAATGGCATGAACCCAGGAGGCGGAGCTTGCGGTGAGCCAAGATCGCGCCACCACACTCCAGCCTGGGCGACACAGCGAGACTCTGTCTCAAAAAAAAAAAAAAAAAAAAAAAAGGATTTTCAGCCGGGCGCAGTAGCTCAATGCCTGTAATCCCAGCACTTTAGGAGGCCAAGGTGGATGGATCACCCGCGTTGGGAGTTCAAGACCAGCCTGACCAACATGGAGAAACCCCGTCTCTACTAAAAATACAGAATTAGCTGGGCCTGGTGTCGCATGCCTGTAATCACAGCTACTTGGGAGGCTGAGGCAGGAGAATCACTTGAACCGGGGAGGCAGAGGTTGTGGTGAGCCAAGACCGCGACTCCAGCCTGAGCAACAAGAGTGAAACTCCGTCTCAAAACAAAAGGATTTTCTTCAAAATAAGGGTCTTCCAAATTTCTTACCTACCCATATGTGATTCAGCGTGAAGAAGAGCAGAGTCTGCTGCCCCCTTAGACGGCAGAGCTAAGTGAGTGGAAAGAGGATGGGAGGAGACACTGCCCGCCTCCTGGGAGAGCTGCAGGGGAACTCCTACTCGGGGAACCAAGAGTTCCCAGCAGCACTGCTCCCACTCCCAGAAGCCTGGGCCACTGTCAGGCGGCTTACCCACCATTTGTTTAGGCCGGTGGTGACAGCACAGACATTTCTGAAGAATTTACTTGTTTAATCAATTAGAGCAGATTCATGTAACCCTTGCAGTTGTTCAAGCGATCCTCCTATCTCAGTCTCCTGAGTAGCTGGGACTACAGGCATGTGCCACCATGCCCAGCTAATTTTTTTATTTCTATTTTTGTAGTGACAGGGTCTCATTATGTTGCCAGGGCTGGTCTCAAACTCCTGGGCTCAGGCAATCCTGTCACCTGGGCCTCCCAAAGTGCTGGGATTGTCAGAGGCGTGTGAACCAGAGCAACTCCATCTTAAACAGGAGGTGGGTAAAATGAGGCTGACACCTACTAGGCTGCATTCCCAGGCGGTTTTAAGGCATTCTAAGTCACAGCATTAGATAGGAGGTCAGCACAAAATACAGGTCATAAACACCTTGCTGATTAAAACAGGTTGCAGTAAAGGAGCCGGCCAAAACTCACCGAAACCAAAATGGCCACAAGAGTGACCTGTGGTCGTCCTCACTGCTACACTCCCGCCATCACTGTGACAGTTTACAAACGCCAGGGCAACGTCAGAAAGTTACCCTATATGGTCTAAAAGGGGAAGCATGAATAATCCACCCCTTGTTTAGCAAATCATCAAGAAATAATCATAAAATGGGCAACCAGCAGCCCTCGGGGCTGCTCTGTCTATGGAGTGGCCATTCTTTTATTCCTTTACTTTCTTAATAAACTTGCTTTCCCTCTGCACTGTGGACTTGCCCTGAATTCTTTCTTGCACAAGATCCAAGAACCCTCTCTTGGGGTCTGGATCAGGACCCCTTTCCTGTAACAGGATTACAGGCATGAGCTACCACACCCAGCCCAGATGTTGTATTTTAACTTTTTCTGGCCATGTGACTTGCTTTTTGAATAAAATGTGAGAGAAGGTAACACATGTCACTTCTGGGTGAAACCTTTAAGAACCAGTACACAATTCCCCACATTCCCTTTTCCTGCTTGTTTGGTAAAGGAAGTGCCCTCTGAGGCAGGGACTCCATCAGCCTGGATGCCTGAGTAAGCACATGGAGCAGAGCCCTCTCACTAGCACTGCCTAGTGTTGGGTGGTGTGTGTGGCATGGATGGGGTGCATCTGGTGAGTGAAGTTACTGCCATGTGGAGGCTGTTTGTTACAGCAGCATCGCCTGCTCACCGGACATTCTGATCTGCCACTGCTTGCATCTGGATGCGCTAATGTAAGAGGAGAGCAGGATGGGGTCTCTGCTGGTCTCTAGCTGAGCACTCACGGCTGATCTGTGGCTAAGCGCTGTGAATGCCAGCAGCCAGGAGGGGATCCGTTCTGTGAGTGCCAGAGGTAGGGCCAGCCTGAGCATGGATACTCCAGGCTGGTTCTTGGTTGAAAGTCAGATGCTTTTGGAACCCTGATTTACCCTTTCAGATCATTTGCAGACTGTCCTTGCATATGTGAAGCACAGACTGGATTTCTGCTCCCTGGTTCTGGAAACGTGCCTGTATACACATGGTAACTGAAGGGCCATTCCTCACCAAAGACTTACCAACAGTTTTATAAACCATTTTTTGCAAAAGTCTTTAACTGGCTGTAAGCCAGTGGTTTTCAAGATGAGCCCTAAGGAAGCTAGAAGAGAGGGGCTGTGCTGGGGAGACCTCAGAGTGCCGTGGGAGGAGCCCAGGGAATTTCACCCCAAAATATGGGACCCTGGCATGCAGATTATTTTACATGGGAAGCCCTTGAAGGGCAGCAGATGCTGAAGAGGTTTTTCTTGGATACTCCCTTTTCGACCTTAAAAGACTGCCACTCATGAGAACACACTTGCTTTCCATCCCCCTCTCTGACATCTACTGCAGAGAACAAGACTGAGGAATGCAGCCACATCTGGGCAGACTTTAAAAATATAATGTCTGCCTCTCGGGTGCAAATTCCAAAGAGAATCAATCCTTTACAATTTCTGTCTCCCAGGCCCATTCATTCTCTCCAGTCATCACTCCTGACCTCTCCAAAGCATTGTCTCCACTCCCTGCCCTCCGTGAAGAAGGATATAGAAGCACCTGCACCCCACTGGGTCACTGGGTGGCCGCTCTCCCGTGATCTCCACCCCAGGCATGGGAAGGTAAATCTGTGTGTCTTTTTCTCTTCTCAATCTGCTCTTTTGTCAGTTCCTTTTTTTTTTTTTTTTTTTTTTTTTTTGAGATGGAGTCTCACTCTGTCACCCAGGCTGGAGTGCAATGGCACAATCTCAGCTCACTACAACCTCCACTTCCCAGATTCAAGCAATTCTCCTACCTCAGCCTCCCAGTAGCTGGGATTACAGGCGCACGCCACCACACCGGGCTAATTTTTGTATTTTTAGTAGAGACGGGTTTCGCCATGTTGGCCAGGCTAGTCTCTAACTCCTGACCTCAGGTGATCCACCCGCCTCGGCCTCCCAAAGTGTTGGGATTGCAGGCGTGAGCCACCACAGTTCCTTTTTTAATGAACCTTCAGAGAGTAGAGGGGGAAGCTGTCCCCTTTAGCCCCAAAGCATCTTCCATAGAACTCCTCCCTTTTTAAACTGCTTTACTCCTAAAATTTCATTCCAAAAAAAGCCTGTCATGACTAGACCAGGCTCTGAGCGCTGCTGTCTAATGGGTGCTGGCACTATACCCACGGTGTGAATTGGAGCACTGAGACCACAGAGCCAGCTTTCAAGGAGTGAAACTCAGCCCATGGCTAGGACTAGGGGAGAGAAAGGTACAGATGAAACATTAAGTAATAAACCTTAGTCTGCACAATGGACTAAATACATTTATAATAATAATAAGCATGATTTGTTTTTCTTAGAGACAGGATCTTACTCTGTTGCCCAGGCTGGAGTGCAGTGGTGCAATCATTGCTCACTGTAACCTCAAACTCCTGGGCCCAAGAGATCCTCTTTCCCCAGCTTCCTGAGTAGCTGAGACTCCAGGCACACACCACCATGCCAGGCTAATTTTCTCTCTCTTTTTTTTTTTTTTTTTTTTTTGTAGAGATAGGGTCTCACTGTTGCCCAGGCTGATCTCAAACTCATGGGCTCAGGTGATCTTCCCACCCAGGCCTCCTACAGTGCTGGGATTATAGGGGTGAGCCACCACACCCAGGGAATGTAACTATTAACATGCACTATCCACCATGCATGCTGTAACAGAGAAATCTGAGCACCTGCCTGCCCATGAAGACTTACAGTCCTTGTTATTCCTTTTGCAAAATAATCATTAAAGTAGTAGTCGTGCACCAGTGTTGGCTTGTATCCCAAACATACAAATACATTTAGCATTCTACCATCAGAAATAGCAACTGCTAAGGTATCATGGAATAATAAAATAAATCAGCATACAAAGGCTTTGTAAGTCTGTTATTGTTAATCAAATGCCTAAGAACTTCTCAAGTAAAGCTGTTATATTAAAGACAAACATTCAGTAAGAAACAGTTCACTGCTTTTTGTGAAGAAAAGCTGTACTAATATCTTGCAATGCTCTCTTCACATATTCTCAGAAATTTTCTGGCCAAGGTGGGACCCACTTTGACTTTCACAGGAACACACAGGGATTCCACTAACTTCAACAGATTTGTCTCCTGGCTGCTCAATTCAATGGCAGCCAGATGGAAAATGAAAAACAGAGGATGGGGCTGGGCCTATTGTGAAAGACACAAAGAAGTTATTGAGCAGGAACAGTCCAAAGTCTTACCCAGCTGCTATGAAAGCCCCGAGAATGATGGCAAAGACACTGACGATGATGTTGAGCGAATACTGCTTCCTGTAATAAATACATAAAGAAAGGAAAGGGAGCGGACAGGAAAACATTGAAATATGATTCTATTTTTTTTTTTGAGACGGAGTCTCGCTGTGTCGCCCGGGCTGGAGTGCAGTGGCCGGATCTCAGCTCACTGCAAGCTCTGCCTCTGGGGTTTACGCCATTCTCCTGCCTCAGCCTCCCGAGTAGCTGGGACTACAGGCGCCCACCATCTCGCCCGGCTAGTTTTTTGTATTTTTTAGTAGAGACGGGGTTTCACCGTGTTAGCCAGGATGGTCTCGATCTCCTGACCTCGTGATCCACCCGTCTGGGCCTCCCAAAGTGCTGGGATTACAGGCTTGAGCCACTGCGCCCGGCCGATTCTATTTTTTAAACAAATTGAAAATAGACATCAACAGTTTTACAGCTAAAATCTAGCAGACAATGCTTGAAGTAGAGAAAGCACTAAAAGTGTTTCTAGGCCAGACTAAATTTACATTATTTCTTAAGCAGTTTTCTTAATCTAATTACAAACTGATTTCTCTGTTCTCACTAGAGAGATACTGGGACAAAACACAGAAGCGCTCCGGCTGGTGGATCTAGTTTGTACGGACTGATAGTGAGTATTCAAAGATTAAGATAATATTCAGTACAAGGGCTTAAAACACTGAACCACCAACCGAAATTCATTTCTAAATAATCCTCCCAGCAAAATCAAGAATCAACTTTTTGGATATCAAACTAAATATCCTCATGAGAAATTTTATACCAACAATATAAAAATTAATTTCTTCTGATATTATAATCACTGTATCAGAACTGACATCCCTCATACCCTGCACACCTATCCTGTGTGTATACGTGGACAGTTTCTCTTCTGTATTCCGAAATTGGTATATATTCCATCTGGCTCAGGAAACAGGCTTACATCTGTTTTGGAGTTTCTTTTTCCTTCTCTCTTATGATTTTCTTTTTTTTTTTTTTTTTTTTTTTTTTTTTTTTGTTGTTGAGACAGAGTCTCGCTCTGTCGCCCAGGCTGGAGTGCAATGGTGCGATCTCGGCTCACTGCAAGCTCCACCTCCTGGGTTCCCGCCATTCTCCTGCCTCAGCCTCCCAAGTAGCTGGGACTACAGGCGCCCGCCACCAGCCCGGCTAATTTTTTTGTATTTTTAGTAGAGATGGGGTTTCACCATTTTAGCCAGGATGGTCTCGATCTCCTGACCTTGTGATCCGCCCACCTCGGCCTCCCAAAGTGCTGGGATTACAGGCTTGAGCCACCGCGCCTGGCCCTTTCTTATGATTTTCTACCACAAACATGCATTATTTGTCTATGGTAAAATTACAACTTTTAAAAAATCCCTCATTAAGTTCTTAGGGAATCTCAGAAGCACACAACTACTTTTAAATGAATAAACCATTTGTCCTTAAATTATTGCCCAACTAGCAATGGCTACTAGAATTTGCTGGGTAAAAGAAATGCAGTGGTGGGAGACACACTGGAAGAATGGAGGAAAAACAAAATCACCCGAGTATGACGGTCTCCAGAAGTAAGGTAAGTGGAATGGTGAATTTCCTGAGCACGGTGAACATCGGCAGGCTGCCAGGAAAAGAGTGAAGCATATCAGACACCAAGGGTTGGTTGATTGGTTTTTTCTTTTACATGTTTTACATTTTTAATTAAGCTTACTAATTTTCCAAATTAATTTTCACATTTACCATTAACAAATCACATTAAATAATAACAATAAATGGAGATTAAAAGATTTCATGCCACTTTCACTTAGCAATTTATTTACTTATTTTTTATTTATTTATTTTTGGAGACAGAGTCTCACTGTGTTGCCCAGGCTGTAGTGCATTGGTGCTGTCTCGGCTCACTGCAACCTCTGCCTCCCAGGTTCAAGCGATTCTCCTGCCTCAGCCTCCCAAGTAGCTGGGATTACAGGCACACGCCATGATGCTCGGATAATTTTTGTATTTTTAGAAGAGACAGGGTTTCGCCATATTGGCCAGGCTGGTCTCTAACTCCTGACCTAAGGTAATCCTCCTGCCTCAGCCTCCCAAAGTGCTGGGATTACAGGCGTTAGCCACCGCACCCAGCCTTCACTTGGCAATTTAAGACACCATTCTGTCCAACCATTCTAAAGGTTATGCTGAAACTACTTCATGATGTGAACCGATACATCCTTTGACAAATCAAGTCAGGCCTATGCATCGTCATTAAACAGTCCTGACCGGCTGGGCACGGTGGCTCTCGCCTGTAATCCCAGCACTTTAGGAGGCTGAGGCGGGTGGATCATTTGAAGTCAGGAGTTTGAGACCACCCTGGCCAACATGGTGCAACCCCTTCTCTACTAAAAATACAAAAACTAGCCAGGCATGGTGGTGTGCACCTGCAGTCCTAGCTACTCAGGAGGTTGAAACAGGAGAATTGCTTGAACCCGGGAGGCAGAGGTTGCAGTGAGCCAAGATTGCACCACTGCAACCTCTGTCTCAAAATAATAAAAAAAGGTTCTGACCTTGGACCTAATTACTTCTTGGGAAACTTATTCTAAGGTAATAATCGAAAGACAGGAAAAAAACACATGCATAAATGTGTTCACTGCAGTGTCTGTGGGAAAAACATCAGAAACAACCTAAATGTCAGACATCACAATGGTTAAATAAATCATGATACATTCAGTTGAGGGAACATGGTATTATAACTGTAATACAAATACTATTGGAAAATTAATATTAAATAAAATAAATGGATACAAAGCTATGTAGGGTCTACAATGTAACAAGATACATTTTATATACAGAAAAGGGCTGCAAATGATTATTTATTTATTTATTTATTTATTTTGAGATAGAGTTTCACTCTGTCACCCAGGCTGGAGTGCAGTGGTGCAATCTCAGCTCACTGCAATCCCCACCTCCTGGGTTCAAGCGATTCTCCTGCCTCAGCCTCTCGGGTAGCTGGGATTACACCACCACACCCGGCGAATTTTTGCATTTTTAGTAGAAACGAGGTTTCACTATGTTGGCCAGGCTGGTCCTGAACTCCTGATCTCAGGTGATCCACCCGCCTCAGCCTCCCAAAGTGCTGGGATTATAGGCATAAGCCACCGTGCTGGGCTGAAAATGAGTATTTAAAATTGTCTGTTAAAAGGTAGATTTATGGGTGATTTTCTTCCCCAAATTTTATGTAATAAGGCTATATTTCCTTAAAATATATACTTAAGAACCTTTTACCCACTCCTAACACCCAGAGATTCCAGGATGCAGCTCAATGCATAGTCAACAGACTGCAAGGGCTGCCAAATGCCAGCCCATCTCCACCTGCTTCTAGATGCGACCCTGAGCGGCCGATGAGCTAGGGAAAGAAAGTCAGAGCCGGAACAGCAGCACAGGAGGAGAGTGGCAGCTCAGCCAACCAGACCCCAGCACAGGCTTCACATTCTCAACCATGCTGCATCCAGAGAACAGCTGCAGAAAGAATGTTCAGGAACTTTATATTCACACCTAAATATGCCTTATGAGACTGGCTGGATCTACATTTTTCAAAGCTGCAACAACAACAACAACACGTTTTATATTTTCAATTACATTCGGAAAGTATTCTAGATTATGCCTTTTAAAAGCAAATAAGGTATACATAATGGTTAAAAGGTGAATGTTTTCCCCCTAATGATCAGGAACAAGACCAGGATATTCACTCTCACCATTGTATCTATTCAACACTGTACTTGAGGTTCTAGACAGTGCAATTAGAAAAAAACAAACATCTCATTTGGAAAGGAAGAACTAAAGCAAATCTCTATTTGTTGTACAGAACATCTTCTATACAGAAAATCCTAAGGGATCCACTTAAAAATTATTAGAACCACAATAAGTGAATCAAGCAAATGTGCAGGAAACAAAACGAATATACAAAAGTCAACTCTGAATATTGCTCACTAGCAATGAGCAATCCAAAAATGAAATTAGGCCGGGCACAGTGGCTTACGCCTGTAATCCCAACACTTTGGGAGGCCGAGGTGGGTGGATAACTTGAGGTCAGGAGTTCAAGACCAGCCTGGTCAACATGGTGAAACCCCACCTATACTAAAAATACAAAAAATTAGCTGGACATAGTGGTGCGTGACTGTAATCCCAGTTACT
The DNA here is from genome assembly GCF_024542745.1 of Macaca thibetana thibetana. Taxonomy (NCBI): domain Eukaryota; kingdom Metazoa; phylum Chordata; class Mammalia; order Primates; family Cercopithecidae; genus Macaca; species Macaca thibetana. Next base: position 108,489,574 of record NC_065592.1, on the reverse strand, counting down.
CGGGAGGCTAAGGCAGGAGAACTGCTTGACCCTAGGAAGCAGAGGTTACAGTAAGCCAAGATTGCACCACTGCACTTCAGCCTGGGCAACAGAACGAGACTCCATCTCAAAAGAAAAAAAAATTAAGTTAGCAAAGCAATTTCATCTAAAATAATATCAAAAAGAATAAAATTCTTAGACAAAATTTTAACAAAAGAAGTGTAAGACTTGTGTGCAGAAAACTACAAAACATTGTTTAAAAAAAAAAATTAAAGAAGCCAGCAGGTGCGGTGGTTAATGCCTATAATCCTAGCACTTTGGGAGGCTGAAGTGGAAGAATTGCTTGAGGCCAGGAGGTTGAGACCAGCATGGGCAGGGTCCTGCTCTGTTGCCAGGCTGGAATGCAGTGGCATGATCTTGGCTCACTGCAACCTCCGCCTCCTGGGCTCAAGCGATTCTTGTGCCTCAGCCACCTGAGTAGCTGGGATTATAGGCGTGTACTACCACACCTGGCTAATTTTTGTATTTTTAGTATAGATGGGGTTTCACCATGTTGATCAGGACGGGTCTCGAACTCCGGACCTCAAGTGATCCATCTGCTTTGGCCTCCCAAAGTGCTGGGACTACAGACGTAAGCCACCACGCCAAGTCAAAAAAATATATGTTTTTTAAATTAACCGGGCACAGTAGTGAATGCCTGTAGTCTCAGTCACTCGGGAAGCTGAGACAGGAGGATGGCTTGAGCATAGGAGGTCGAGGCTACTGCAGTGAGCTATGATCATGCCACTTGTACTCCAACCTGGGCAACAGAGTGAGATACCATCTCTAAAAAAAAAAAAAATTTTTTTTTTGAGACAGAGTTTCGCTCTTGTCGCCCAGGCTGGTATGCAATGGTGCGATCTTGGCTCACTGCAACTTCCGCTCCTGGGTTCAAGCCATTCTCCTGCCTCACCCTCCCAGGTAGCTGGGATTACAGGTGTCCACCACCACACCCAGCTAATTTTTGTATTTTTAGTAGAGACGGGGTTTCACATGTTGGCCAGGCTAGTCTCGAACTCCTGACCTCAGGTGATCCACCTGCCTTGGCCTCCCAAAGTGAGCCACTGTATGTGGCCTTCTAAGAAAATTTTTAAATTAAAAAAAGAAAGTAATGAAGACCTAAATAAATGGAAAGACACTCCATGTTCATGGATCAAAAGACCTTATGTTATTAAAACCTTATGTTATTAAAAATGCTCTTCAAATAGATACACAGATTGCTAGTTTGGATATCTGACCCTTTATGCCTCATGTTAAAATTAGATCCCCATGTTGGAGGTGGAGCCTAGTGGGGAATGTTTCAGCTGTGAGGGCTGATTCCTCACGGATAGATTAATCAGCTGGGGCAGGGCGGGGGGTGAGTTCTCACTCTGTTAGTTCCCATGAAGGTTGATTGTTAAAGGACCCTGATAGCACCCCCCATCTTGCCACGGGATCTCTGCACACACTGGCTCCCCTTCCCCTTCTGCCAGGAGTGGAAGTAGCCTGAGGCCCTCACCAGATGCAGATGCTGGCGCCATTCTTCTTGCACAGCCTGCAGAACTGTGAAGCACACAAACCTCTTTTCTTCATAAATTACCCAGCCTCGGGTAGTCCTGTACAGCAACACTAACAAACTAAGTCACAGATTCAACATAATCCCTATCAAATCTTAGCTGGCTTTATTTATTCTTTTTTTTTTTCTTGCAGAAATTGACAAGCTGATTTTAAAATTAATAAGGAAATGCAAGAGAATTAAAAAATCAAAACTATCTTGAAAAAGAACAACAAAGTTGGTGTACTTACACTTTCCAATTTCAAAATTTAATACAAAGTTACAATAATCAAGACTAGCTAGTACTGGTTTAAAGATAGATAGATAGATAGATAGATAGATAGATAGATAGATAGATAGATAGATAGATAGATAGATAGATAGATAGATGGGCATGGTGGCTCACTCCAATCATCCCAGCAATTTAGGAGGCTGAGGCAGGTGGATCCCTTGGGCCCAGGAGTTTCAGACCAGCCTGGGCAACATGGTGAAATGCTATCTCTACAAAAAATTAAAATAATCATTAGCCAGGTGTCGTGGTGCACACCTGTGGTCCCAGCTACTTGGGAGGCTGAGGTGGGAGGATCGCTTGGGCCTAGGAGGTCAAGGCTACAGTGAGTAGTGACTGTGCCACCACACTCCAGCCTGGGTGACAGAGCAAGACCCTGTCTCAAAAAAATAATAATAAAGATAGATATACAATCAAGAGAATAGAATTAAGAGTCAAGAAATACATTCTTAAAATTATGATCAATTGATTTTCAACCAGGGTGCAAACACAATACAATGGAAAAAGAACAGTCTTTTCAACAAATGCTGCTGGGACAACTGAACATCCACGTGCAAAAAAATGAATTTGAACTTCTATCTCACACCATATACAAAAAATTAACGCAAGAGCTGGGTACTGTCACATGTGCCTGCAGTCCCAGGTACTCGAGAGGCTGAGGTGGGGAATCGTTTGAGGCCACAGTGAGCCATGACTGCACCGGTGAATAGCTACTGCATTTGAGTCTGGGTAACACAGCAACATAGAAAGACCCCATTACTTAAAAGAAAAAAATTTTTAATTCTCTGAGATGTATTAAAGACCTGGATATAGGATCTAAAACTATAAAATTCTTAGAAGAAAGTATAGAAGTAAATCTTTATGACCCTTCGGTTAGGCAAAGCCTTAGATAAAACATCAAAAGCACAAGCAACGAAAGGAAAAAATAGAAAAACTGGAATTCATCAAAATTAAAAACTTTTACAGGCTGGGCACAGTGGCTCATTCCTGTAATCCCAACACTTTGGGAGGCCGGAGCAGGCAGATTGCTTGAGTTCAGGAGTTCAAGATCAGCCTGGGCAACATGGTAAGACCTAGTCTCTACAAAAAATATAAAAATAAGCCAGGCGTGGTGGTGCACACCTGTAGCCCCAGCAACTCAGGAGACCAAGACAGGAGAATCACCTGAGCCCAGCAGGGTGAGGCTGCAGTGAGCTGTGATTGCACCACTGCAATCCAGCCTGGGTAATAAAGCGAGACCCTGTCTCAAAAAAATAAATAAATAATATTTTTATAAATGGATAAACAAAATGTTATATATATACACACACATATATATACACATATATACACATATATATGCATATATATACACACATATATAATATATATATTATATATATACCTGCAATGGAATATTAATCAGCTTGAAAAAGGAATTAAAATCTGACACCTAATATAACATGGATAAACCCTGAAAATATGATGTAAGTGAATAAGCCAGTCAAAAAAGGCAAAAATACTGTATGATTCTACTTGTGTGAGATGTCTAGAGCAGGCAAATTTGTAGAGACCTAAATGTAAAACGTAAACTACAAAAATTCTGGAAGATAGCACACAAAATTTGGATGATCTTGGTTTGATGATGGGTTTCAAATTCAAAACCAGAAGTATAATCCATGAAAAAAAATGATTGTGAACTTCATTAAAATTAAAAACTTCTGCTCTGTGAAAGACAGTGTTAAGAAAATAAAAAGATAAGCCACAAACTAGGAAAAAAATATTTGCAAAACACATATTTGATAAAGGACTTGTATCAAGTAAATGAAAAAGCATGAATCCATGATAGGAAAAAACAACAACAAACAAACAGAAAACAACCCTCCCTGGTCACCATTGAAGGTGTCGGGACACTAATTTATTAGTCTGAGCACTAATAAAGGAAGGAAGCTTTTATCCTGCTTTTCCTATATGAAGTGGTGAAAACCTGTCCTTATTGAAAAAGTTTAGGCCGGGCGTGGTGGCTCATGCCTGTAAGTCAAGCACTTTGGGAGGCCGAGACGGGCGGATTACTTGAGGTCAGGAGTTCAAGACTAGCCTGGCCAACACGGTAAAACTCTGTCTTTACTAAAAATACAAAAATTAGCTGGGCATGGTGGCAGGCGTGGAATCCCAGCTACTTGGGAGGCTGAGGCAGGAGAATCGCTTGAACCCAAGAGGTAGAGGTTGCAGTGAGCCAAGATCGCACCACTACACTCCAGCCTGGGTGACTGAGCAAGACTCCGTCTCAAAAAAGATATCAAACCCTTAAAATCATTAACAGTGAAATTGATCCATTTAATAGCATTCCAAGAAGGATAAGGTATTATGTGCTCCATAATCAAAAGACCCTGAAATAGGCCGGGCACAGTGGCTCAGACCTGTAATCCCAGCACTTTGGGAGGCCGAGGCAGATGGATCACGTGAGGTCAGGAGTTCAAGACTAGCCTGGCCAACATGGTGAAACTCCATCTCTACTAAAAGTACAAAACTTAGCCAGGCGTGTTGGCGCATGCCTGTAATCCCAGCTACTTGGGAGGCTGAGGCTAGAGAATCACTTGAACTCGGAAGGTGGAGGCTGCCGTGAGTCAAGATAATGCCACTGCACTCCAACCTGGGTGACAGAGTGAGACTCCATCTCAAAAAAAAAAAAAAAGACCCTGAAATAAATGCAGATGCAAATTTCAAATGTATACAGCACACACTTGAAAATGTCTGTCATTTATTCTTCCCTGCACCAAACCTGGTCTACCCCAAGCCTGAGGAGATGTTCCTGCTCTTATAAAACGGAGACGAAACCAAAAGTCACACAAAATCATATTCATACCAACAGTCGTACCTGGATGAATCAGACCTTCTCTACCTTAATGTCTACAGCTCTCATATTCTATGTTCAGGCTTGAAAATAATTTTAAAAAATAAGCTTTTTAACATTCCTAAAATCATTGGCCAATTAAACTCAAAACTCCACCTTACTTTCTTAAATTACTGAATATTATTGTCTTCTATATATAGTAGAAGCACTATCAATGGCAAAATCAAACTTAGTCTTTGTAACATTGGCAGCACAGAGGTGAGGAACTAGCCATTATCCCACACTCTACCTTAATTTACTTGTGCTTGATAATCCACTTATGTGGTTTCCAACGTAGAGGAGAGGCAGAGGAAACAGCTTCAATAAAAAAAAAAGAATGAATATTTGGTTAGAACTCCAATAAGCATTTTCCTTCACATATAAAAATGGTGACAGATACTTCGCCAGAGAGGATATTGAAACAGATATTTAAAAAATGATTTTGGTGCGGCATGGTGGCTCACGCCTATAATCCCAGCACTTTGGGAGGCCAAGGCAGGTGGATCACAAGGTCAGGAGTTTGAGACCAGCCTGACCAACATAGCGAAACCCCATCTCTACTAAAAATACAAAAATTAGCTGGGGGTGGTGGCACACGTCTGTAGTCCCAGCTACTCAGGAGGCTGAGGCAGGAGAATTGCTTGAACCCGGGAGGCAGAGGTTGCAGTGAGCCAAAATCGCGCCACTGCACTCCAGCTTGGGCGATAGAGCAAGACTTCATCTCAAAAAAAAAAAGAAAAAGAAAAGAGGCTCCTCCCCACTGGTCATCAGGGAAATGCAAATTAAAGCCCATAAGATGTCACAACACACCCACCAGATTAGTAAAATTTATTTATTGATGCATTTATTTATTTTTGAGACAGAGTTTTGCTCTTATTGTCCAGGCTGGAATGCAATGGTATGATCTTGGCTCACTGCAACCTCCGCCTCCCAGGTTCAAGCAATTCTCCTGCCTCAGTCTCCTGAGTCTCCTGTAATCCCAAGCTGGGGTTACAGGCACCCGCCACCATGCCCGGCTAATTTTTTGTATTTTTAGTAGAGATGGGGTTTTGCCATGGTGGCCAGGATGGTCTTGAACTCCTGGTCTCAGGTGATCTGCCTGCCTCAGCCTCCCAAAGTGCTGGGATTACAGGTGTGAGCCACCTCACCCAACCCAGATTAGCAAAATGTAATATGACTCACATACCAAGAATGTGAAGCAACAGGGACTTTCATGCACACTTGTCAGAAGGTGAACTGGTACAGCCACCAAGAAGAACTGTTCAACTTTACAGATTGAAGCTAAAGATATGCATGCCCCAGGGCCAGCAGTTCCACTCCCTGATAGACACATTCCTCACTCATAGGCACTGTTATGAACTGAATCTTGTTTTTCCCCACATTCACATGTTGAAGCCTTAATCCCCAATGTGACTGTATTTGGAGATGAGGTCTTAACCAAGGGAAGTCAGGTTACATGAGGGCATAGTGGTAGAGCCCTAGCCCAACAAGACTGGTGTCCCTATATGAAGAGAAGAGGCCAGGCACGGTGGCTCACACCTGTAATTGTAACACTCTGGGAGGCCGACAGAGGAAGACAGCTTAAGCCCAGGAGTTCAACACCAGCCCTGGCAACATAGTGAGACCTTGTCTCTACAAAAAAAAAAATTTAATTAGCAAGGCATGGTAACAAATGCTTGTAGTCCCAGCTACTTGGGAGGCTGAGGCAGGAGGATCACTTGGGCCCACGAGTTTGAGGTTGCAGTGAGCTGTGGATATACCACTGCACTCTAGCCTGGGTGACAGAGCTAGACCCTGTCTCAAAATAATAATAAAAATGAAAATAAAAACAGAAAGAAAAAGAAGTGGAAGAGATACCAGGAGTGCGCACACGGAGGAAAGACCATTGAGGGCACAGTGAGAAGGTGGCTGTCTGTAAGCCAGGAAGCAAAGCCTCACCGGAAGTCAACCCTGCCAGCACCTAGGTCCTGGACTTCCAGCCTCCAGAACTGCGAGGACATCCATTTCTGTTGTGGAAGCCACCTGGCCAGGGGTATTTTGTTATGGCAGCCCCAGCTAACACATGGATGCCAGGGTCCAACTTTTAAGTATGTTCAGGGTGGTACTTTTTATTTTTCTAGCCCCCAAACTGGAAATATCCAAATTACCATGAATAATAGAACAGATAAGTAAATTGTGATATATTCATACGATGAAAATAAAAGAATACAGCCACACACAACACGGATGAATTTCACTATCATAATATTAAGTGAAAGAAGCCAGATACAAAAGAACATAGAGTTAGATCCCCTTTATCTCAAGTTCAAAAGCAGGTAAAACGAGACTATAGAATTTAGGGATGTGGCTGGGTGCGGTGACTCAAGCCTGTAATCCCAGCACTTTGGGAGGCTAATGTGGGCGGATCACCTGAGGTTGGGAGTTCGTGACCAGCCTGACCAACATGGAGAAACCCCATCTCTACTAAAAATACAAAATTAGTGGGGCATGGTAGTACATGCCTATAATCCCAGCTACTCAGGAGGCTGAGGCAGGAGAATCGCTTGAACCTGGGAGTTGGAGGTTGCAGTGAGCTGAGTTGCACTCCAACCTGGGCAACAAGAGCAAAACTCCGTCTCAAAAAAAAAGAATTTAGGGATGCATCCAGATTTAGAAAAACTACAAAGCAAGCAAGAAAATTATTGTTAGAAAAGTTAGGATAGTGGGTAAGGAAGACTTTGTGATCCCATTTCATGACCTAAGTAATGGTTTACAAGGGTAATTAGTCATTCAATTACACATTCAAATAGGATGCCTTTTTCTCTATGTATAGATTTTACCATTTTAAAATGTTTTAAAATTATACTATAAGATAAAATAAAAGTAAGCCCAGTAATATTCTGGTTTTTCTCATGATGATTAGGTTGACAGCTTTCATATACTTCAACCTTTTATTTTTCTCTTTTTCTGGATGTCCCTGAATTTTTTTTTTTTTTTTTTTTTAGATGAGGCCTTACTCTGTTGCCCAGGCTGGAGTGCAGTGGCATGACCTTGGCTTACTGCAACCTCTGCCTCCCAGGTTCAAGCGATTCTCCTGCCTTAGCCTCCTGAGTAGCTGGGACTACAGGTGTGCGCCACCATGCCCAGTTAATTTTTTTTAATTTTTATTAGAGACGGGGTTTCACCATGTTGGCCAAGCTGGTCTCAATCTCTTGACCTCGCAATCCGCCTGCCTCAGTCTCCCAAGTGCTGGGGTTACAGGCATGAGCCACCGCACCTGTTTTTTTTTTTTTTTTTTTTTTTTTTTTGAGACAACGTCTTACTATGTTCCCCACACTGACCTCCAACTCCTGGCCTCAGGCAATCCTCCTGCCTTGATCTCCCAAGTTGCTGGGATTATAGGCATGAGCCACCACACTGGGATCCCCTGATTACTGATGCTGTAAGCATGTGCTTCTTTAGTCTGTCTGATAAATAATCCAGGGCTAGATGCTGGCATTTTTCCAAGCATTAGAGAAAGGCAGCAAACCAGCCACATGAGGTCCTCACCCTCAGGGAACTGACAGTCTGATTTAAACCTAAATGCTGTCATAATCCATTTAATACCACCTGTTGTATGGGACTGGTCTAAGAATTAAAATGCCTGACCTAATGTCTGGAACCCAGCAACTGTTCAACAAATGTTAGTTCCATTCCACAGTCCAGGAAGGAATGGCAGATTTTCTGTTTCTAGTTCCAGGATGGAAAAAACTGCATATTTCTATGTATATCAAATTGCATTCTTAATTCCACTCACAGCTTTTGTCAGGCCAGGATAAAACGAAAACAGAAATCAGTAAACGAGGGCCCAAATCCAGCCCAGCTCTTATTTATGTAAATAAAGTTTTATTGGAACACATGAACATCAACCCATTTCAATGTCATCAAGGGCTACTTTCATGGTACAGTGGCAGAGGTGAATAATTACAAGAGATGGTCTGACCCTTTACCAAAAAGTTTGCCAATCCCTAATTTAGAGTTCTCTCACTTCAGAAGACATACAATATTCATTGATTTGATGTCAGTTGTTAAGCACATACTTTTACTACTATATGCATTACATAAATGGACAACTAAGCGATATACAATCTTCACTAAAAAGTTTCTTGACCAGGCACAGTGGCTCACACCTGTAATCCGAGCACTTTGGGAGGCCAAGGTGGGTGGATCACTTGAGGTCAGGAGTTTGAGACCAGCCTGACCAACATGGTGAAACCCCATCTCTACTAAAAATACACACACAAAAAAAAATTAGCTGGGCATGGTGGCAGGCACCTGTAATCCCACGTACTCAGGAGGCTGAGGCACAAGAATCACTTGAACCCAGGAGGCGGAGATTCCAGTGAGCCAAGATCGCACCATTGCACTCCAGCCTGGGCGACAGAGCGAGAGTCCATCTCAAACAAAAAAAGAAGTTTATATCCAGTGCAGGCAGGAAGTACAGTGTGTATAGAAATGGACCTGTACTCTAAAATCAATGTGTATTTTCCCATCTTCTATCACAGTCACATATACTTTTCATTACATACCTTTACAGGAATTTTCTTATCAAAATCAGGGAAGTGAATTATTTTGTTTAGCTTGGACACATATAGTATCATTATGGTGGCTGCCATCTGAAAAGAGAAAAGGGGAGAGAGAAACTTCAGCAAAATATCTGCAAAGATTGATTGAGGTGCAATGACCTCATCAGAAGAAAACACATTCATCAAAAAGAAATACAGCAAAAAATTCATTTTCTAGGTTCCAGAAAAAAATAACTATTTCTTAGAATATTAAAATTGTTTTTCTTGCCACAGTACAGATTCCATCAGAACTCTAGGCAAAAAACGTAATGTTGGGCAGGGCACGGTGGCTCACAGCTATAATCCCAGCACTTTGGGAGGCCAAGATGGGTGGATTACTTGAGGTCAGGAGTTCAAGACCAGCCTGGCCAACATGATGAAACCCTGTCTTTACTAAAAAACAAAAATTAGCTGGGCATGCTGGCAGACGCAGAATAGTTACTCAGCTACTCAGGAGGCTGAAGCAGGAGAATCGCTTGAACCTGAGAGGCCGAGGTTGCAGTGAGCCAAGATCACACCACTGTCTCAAAAAAAAAAAAAAAAAAAAAAAAAAAAAAGGTAATATCGGTTGGGTGCCATGGCTCATGCCTGTAATCCCAGCACTTTGGGAAGCCGAGACAGGAAGATCACTTGAGCCTAGGAGTTCAAGACCAGCCTAAGCAACATGGTGAAAACCCATCTCTACAAAAAAATACAAAAAATTAGCCAGTCTTGGTGATCTGTGGTCCCAGCTATTCAGGATACTGAGGTGGGAGGATCACCTGAGCCTGGAAAGTCAAGGCTGCAGTGAGCCATGATCATGCCACTGCACTCCAGCCTGGGAGACAGAGCAAGACTCTCTCTCAAAAAAAAAAAAGTATAATCTCCAATACACTTACACATACACACACACATTATCTCAAAGGGCTCTAGGAATGGAACTGTGGGAGAGCGAGAAAGGGAATGGTCTCCCTGACAGTGACAAATGTGCAAAAGCGATCACAGTCAGTGAGGTGACACATTGATCCTGGACCATATTTCCCACATACTAAACATACGGTCACCTTCCCCCATAAAGGCACGAGAACATCCTTTTAAAAGAAACTCTACTCCTAGGCATATTTTTTAACAAGTCCATTATTTCCATAAGACAGAAGACCAACAAAGAGGGAAAAAAGTTTAAAGACAGATTTACTTTTCAATCCAGCTGGCATAGCAAAAATGTCTCATCAAATCCTCTTAATCTGGAGTGCCCTAGGTATATTGGAAATACTCCATATCATTATTATGAAATAAAAGTTTAACATCATCTTTCATGCAAGTTGTAGAACTTACTCAATTCTCTCCATATTAGGATGTAAAAATTTAAGACTCCTTCAACATGATTATAATCCTATACCTTGCTCCTGAGTTTACAAACTTTATACTTATCATATATTTATGTAATTAAGCCCACCCTGAATTATAACTGTACTTTGTACTTATGCCTCGCTTTATAATTTTTAAAGAAATACAATAACATTGGCCAGGCGCAGTGGCTCACGCCCATAATCCCAACACTTTGGAGGCCAAGGTGGGCAGACCGCTTGAGCCCAGAAGTTCAAGACCAGCCTGGGCATCATGGTGAAACCCTATCACTACAAAAAATACACAAATTAGTCAGTGTGGTGGTGCATGCCTGTAGCCCAGCTACTTGAAAGGCTGAGGCAGGAGGATCACTTGAGCCCAGGAAGTGAAGGGTACAGTGAACCAAGATCACACCACTGCACTCCAGCCTGGGCAACATAGCCAGACACTGTCAAAAAAAAAAAAAAAAGAAAGAAAGAAGGAAAAAATAAAATAAAATAAATATACCAACACTTACTTAAAAAAAATGTAATTCGGACTTTTAAAATTAGGTCTAACTGGCCTCTTACCTCAACAAATTGCAAATCAGAAAGGCTTTACCTTTGGGTATAAGCCACTGGGTTAAAGAGTAATTTATTTCACTTAGAGACTACAAAGGGCACCTTATCACTGATTTTTTTTTTTTTTGAGACAGAGTCTTGCTTGTCACCCAGGCTGGAGTGAAGTGGTGCAATCTTGGCTCACTGCAACCTCTGCCTCCCGGTGAATGTTCAAGCAATTTCCGGCTATTTTTTTTATTTTTAGTAGAGACTGAGTTTCACCATGTTGTCCAGGCTGGTCTCAAACTATTGACTTCAAGTGATCCACCCACCTCGGCCTCCCAAGGTGCTAGGATTATAGGCATGAGCTACCGTGCCTGGCCTGATCTTTTTTTTTTTTTTTTAACATGCTTTTTTCTAATATTTTTACACTGAAATATAAAGATAATTTTTTTACTCTAAGAAAATTCTTGTTATAATTGCTTCTCCCTAAAATGATGTTGCAAAGAGGTATTTATTAGCAAGACATTTAATCAGAATAATGTTTATTTGGCCAGGCGCAGTGGCTCATGCCTGTAATCCTAGCACCTTGGGAGGCCGAGGTGTGTGGATCACGATGTCAGGAGTTCGAGATCAACATGGACAACATAGTAAAACCCCGTCTCTATTAAAGATACAAAAAATTAGCTGGGCATGGTGGTGTGCACCTGTAATCCCAGCTACTTGGGAGGCTGGGGCAGGAGAATCACTTGAACCCGGGAGGCAGAGGTTACAGTGAGTCGAGATCGCGCCATTGCACTCCAGCCTGGGTGACAGGGTGAGACTCAGTCTCAAAAAAAAAAAAAAAGAAGAATGTTTACCCAGATTCACAATTAAAAATTTGGTTAACAGATACTATTTTCATAATGTTAAGCTTTTCCCTCTATGAATTAAATCAAAATCAAAACAAACAAAAAACATTGTGGTCTGTTACTATTTATTTATCTGGAAATCACCAGTATATAACCACAAGAATAAACAGTCACAAATTAACATAAATGGGAAATTTCAGAAACTGCCAAATGGGCATAGTTTGAACAGGTTTACCCAAGCTCATCCATGTACTTCAGAGCAAAAATCACAAACTCCAGGAAGCAAACTGCAAACATGTTTTGTTTAGCACATAGGGAGTTTTGTAAAAATTTGAATCTGTTGCCAGCATGTACAAGTTTGAAGACTTTATGTAAAAACTCAAACTCTCAGCCGAGCGCGGCGGCTCACACCTGTAATCCCAGCATTTTGGGAGGCCAAGGCGGGCGGATCGCTTGAGTCAGGAGTTCGAGACCAGCCTGACCAACATGGCAAAAACCCATCTCTACTGAAAATACAAAAATAGCTGGCCATGGTGGCAGCTGCCTGTAATCCCAGCTACTTGGGAGGCTGAGCTGGAAGAATTTCTTGAACCTGGGAGGCAGAGGTCACGGTGAGTCGACATAGTGCCATTGCACTCCAACCTGGGCGACAAGAGCAAAACTCCGTCTCAAAAAAAAAAAAAAAAATTCACTCTCTTTCTCTTGAAAACCTTCTGATGCTAATAATAAGGGCAGCATGGTGGGTCCCACCTCCCAACCCTTTTCCTATCAGGCACAATGGCTTAAACTGAGTATCAAGCTGACACTTTAAGTGGGACAAGCATTCTCTCCCACCCAGTCCTCATCAACTCATGTGTTACCCGCCAGGCCTTGGAGGCTCTGAGCCTCGTAGCCCCCTGCTTTACAGTAATTAAATTCAGTTAAGGAACTTAAAATAAGAAGCTGTTTTTCCCATAAATACAATTGTTCTTAAATTGTAGACTGAAATAAAGTGTCAATATGTCCTGTTGTCTCACCAGGAGTACCATGACCCTCTGGTCCTCTGCCAGCTGAATAAATTTGCAACCACAGCTTTAAACAAAAGGACTTAAAATGTCATTATGAACACTGATGACAAAATAAGAGGTTAATTCTATTTTTTTTCACTCACCTGTCCAATTCCAAGGAAAATTGGTGATGGGAAACTACAAAGAAGAACAATGAATCAGTTGAGCAAATATAAAAATCTGAAGATAGTACATAATAAATAACGACAAGTTATTAAAAACTCTGAGAAAATGAAAATGTATCAAATGGTTCACTTTTCATTTAATTCTTTTTTTTTTTCTTTTTAAGACAGTGTCTTGCTCTGTTGCCCAGGCTGGAATGCAGTGGTGTAAACATGACTCATTGGAGTCTCAACCTTCTGGGCTCAGAAGATGCTCCCACCTCAGCTTCCTGCCACCCAGGCTGGAGTGCAGTGGTGTGGTGGCTCAAGCCATCCTTCCACCTCCGCCTCCCTAGTAGCTGGGACCGCAGAGGCATGCCACCACACCCAGCTAAACATTACATACATACGCATATATATTATATATATATATTATGCTCCATCTCTCTGTCTCTCTCTATATATATATGTATATCAGTGTGTGTGTATATACATATATATATATATAGAGAGAGAGAGAGAGAGAGAGAGATGGAGTCTCACTCTGTCACCCAGGCCGGAGTGCAGTGGCACGGTCTCAGCTCACTGCAACCTCCGCCTCCCGGGTTCAAGCGATTCTCCTGCCTCAGCCTCCCGAGTAGCTGGGACTATAGGCGTGCACCACCACGCCTGGTTAATTTTTGTAATTTTTAGTAGAAACAGAGTTTCACCATGTTGGCCAGGCTGGTCTCAAACTCTTGACCTCAAATGATCTGCCCGCCTCGGCCTCCCAACAGGCTGGGATTGTAGGCAGGAGCCACTGTGCCCAGCTAAACATGATATATTTTTAATTTACTTCAAAATACTCTGGGGGGCGATGGTGGAGTGAGTGGGAGAGGGATACTAATGCAGCAAGGTTGTGGACACTGGGTAAGGGCTACATAGTGATTCATTATATTAGTTTTAAAGGATAATATGCCCAGGAACAAATCTAATCAAAGATTTGCAAGAAAGGCATCTGTATAAAAAAGTATACACCAATATTCTCAAAATTAAAGATCTAAATAAAGGTCATGGGTTGGAAACTCAATATTGTAGTGAGGTCCATTATTCCCGAACTTATTTATAGAATCAGTGCAATCTCAGCAGAAATATCAGCAGATATTCTGTGGAAACTGACAATCTGATCCTAAAGCTGAATGAAAAGAAAGGCAAAGATCACAAACATATCACCCAAGACAATCCTGAAGATAAACAAAGTCAGAGGAATGACTCTAATGGATGTCAGGATTCATTTTCAAATTACAATAAATGAGACTGTGTGGTATTTACACAAAGATAAACCAATGGGACAATGGAAAAGAACACAGGTCAAGACAGGGACACGCATGTACAGACACCTGATTTATGACAATTTATGACATAGATGACGCTGCAGAGCAGTGGGGAAAAGACAATCTTTTAGCAAACGGCACTGGGTGATTTGCATGCAGACTCCTGACCCCTACCTCACATCATATTTAACAAGGCAGGACCGCACCTGCACTGGCTCAACCCTTCACTGGCTCCCAGTCATTTCTCAGGCTACTCACAAAGCTGGAATACCCCACAAAACTCAGCCCTCCATCTGTATGTCGGAAGGGAAACTCACCTATCTCAGACAGGCTAAGAAGAGAATAAAGAACAAACCTACCTTATCAGAGAAAACAGAATGAATGGCTGGACAGTACCACCATGCAAATAAAATTAATTCTAGTCAGTGCTGGGTCATGCCACCCATATACTCCCTTCCACACAGAAGCAACCATTCCACAGCTGGGTCCTCTGCTGCAGAAAGCTGCCTGATAGTAGCATGTCCACTCCCTGAGCATGGCCTGCATTTTAACTGTTGGTCTCTGCAGGAGTATAACAGCTACACCCCTGCCCCAATTCAGGACAGCTCTACAGAGCCAGTACCACTCAAGAGCCCCTGGGATGAGGCCTTTGCTGTGACTGCCTCAAAGCCCGACTTCTCTCTCTGCCTGATTCTGCCTCCTAGCATCACTTCCCAACATACTTCCTACGCCTCTGAGAATACAACCAGTAACATGAAGCAAAATCACAAGGCAACAATATAAACAAACAGTAAAACAACAACAAAAAGGGTCACCTGGCTGGGAGCGGTGGCTCATGCCTATAATCTCAACACTTTGGGAGGCCGAGGCAAGATCACCTGAGGTGAGGAGTTCGAGACCAGCCTCGTCAACATGGTGAAACCCTATCTCTACTAAAAAACAAAAAATTAGCCGGGCGTGGTGGCGGGCACCTGTAATCCCAACTACTCGGAAGGCTGAGGCATGAGAATCACTTGAACCCAGGAGGCAGAGGTTGCAGTGAGCCGAGATTGTGCCACTGCCCTCCAGCCTGGGCGACAGAGCAAGGCTCTGTCTCCAAAAAAATAAATAAATTGAAAAAAATAAACAAACAGTAAACAACAAAAAGGCTCACGGAAGATAAATCAAAGAGCCCAGCCTAGAAGAACATTTAAGGCATGGAAGAGAAGGAAGTCTTGCTAATTGCTTCAGGCCATAGAACATCTCAGAAAAAATAAAACCAATAAAACAAAAGCTCAACGTTGAATTGATATGACAGTCAAAGGAGATTAAAAGAAAGCATTGCAGACCTAAGGAAACCAACTAAGACCAAACAACCTAACTGCCACATAAGGAAATACGTTTAAAACAACCAGGAGCTACAAGGTGACTGCTGCAAATGCAGTTACCTGAGGCGATCGTAGTGCACACAGACAAAAACAACCGTAAATGATAAATCGATCTGGGAGACAGACAACCACCACCATACAGGGCTAGTTACTAGGCCTGGAATTTAGAAGACTAGATTCCATAACTTTATATTGAATTCTATTCTATAAGTTGAACCACCTTACTGAGTTATTAAACTACTCAATAGGCCAGATGCGGTGGCTCACGCCTGTAATCCCAGCACTTTGGGAGGCCAAGGCGGGTGGATCACCTGAGGTCAGGAGTTTGAGACCAGCCTGGACAACATGGTGAAACCCCATCTCTACCAAAAAATACAAAAATTAGCCAGATGCGGTGGCACACACCTGTAATCCCAGTTACTCGGGAGACTGAGGAAGGAGAATCGCTTGAACCTGGGAGGCAGAGGCTGCAGTGACCTGAGATCATGCCACGGCACTCCAGCCTGGGTGACAGAGCAAGACGCTGTCTTAAAAAAAAAAAAAAAATTGAAACACTGGATCTAAAAGAAACTCAATGACTTTAGCTTTTTAATATTTTTTATTGATCCTACACCTCTTACATTTAGAGGGATCTTTTAAGACATATTAATCCTTGTAGTGAAGAAACATATTTGAAAGTCAATAATTCTTTCAGTTGAACTTCTACTTCTCTTTTCTCCATTCAGTTCAGTTAAAACTAAATTTCATACACGCATGCTACGGCAATCCCCATCTAAATAAAACTGTGCAAGTGCAGCCAGCATGACCCATGCTGCGGCCACTCCTGATAACGGTGCAAGATGAAGTTCCCAGGGTAGCTATATCAAGTACTCTTGCCAAAAATGTTTAAACCAAATGAAATAAAGTCTTTAGATCTGACTTCCAGTTAGAAAATAGAGGAAGATAAGTTCATTGAGACTTCAAAGGTAAACTGGACAATCCAAAATGTGGGACATTTTACAAAACAACCTGTCCAGGATTTTCAAAAAGTCAATATCACGAGGAGTGGGATAGGGAAATTTTCTACATTAAAAGAAACTAAAAAAACAAACCTGTATGTATTGCATGAGACTTGATCGGATCACAAAACCATAAAAAACGTCTTTGGGACAACTGGGATTATGGGGGAAAAGAAGAAACGTTTTATCTAAGGAATTATCAGGCCCAGAGAGGCCCTGGAATGTAACAGCAGCCATGTCACTACTGTTTGAGCTAAATAATTACCTCTTTTTTTTTTTTTTGAGAAGGAGTCTCACTCTGTCACTCAGGTTGGAGTACAGTGGCGCAATCTCAGCTCACTGCAACCTCCACCTCCCGGGTTCAAGCAATTCTCCTGCCTCAGCCTCCTGAGTAGCTGGGATTACAGGCGCCTGCCACTACACCCAGCTAATTTTTTGTATTTTTAGTAGAAACGGGGTTTCACCATGTTAGCCAGGCTGGTCTCGAACTCTTGACCTCGTGATCTGCCCACCTCGGCCTCCCAAAGTGCTGGGATTACAGGCGTGAGCCACCGTGCCCGAGCTGTTTTCTCTTTTTTTTTCAGACGGAGTTTCGCTCTTGCTCAGCCTGGAGTGCAATAGCACGATCTCGGTTTACTGCAACTTCTGCCTCCTGGGTTCAAGTGATTCTCCTGCCTCAGCCTTCCGAATAGCTGGGATGACAGGCACCCACAACCAGGCCCGGCTAATTTTTGTATATTTAGTAGAGATGTGGTTTCACCATGTTGACCAAGCTGGTCTTGAACTTGTGACCTCAGGTGATCCACCCACCTCGGCCTCCCAAGTGCTGAAATTACAGGCAAGAGCCACCACCCCTGGCTCAATAATTACCTCTTAAAGCCACTTGCTATGTGGGCGCTAGACCGATACCAAATAGCCATAAAATGCCACACACCCTAGAGTTCAACAACGTGTAACCAATCACTAACCAATGATATTTCTGCGAACGAATGAGAATTCCTGACAAATCACTTTTGTAATCACCCCACCCTTGATATGTCCTTTTTTTCTTTAAAAACTTGAGCCTCTCGCCTGGGCGCGGCGGCTCACACCTGTAATCCCAGCACTTTGGGAGGCCAAGGTGGACGGATCACGAGGTCAAGAGATCAAGACCATCTCGCCAACACGGTGAAACCCCATCTCTACTAAAAATACAAAAATTAGCCGGGCGTGGTGGCGGGTACCTGTAGTCCCAGCTACTTGGGAGGCTGAGGCAGAAGAATGGCGGGAACCTGGGAGACGGAGCTTGCAGTGAGCTGAGATCGCGCCACTGCACTCCAGCCTGGGCGACAGAGTGAGACTCCGTCTCAAAAAAAAAAAAAAAGTGATTCATTTATGTTACGGTGTCTTCACCTATTTATCTATATCCATCCATCCAAAAAGATTTCTGAAATTGTTGCCTCATGTTCATTATAGTAAATTTTTTAAAAATTTCACTCTAATATTTCTATTTTGTTTGAATTCTCTTTTTTTTAGAGATGGAATCTCACTCTGTTACCCAGGCTGGAGCGCAGTGGCTCAATCTCAGCTCACTGCAACCTCTGCCTGCCAGGTTCAAGCAATTCTCCTGCCTCAGCCTCCCAAGTAGCTGGGATTACAGGCGCCCACCACCATGCCCGGCTAATTTTTGTATTTTTAGTAGCAATGTGTTTTCGCCATGTTGGCCAGGCTGGTCTCAAACTCCTGACCTCAGTCTGCCCACCTGAATTCTTTATAATAATCACAACAGAATAACTTTTCTTAAAAAAGGTACTGTCAGCCGGGCACAGTGGCTCACGCCTATAATCCTAGCACTTTGGGAGGCCAAGGCAGGTGGATCACCTGAGATCAAGAGTTTGAGACCAGACTGGCCAACATGATGAAACCCCATCTCTACTAAAAATACAAAAATTAGCTGGCCGTGGTGGCGCGTGCCTGTGATCCCAGCTACTCAGGAGGCTGAGGCAAGAGAATTGCTTGAACCCAGAAGGCGGAGGTTGCTGTGAGCCAAGATCATGCCATTGTACTCCAGCCTGGGAAACAAAAGCAAAGCTCCATCTCAAAAAAAAAAAAAAGGTATTGATTCTAGGTAGTGGGAATTATTATTGTCTTCTTTGCTCATTTCTGTATCCCCAATGTTTTAACTGTGTTCTTGTAGATGTGAACATGAGGAAGTGAAGATCATGAGAAGAGAACTCCTTCAAGAGTCTTCTGATTCTGGCTGGGTGTGGTGGTTCACACCTGTAATCGCAGCACTCTGACAGGCCGAGGCAGGTGGATCACTTGAGGTCAGGAGTTCGAGACCAGCCTGGCCAATATGGCAAAACCCCGTCTCTACTAAAAATACAAAAATTAGCTGGGGAGTCAGGCGCAGTAGCTCACTCCTGTAATCTCAGCACTTTGGAAGGCCGAGGCGGGTGGATCACTTGAGGTCAGGAGTTCAAAACCAGCCTGGCCAACATGGTGAAACCCCGTCTCTACTAAAAATACAAAAATTGGCCAGGCGCAGTGGCTCATGCCTGTAATCCCAGCACTTTGGGAGGCTGAGGCAGGCGAATCACGAGGTCAGGAGTTCGAGACCAGCCTGACCAACATGGTGAAACCCTGTCTCTACTAAAAATACAATAAATGAGCTGGCGTAGTGGCAGGCCCTGTAATCCCAGCTACTTGGGAGGCTTGGGCAGGAGAATTGCTTGAACCCAGGAGGTGGAGGTTGCAGTGAGCAGAGATCGAGCCACTGCATTCCAGCCGAGGTGAGAGTGAGACTCCGTCTCAAAAAAAAAAAAAAATTAGCCAGGCGCAGTGGCCTGTAATCTCAGCACTTTGGGAGGCCAAGGCAGGTGGATCGCGAGGTCAGGAGTTCAACACCTGCCTGGCCAAGAGACCAGCCTGGCCAATATGGTGAAACCCCATCTCTACTTTAAAAAAATATAAAAATTAGCCAGGCACGGTGGTGGGTGCCTGTAATCCCAGCTACTTGGGAGGCTGAGGCAGGAGAATTGCTTGAACACGGGAGGTGGAGGTTGCGGTGGGCCAAGATCGCGCCATTGCACTCCAGTCTGAACAACAGAGAGAGACTCTGACTCAAAATAAATAAATAAATAAATAAGCCAGGAGTGGTGGTAGGTGCCCGTAATCCCAGCTACTTGGGAGGCTGGGGCAGGAGAATTGCTTGGACCTGGGAGGCAGAGGTTGCGGTGAGCCGAGATCACACCACTGCACTCCTGAGTGGCTGGGATTACCAGGCACAGCTAATTTTTGTATTTTCAGTAGCGACAGGGTTTCACCATGTTGGCTGACCAGGCTGGTCTTGAACTCCTGACCTCAAGTGATCCACCCACCTCAGCCTTCCAAAGCGCTGGGATTATAGGTGCGAACCACTGCGCCCGGCCATGGGGTCGACAATTGAAAAGTAAACCAGCCAGCCGGATGTGGTTTTTGGCT
This sequence comes from Macaca thibetana thibetana, assembly GCF_024542745.1. Classification (NCBI taxonomy): domain Eukaryota; kingdom Metazoa; phylum Chordata; class Mammalia; order Primates; family Cercopithecidae; genus Macaca; species Macaca thibetana. The sequence continues at coordinate 108,469,275 of NC_065592.1, read as the reverse complement.
CACAACACTCAGAGCTGCTCAGGTGCTGAAAGCAGCAAGCAGAAGACAAGTGCACGCGGAGGTGAGAGGAAAAGAGTCTCACGTGTCCGTCCTAGAGTGGCTCGCAGCGGACCAAGCAGGGAAACGATGCCAGGAGGCACAGCCACAGCAGTGAGAAGGGAGTGAGGAGGAGGCCTGGGGAGGCCAAGCTGGACAGCCTGGAGATCTTGGAGAGGTGCGGTTACTCGCGTTACCGTTGATCATCCGAAATGGGCCACTGTTGTCCTACCAAACTAAAACAGTAGCCAGGTAGGAAAAGCACTCAGGGTATAAAACGTTGCTCAAGAATGTAATTGTCTGCAAGCCCAACTGCTGGAACTGCTTGTTGTAACCTGAAACCAGTTTTATCTCCAGCTTCTGAGACCACTTGCTGCAACTCCAAGACTAATTTTGCCACCACCTTCACTCACCAGTCATTGCTTGCCAGCTCCCCAAGCCCTGACAGTACCAAGAAACCTTCTCCCAGCAGAGTATGTAACATTTCTTCTTTTTCAGCAAAACCTCAAACCTTCTCTTCGTTCTTCAGACATACCAAAGACCACCCAGCTTGTATGGATGACTGACACTGCAATTCTTTCTTCCCAAATAAAACATTAAATTTAGAGCCTTGTCTGCACATTGTTATTTTGACTTTGACCCTTGTAAGGAGAGGGTCCTGGCAGCAGTCGTGGAAAGCAAGGTTCAAGAGAGTTTGCTGGAGACCAGAGTAGACTGTGACACTGCAGCATGTGGGCCCTGAAGCCACAGGAAGGGTGACCTGAGCTAGGTGGAGAGGAAGGCTAAGACTTACAGAATCAGTCACCAGAAGCTCAGGCACCGTTCCACAGGGGACAGAAAGGATGGCACATCCAGAGTCTCAACAGAGCATGAGTAGCTGGGAGCTAGGAGGACCCAATCCTATCTCCTGGCCCAGGCCTGGTGGGTAAGGCAAAGATCCAGCCCATCAAGGGGGGTGAAGGGAGCAACATCTTCAGGACAGAGTCAGGTTTTCATTAAAGTAAGAGCACATTAGGAGTTGCTTTTGGTTTGGGATACAGAATTACACTTCCCACTACTGAGGATTCCAATTCAGTACCTTCTATGAAAAAAACCTCTCCAAGTGATTGAGACTACTGGGCAGGTTTGGAAATTACTGTGTCTAGACCCGGCACAGTGGCTCACGCCTGTAATCCCAGCACTTTAGGAGGCCAAGCCAGGTGGATCACTTGAGCCCAGGAGTTCAAGACCAGCCTGAGCAACATATTGAGACTCCATTTCTAAAAAAAAAAAAAAAAAACATTAGCTGGGCATGGTGGTGTGCAACTCAGGAGGCTGACTTCGGAGGATTGTCTGAGCCAGCAGAGGTTCCAGTGAGCTGAGATTGCACCACTGCACTCCAGCCTGGGTGACAGAGTAAGACCCTGTCTCAAAAAAAAAAAAGAAAAAACCTCAAAGCCTTGGGATGCATACTAAACATATATAGCAAATGCTGAGCAAATATTTGTTGAAATGAATACAGTAAAGTTAGATATTTTTATTAAGCATCACTAGTAAATTCTTCCATGTCATAGACTAGGAGTACAATATTACATAATATTAAAACAGAAAAGACCAGCTTGGTGTGGTGGCTTACGCTAGTAATCTCAGTACTTTGGGAGGCTAAGGCAGGAGGATCACTTGAGCCCAGGCATTTGAGACCAACCTGGGCAATAGAGCAAAACCCCATCTCTACAAAAATTAAAAATTCAAACAATTTTTTTAATTCAAGAATGATCCCAGAGTGGTGGTGCACACCTGTAGTCTCAGCTTCTCAGGAGGCCGAGGTGACAGGATCACCTGAGCCCAGGAGGTAGAGGCTGCTGTCCTTGATCAAGCCACTGCACTCCAGCCTGGGTGACAGAACAAGACCCAGTCTCAAAAGAAAGAAGAGAAAAAACTCCACAACTCCAGGACAACTGTACAACCCTCATGAACCTGATCCAAAGGACCAAGAGTATAACCAAGCCAGGCGCGGGGGCTCATGCCTGTAATCCCAGCCATTCAAGAGGCCAAGGCGGACGGATTGCTTGAGCCCAGGAGTTCGAGACCAGCCAGGGCAACATGGCAAGAACCCCTCTCTACGAAAAAAATAAATAAAAGCAAAAATTAGCCGGGTGTAGTGGTACACTCCTGTAGTCTTGGCTACTCAGGAGGCTGAGGTGGGAAGATCACTTGGGCCCAGGAGGTAGAGGCTGAAGTGAGCTGAGATTGCACCACTGCACTCCAGCCTGGGCGACAGAGTGAGACCCTGTCTCAAAAAAAAAAAAAAAAAAAAAGCATAACTAACTGGCCACAAACTCTTAAATGCCCTTATTTTCCCCCTCACCTTAAAAGGTTCTCACAGCCTTCAAAGGTCTCTCTGTCCAACCAGGTAAATCTGGCATTACAATGAATTATAAAACTAACAAATCACTAAGATCACCCATTCATTTTGTACCCTGACCAGAAACAATCTGCCCAAAATGAAAGAGGAAAAAGTATCCCCTGAGTTACATTCCCATGACCCTGCGAATTAGGTAACCACCAAAAGGTCCTTTCTTCTATCCTACAACACAACACTCTATCCTCAGACAGCTCACGCTTGGATCCGATTTCTATAGTTTATTGCTGTAACCACATCACCCCAGTCCTCCTCCCCTCAATAATGTGTGCTTAAAGCATTTTGAGAGGAAAGAATGAACAATGTTATGTGAACAGGGTTCTCCAACTGTATATTACATTACAGAAATGTGGAATGTTTATTTAAAAGGATTATGAGGGTTTTGGCCTTTCTAAGGCAAGAACTCCATTTTCTCCTTCAATCATGAAACTCAATAATTTAAAGATAGAAAGGCTAGAGCCTTTCTTTTTTTTTTTTTTTGAGACAGAGTCTCACTCTGTTACCCAGGCTGAAGTGCAATGGCATGATCTCAGCTTACCACAACCTCTGCCTCCCAGGTTCAAGCGATCCTCCTGCCTCAGCCTCCCAAGTAGCCGGGATTGCAGGCACCTGCCACCACACCCGGCTAATATTTGTATTTTTAGTAGAGACGGGGTTTCACCATGTTGGCCAGGCTGGTCTCAAACTCCTGACCTCAGGTGATCCACCCACCTCGGCTTCCCAAAGTGCTGGGATTATAGGCGTGCGCCACTGCGCCCGGCCCTTAGAGCCTTTCTTAGGAGGTGTCTTATATCGTAATTCTTCCTGGTTGAACACTGCCCTTCATCTTCAAAGCACTAACCATGGTTTGCCAGCGCCTGCTTCCAACAAGAGGACTTGGGTTTTGGAGGCGTTGACTGCCATGGCCAGTCAGCACCCTGCTCACTCAAGTGCACAAAATGAAGACTTATCTTCAACTGTCATTAACATAATGACTGGCCACTCCCAAACAAGCCCATTAATAGCATTCTCTTTTTCTGATATTTTTTTTCTTTTTTTTTTTTTTTTTTTTTGAGACTGAGTCTTGCTCTATTGCTCAGGCTGGAGTGCAGTGGTACAATTTCAGCTCACTGCAACTGCCACCTCCTGGGTTCAAATGATTCTCCTGACTCAGCCTCCCAAGTAGCTGGGATTATAGGCGTGCACCACCATGCCCAGCTAATTTTTTTTTTTTTTTTGTATTTTTAGTAGAGACAGAGTTTCACCATGTTGGCCAGGCTGGTCTCAAACTCCTGACCTCATGATCTGCCCACCTCAGGCTCCCAAAGTGCTGGGATTACAGGCATAAACCACCGCACCCGGTCTTTTTTCTTTTTCTTTTTTTTTTATCGTGTTTAAGTTTTCTTTTTCCTTCATTCGCTTCCGTGTCAAATGCTCCAGGTTTAGGTACAGTATGTCCACGCTCATTTCCTTGAGGCAGGGCTGTGTTTCCCGTGGACGCCAGGCAGCAGCTGTAATACACAGGAGAGACCTTGCCAAGAATACTGACGGCCACAGGATCACCAAAAAAAAATCCCAAATCCATCCCTTCCTTCGACCGCTGCTGCTACGCCCTGCCCAGTCCATGCCGTCTTTACCTGCAGCCCTGCAGTGGCTTCCGACCCCTGTCCCTGCTGCCAGTGCTGTCGGTTCTCCACCTGTCCGCCAGCCAGAGATACCTTCTTAATCACACACATTGTGTCAGGTCACTCCCATGTCCAAACCTTCCAAGGGACTTCCAATTGCATTTAGCATGAAACTACAACTATCGATCCCGTCTCATCCTTCCACCCTGGTCCCCAGATATCTGCTCTCAACGCAGCAGCCAGAGTGATTTAGATCATGTAATTCCCCTGCCCCAACACCTCGCGTGGCTCCCATCTCACTCAGAGCTGACGCCAGAGCCCTCGCGGTGGCCTCCAAAGACCCCACACAGGCCAGCAATCCATTACTCTCAGACCCCATCTGGTACCATTCCCATTCAAACTCTTCACTCCTCCAGGCCTGGAATGCTCTTCCCCCCGTCCCCCAGTGTGGCTTACGTCCCCACCTCACTCCGGGTCATGGCTCCAATGCCAACTCCTCCTGATGCTCCACTGATCACGCTCACACTGCATATTCTCCCCTCCCTCTCTCCCTCACTCCCTTTCCTGTCTTATTTTTTCTCCAGCACCTTGGTCACATCTGACATAATGTAAATGTTACTGGCTCATTTATTGGTTCACAAGGATGCAGCTCCATGAAGTTAAGGATTCTGATCTGCTCTCTTCACTTCTCTTTCCCCAGAACAGTGGGAAAACACTGTTCTCCTGGAACAGTGCTGGTACATCACAAGTGCTTAGTGAAAGCCACCGAATGAGAGAAAGAGCTGACTCCCGCCTTCCCGGCCTACCTCCCCCTCCCAGGCACAGTGACCTTCTCTCTGTTCCTCCAGCAGCCAAGCTCGTGCCCACGTCAGCACGTTGCACACGTGCTGCTCACTTCTACCTGGAATGCTCTGTGACAGCTACTCCAGGCCAGCACTCTCATGTCAGATCCGAAAGTGTCTCGTTTATTCATGAACCTACTTGTTTGTTTTCTGTCTCCACCACTGAAGCAGAATCTCCACAGCAGGGACTTTGTGCTGTTCACAGAGGCTCCCCTGGTGCTTGCGGTGGGCTCAGTATTTAGTAGGTGCTTAATAAATATCTGTTGGAGGTACAACCAATCGAGCTTATGTGGGTATCAGTTTTCTCGAATATAAAATCAGAAAGGTGAGGCTGGATGATCGTTTGCACCTGTAATCACAGCACTTTGGGAGGCCACAGCAGCCCTCGAGTCCAGGAGTTGAAGACCAGCCTGGGAAACACACTGAGACCCCACCTCTACAAAAAAATCCAAAAAACTGCCGGTGTAGTGGTGCACACCGATGGTCCCAGCTTCTCTGGAGGCTGCGGCAGAAGGACTGCTAGAACCCAGGTGGTCGAGGCTGCAGCAAGCCATGATTGTGTCACTACACTTCAGCCTGGGCAACAGAGTGAAACCCTGTCTCAAAAAAATTTTATATATATATACACACACCCACACTATATGTATATATGTATATATTTTATAATATATATTATATATATTATTATATATTTTATATATATATGCCTGCCTTGGCCTCCCAAATGCTGTCATTACAGGTGCAAACCACTCATCCAGCCTCCGCTTTCTTATTTCATATTAGAGAAAACTGAGACCCACATAAGCTCAATCGGTATATATACATAAAATAAGAAAGCTGATACTCTAAGATACTCTCTAGCTAAGACACTCTCTAGGTCTCTTTGGGCTCTGAAATGTTGATGGCACATTCTTGTAACACAGTAGAGTTTACAAACAGCCTTCACGTATAACAGCTCTCGCAGAGCCCTGGAAGGTAATTAACCCGATTGTAATCATTCAGTTTTTTTGCATCTGAAAAAAAATTGTTGACGATGAGACTGGTCCAAAGAGACAGCTGTTAACTGATGAAGCTGGGTCGAAATCCACAATTTTGTCAGTGCCGCTACAATGGTAGCAGAATTAAGCAGGATTTTCTAGTCCTTACAAATAGGTTCCAGACAGCACAGATTTGCTGGTTTACTTCACACTAATCCAAAAAAGTACTTCGTATGAACTTCCAATTGTTTTCCCGAGTTTTCCCTGAACACGCTGGTCATCTGAGAATGAAGAGTCAATCAGTACAGACTTATGGGCTCAGGAGTACCTGACCGTTGAACACGGAGATCTGTGTAGGGAACTGCGTCCTTCGAAGCAGGCACTGGAATCCCTGTTTTCAGCTCGCTGGGTGTGTGGAAGCATCTGTCCGAGCTCCCCCAGCCCGCCGAGGACGGGGCGCCCCGCAGCAGGGCAGGCGCGCTCAGGAAGAGGAGAACGACGTTCTCAGGTTGTGGCCTGAGTGTGGAAAGCTGCGCGAGTTCCAGAGGGCGCCTGGGAAACTCCGCCACTGTGCCCGGCTGAGACTCCGGGGTCCCTGTCCCCACCCGCCCTGTCCCGCGCGCGGCTGAGGCGCACGGAGGGCAGGGGCAGCCCCGCACTCCCGCAGACCCCCGGCCCCGGGCCCCGCCTCACCCGTAGGTGGTCAGCAGCGCCTTGTTGACCAGCACGATGAGGAAGGAGCAGGTCCCGTAGAAGAGCGCCGACAGCAGCCGGGCCACCCGCGAGGGCAGCCGCGCCGCGCCGGGCTCCCCGCCAGCGCCCTCGGCCTCGGCCTGGCAGGCGGCCGTCATCTCCCGCGGCCGCGCGGACCCCGCCGTCTGCCAGCCCCGGCCGCGCACTGGTCCCGCCCGGCCGGGCCGGGGAAGAGGGCGCGGCAGGAACAGGAAGAGCCCGGCGCAACCCCAGGTCCCGGCCCGCCCCCTGCCGGCGCCCCGAGGCCGGCGCGGGAGGACCCTGCGCGGTGCGCCTCACCCGGGCTCCAGGCACCTCCTCCGGTCTCCAGGGCCAGAAGCGCATGGGGGGGTTGAAAAGCGCTGGCTTCCTCCAGACTTTCCTGGAGAGAAACGCTTCAGTACGTCTCAGGACTTGTTCTGCTTTTTTTTTTTTCCTGCAACTTTTTTGTTTAGTGTATAATTTACGTGCAATGAAGTGTACACATCTTGCCAGTCCATAGTTTCAGATGAGCTTCGACAAAGGCATCCACCTGAGTAACCACTCAAAACAGAACATTTCCATCGCCCCAAAAAGTTCCCCTTACTGCCCCTTTTAAGTTAACGCCCGCATCTCATGGATGACTATTGCTGCAGGTTAGATTTGCCGTTTCCGGAATTTCAAATAAACAGGGTGCTTTCTAGAATTTATGAATGAGCGTGTGGTCTCAGGGTTTTTCACTCCATGTTGTGGACTCGACCATGTGGTTTGTTTAATCGTTGAGTAGTATCACAAATTGTGTCTCCATTGGTTGTTTCGTTTAGGACCCTTAGGAAAAATGCTTCCATGAAAATTCGTGAGCGTTTGTGGGACCTGTGTTTTCATTTTTCTTAAATAAATATCTAGGAGTGGAGTGGCTAGGAGTAAGGTGGGTGAAGCCTTGGGACTTGGGTGTCCTCTGGGTGCTTTGTAGCAGGTCCACTCCTCGTGGAGGGCCCTTTGCCTTCGGGTCAGGTCAGTTGAAGGAGAGCTTCCCAGAACCGCCTAGTCTTGTCAGTCTTTAAAAAAATATGAACTTTTGGCCGGGCGCAGTGGCTCACGCCTGTAATCCCAGCACTTTGGGAGGCCGAGGCGGGCGGATCACAAGGTCAGGAGATCGAGACCATCCTGGCTAACCCGCTGAAACCCCGTCTCTACTGAAAATACAAAAAATTAGCCGGGCGCGGTGGCAGCGCCTGTAGTCCCAGCTACTCGGGAGGCTGAGGCAGGAGAATGGCGTGAACCCGGGAGGCGGAGCTTGCAGTGAGCTGAGATCGCGCCACTGCACTCCAGCCTGGGCGACAGAGCGAGGCTCCGTCTCAAAAAAAAAAAAAAAATTAATTAATTAATTTAAAAACAACAACTATATATATATATGTATATATATATATGAACTTTTAGCTTCTTAGAAAAACTGAAGATTTCAAGTTAAATAAAAGTTGGGGCCCAACTATATAGATGCGCAGAGAATTGTTTTTCTACTCTTAGGCACTAAACAACCAGGAGAATGAAAACTGGGAAACATATTCAGCCCTGATAAGAACTAAAGCAGAACTCGTGAAAATTAGCTAGCATTAAAAAGACCAGAAGAGCCCAAGTTACCCAAAACAAGAAAGAAAAACATGTTAAGTCCGTTTTAAAAGAGAAAATGAATTCATATTCAACTTGAACAGGAAATCATTTTGGTTAATTTCCTCAGAACATTCAATTTTCTTGTGAGTCTCCAAATATTTTGACCGCAAAAAGAATACTTTGAAGTCACTTAATGACAGCCTTCATCATACTTGCATTTAGTTTGCTTGTATATACATACTTCCAGGACCTTAACTCGCTGTCAAAATCCCATCCTTACCCTGTTTAAATAGCAACTCACGCTAAGGAGTTGCTTGCGATATTCTTCTGCACAAGGGTAGGACAGGCTGACCCTTGCCATTGCAAACACACAACTAAAGATCTACCAGAAATAACTGATGAAAAAAGAAAACCAATTTGCTATACTCTTAGATAAGTACACAGGCTTTAAGTGGATTCTTGAGGAGGTGAGCCCAGAGTCAACCCATCCTAAATGTAAGTGAAATGAAATCCCAGTTCCTTATTACCCTAATTTAAGGCCTGGGAATGGGGTGGCAAGAGTTCAATACCTATCCACAGCAGTATATTTTTAACACTGTAGTAATGAACCAGATGAGGAAGTTAAATATCCATAACCTTAAAGGCCATAATTTAAGTAAGAAAAAGCAATCCACACTGTACTTACAACTACGCAAACATGTACTGAAATAATACTGATGGCTGAATATAAGGCTGTAGGTAATGTTTCTGTCTTTTAAGATTTTTTATATCATGGTTATTATATTTTTGATAGGAAAACAAATTATAAAGGCTTTAAGAATGACTGCGTACTTTAAATTTTAAATTAAAATAAATTTTTATTCAAAGCATCTTTTAAAATTACAGCATGTTTATTCTTATGCTGTTAACTCTGCCAAACTACAACTCAGCCATATGAAGCATAAAACACTTCAAAAATTTGAATGTAAACCACATTTTTTAAAACAAAAAGCAGTCTTAACACACCTCAAATTTTAGATACCAATGTATTTTCCCAAGTATATAGCTTATATCAAAAAAGAACATTTTAAATGTTTCTATGGTAAATAGTTGTAATAATTTCTTAAACTGTTGCAATTATACAAATAAAAAATGTTTATGAAAAAACTATTAGAGTTGACAAAAGCTGACTGGAGAAACAAGGAAAACCCTTTCTTTTGAAGGCTTTAAATGCTATCATCTGTGAATTGGCAAATATTTGTATTTGAAAAATTCTTACTACCCTTCCTTCTTTAGTTAAGTTGATCAGAGTTCAAATTTCCCAAGACTGATGAGTGTTGTTTTTAGTTCATTAAATCACATATTTGAGAGCAAACATTCTAGAGGAAATGCTGAAACATAAACCAAGATAATTCAGATGTTATAGTCTCTCTTACCAGCTTGTAAGTGCTCCAAATTAAAATTCTATATACCACATTACAAACAAAATTCTTAGACCATTACAAATATAAATTCTCTTATTACAAAAAAATCCCTAAAGATTTGCAATTTACTGTACAGAGGAATTACATTTTTAAAGTATGTCCTCGTCATACACATTATTTGTAACTATCGTATCTTCTTTCATACTTTTTCTCCTCTTCAAGACATTTACATGCCTCCCCTTCCCCGTGGCTACATATTTTAAACTATCTGTGTACTATGACACATTGGGATTTTTGGATAAAGAAGCCTACTTTCTAATGTTTAAACTACATCTGTAGGAACCCCTTCAACTCAAAAAAGCTAAAAAGGCACTGAAGAGCCTGTATTTCCCTCTATTACTCTGAGTTTTACTCCAATTAAGCAATCTGTAAATTACCATGCTATGCATGTCATTTAGTTCTGTTTAGAACAAAAGCCAAAATGATGGAAGTTTTGCCTACATAAACGAGGTGTTCTGCTCAGTTCTTGATTTTTCTGTTCATGCTTCAGTACATAAAGTGGTGTTTAATGACTTTATTTGGAAAAATGGCTTAAAACCACCACACAAGTTAACACACTTGCAGTTAAAACTATTTCAGAAGCCTACTTATTTGAGTAGCTAATATTTTCTGCAGTGTTTAACTGATAGCTAAATTTAGTGAACACAAAATAGCTTGGCATGTTACTCTGAAGTAAAGCAAGAAGGTGGCTTTATGCACTGAAAATATAAATATGGAGGCTTCCATTTGCTAATAATTCTAAACAAGCAGTAAAATTAAAATGTAGTGTTTGCTAATAAAAGATCTAAAACATTTCACTACAAAACAACCCTGTAGGTGTCCCTTTAGTAAAAATCCAAGTGCCAAATCTCATTACAGGGCCCTTAATATGTATTTTTAAAATTACCAATTACTATGTTACCTAGACTTTGCAAGATTAATCACTCAATTTCAGCAAATGAGAAATATGAAATGTGCAAAAGTTCCCAAGTTATCATGCTAGGGATGACAAGTGCTTTTCAAACTTAAACATTATACTGAGTTGTAAAGCCCCAGAAAGATAGAATAAGACTGATTTTGCTCCAATTTCAAAAACTCTGACCTATTGTGCATCTTACCAAGATCCTCAAATACCTATTTTCTTCTAAGTCCATTACTTAGAACATCTTCCAAAATAGTCAGCCCCCCATTTCTCTAGCCTTAGTGGGCACAGTATTTTGCAATTAAAATTATCTATCTTACATATTTTATACTTTCTTGCTTGCTTCAGTGTTTACGGTATTGTTAAACATACTAATATATATTGTTAAAAATGATCTTATAAATAATCTGTTTCAACTTTCTTTGGCTATTTGTACCATTCCGTTTTTCAAACAAGTGTCTTATTCAGAAAGTGCTTCCTGTGAGAACTGCTTCCAATGAATGCATTAAACTTGCAAAATCTAGCTTCCCACAATATGTAGTTTTCTACCCTGTACTGTGCAATCCATATTTACAAAATATTTTAAACTTTACAACAAATTCATTTCCATATAAAAAAAGTGCATTTCTCTCTCACCCCATATTCTGGGGCAATGACATTCTTCATACATTTCTACAGAATAGCAGCCTATGATAAGCAAATAAGGTGCTTAGCTTATGCCCAAGGATCTACTTTTTAAGTATGCTGGGCAGTACTTTTGTACAGTGGAAGAGTCAGTGTCCAGGCTACTGTCGGAGTGGTGCCCCAGTCAGGTTGGCAAGCTCTATGAGCGCGAGGGCTCCGTGCAGGCGCTCCCGCTGCTCCTGCAGCCGGCGCTGGGCCCCTCTCTTCTCGTCATCCTCCTCATCAGACTGAAGGTATTCCAGAGGGTCCTGCTGCTCCTGATCAGCCTTCTGAACCAGCTTGCCTTTCAAGGTGGGGGTGCGCTGTTCTCTCATTTCCCAATACCTATGTGAAATGCATCCACATTAGTTACGTGGCAGACATGAAATTTCCAAATGTTTACTTTTCTTTTAAAAAGTTCCGAACCACAGTATTACTTTTATGTGGTTCAGTTTATAAAGTTATAAAGTGATTTAACATACATTTCTTATTTATAGAGGGAAGAAACTGAAGTTCAACGAGGTTAAGAGACATGCTCGGGTTTCCATAATAAACCTGGCAGTTCTAGATCTTTTACTCACTCTCAAATCACATAGTTTTTGCCATTAAACTATCGCTGCCTTAAAAAGCCTGTGTGAAAAGGACTAGAGTAAAATACAGAAATAGTAGAAAAAAAGTCTTTAGAAACTTATTTATCCTATCTACAGAGGGATGGCAACTTCTGACAGCGTTAACGCTGTAAAATATTCAACCCACAAACTATGACAAAGTGATTAACATCTGTGACACAGTGTTTATTCGAAAACTTAAAAACACTGCCCTTATTCTATTACATGGCCAGCTGATGATTTACAAGAGAAAATGCAAATGCTCAACTCTTTGGTAACTAAAGAAATGCATATTTAGGCCTGGCGCAATGGCTCACGCCTGTCATCTTAGCACATTGGGAGGCTGAGGTGGGCAGATCACTTGAGATCAAGAGTTCAAAACCAGCCTGGCTAACATGGCGAAACCCCCTCTCTACTAAAAATACAAAAAAAAATTAGCCGGGCGTGGTGGCAGGCACCTGTAATCCCAGATACTCCAGAGGCTGAGGCAGGAGAATCACTTGAACCCGGGAGGCGGAGGTTGCAGCAAGCCGGTTGGGCTGCTGCACTCCATCCAGGGTGACAGAGCAAGACTCCGTCTCAAAAAAAAAAAAAAAAAAGAAAAAGAAATGCATATTTAAATGATAGTAACAGATCATACAAAACTGTCCATACAAAGCCTTGTATATTAATGTTTGTAGTAGCTTTATATGTAATAGCTAAAAATAACCCAAATGCCCATCAACGAGTGAATAAACAAACTACATTTGTATAAAAGTACTATTTTATAGTGACAGCAGATCAGTGTTGTATGGGGGGAAGGGGGACAGGGAGGAATGTGTGGTTCAGTGCACAGAGGGGCACGAGGAAACTTGGAAATGATGGATATGTTCACCATCTTGATTGTGGAGATGGTTTCACAGTATATACATGTCAAAATGTATCAAATTATACACTTTAAATGTATCATAATTTCTTATATGTTACTTATATACCAGCAAAGCTGTTTTTATTTATTTACTTTTATTTTATTTTTTGAGACAGAGTCTGACTTTTGTCACCCAGGCTGGAGGGCAGTGGAACAATCTCGGCTCACTGCAATCTCTGCCTTCTGGGTTCATGCTATTCTTGTGCCTTAGCCTCCTGAGTAGCTGGAATTACAGGCGCCCACCACCATGCCTGGCTAATTTTTTTTTTTTTTTTTTTTTTTTTTGAGACAGAGTTTCACTCTTCTTGCCCAGGCTAGAGTGCAATGACAGGGTTTTACCATGTTGGCCAGGCTGGTCTCAAACTCCCGACCTCAGGTGAGTTTTACAAGGGCTGGGATTACAGGCATGAGCCACCATGCCTGGCCTGTATTTTTAGTAGAGATAGGGTCTTGCCATTTAGCCAGGCTGATCTTGAACTCCTGACCTCAGGTGATCCACCCACCTCGGCCAAAGTGCTGGGAATACAGGCGTAAGCCACCACACCCAGCCCCAACAAAGCTGTTTTTAAAATGACATACAAAAAATAATAATACAACTACCAAATTTCAGGAAATCCAGACTACTCAAAGTGGAAAAGTTTTGGCAATGCCCACAGAGGTCTAAAAAAAGAAGTGCAAATTGTGTAGCATGACTCGAAGGATGACTAGAAAAGGAGAATGCAAAAGATAAGTTCAGCAAGTCAGGAGGAACCAGGTAATGAAGGACTTTGAATTCCATAATAAAGGGTTTAGGCTTTAGACTGAGGATCATACTGACATTTTAGAAAGATCCCTCTGGCAGCAGCATGGAAAATGGATTGAGAGCATTCAAGTGGCTGAATTTGAGTTAGTAAGGAGGTAGATGTCATAACTTGATCACTGAGGAGACAGGAGAAAGACAAGGAGGCGAGGTGCGGTGGCTCATGCCTGTAATCCCAACACTTCGGGAGGTCAAGGCAGCTGAATCACTTGAGGCCAGGAGTTTGAGACCAGCGTGGGCAACATGGCAAGACCCTGTCTCTACAAAAAACTTAAAAATTAGCTGGGTGTAGTGGCACACACCTGTGGTCCCAGCTACTCAGGGGGCTGAAGTGAGATCACTTGAGCCTAGGAGGTCGAGGCTCAATCCTGCTACTACAGTTCAGCCTTGACAACAGAGTAAGACTCTGTCTCAGGAAAAAAAAAAAAAAAAAGACAAGGATGATCAGTAAGCTTCTGGCTGGGGCACAATTAGAAATAATGGGGCAGTAGGAGCCAACCAGGAGAAAGAGGAGGGGAGGAAGTGATGGAGATATTTAGTTTAAGATGCCCCTAGAATAGCCCATCTAAACAGACAATTTCTATGACAGTGCTAACAAATTTCCCTGGACTTGAATAATCAAGTAGTATTTCCAGATTCCATTATCTAATTCTCATGTATTTTTATCCAAACAAAACAGAGTTTATTCCTTCAAATATTTATCAAGGCCCAGAAGCTATGCTAGGCCCTAGGCTTACCGTAATAAACAAGACAAATATAAATACCCCTGCCCCGGGAAGCTTTCCGTCTGGCAGGGAAGGTATATAACAAACATATAAATGTGTGATGGATGTTTTGAAAAGGAAAATGAAAGCATCTGTTAAGTGGGTCTCAGCCCGTTTGTTCCTGAGCGGGTCAGGGAGGCCTTCCTGAGTAAGAGATGAAGGTGAGCAAGAGGCTAAGCCAAGTGGGGAGCAAGTGCTGCAGGCAGAGGAAGCAGGGTGCACACAGGCCCTGACACAAAGGCACCTGTGTTGAGAAACCCGCAGCCCAGCATGGCAGGGGACAGTTGCCTTATCAGAGGGAGGCAGGGCTGCGGCAGCACAGCTAGGAATCCTGGACTTTACCCTAAGCAGCCAGTGAAGGCTTGGAAGAGGCCTGAGCAGCTGCTGCTGGCTTGTGTACAGCAGACAGGTCCTTCAACCAAAATATCCTTAGAGAAATTCTTTTATACTGGCCCCCTTGTTGCCACTGGAAAAAATTAAATTGGTGTTTTTGGAACTTCACCTAAGAAGAACCACTAACATCTATTCCTGGTTTTTTGTTTTTGTTTTCGTTTTTTTTGTTTTTTGAGACAGGGTCTCACTCTGTCACCCAGGCTGGAGTACAGGAGTGCAGTGGGGCCATTTCGGCTCACTGCAATCTCCGCCTCCCAGGCTCAAGCGATTCTCCTGCCTCAGTCTCCTGAGTAGCTGGGATTACAGGCGCGCACCACTACTGCCCAGGTAATTTTTGTATTTTTAGTAAAGATGGGGTTTCACTAAGTTAGCCAGACTGTTCTCAAACTCCTGACCTCAGGTGATCCACCCTCCTTGGCAGTCTATCCCTATTTTAATTGGCACATAGCTAACGCTAACATAAAGAAAATGAAGAGGGGTTGCATTCATGACAAATGAAATACAATACACATAAAACATTCTTTCAAAATGGGAAAACTCTTCCTTTTAAAATAAACTGTGGTCTGGGCACTCCAATTATATTGTAATTGTCTATCACACACAGATCCTAAGATCCTAATACCATTCATAACAATTTTATAGAAAATCAGGGGTCATTTCTAATTATGTTATAAAGTATGTATAAATGCAGCTTATTTAAAATGAGAGGAGTGTCCAAGTCCCTAACATAGCCCAAGCCCACGCTGCGCTTCTTCACGGTGGACTAAAGGCAGCATTCCTGACCTCGCCAGCCACTCGGCCGCGGCCTTGTTGTCGGCAGCCTGATGTTTGCTGAGTGTGTCCGTGGGCTCCTCTCTCTTCAGCCTGGCGTAGGGGTGCTTCGGACAGTGGCGGTTTGCATGGGTGAATCTGCTCAGGCAGCCTTCAAAACACAAGGTTAACACCTGTCAGGATCTGGACATCCAGCACACAAACATGTGGAAAACATTCAGTTTCACTGGTATCCAGAAAAGTAAATTAATACAGTGAAATTTAGGATTTATAATTTGCAGGAGAAAACAATCAAACCAGCGCAGTCTCATGCTAGAGCGGGGACGGGAAGACAGGCACATTTCGGTCATGGCCATGTGTGTCCAACACCATTGGAAAGTGATTTATCAGCATGAGTTCAAAATGTTGAAAATGGGGGGGGTGTAGCAGCTCAAGCCTGTAATGCCAGCACTTTAGCAGGCTGAGGCAGGCGGATCACGAGGTCGGGAGTTAAGAGACCAGCCTGGCCAACATGGCAAAACGCCATCTCTACTAAAAATACAAAAATTAGCCGGGCATGGTGGCCTCTGCCTGTAGTCTCAGCTACTCAGGAGGCTGAGGCAGGAGAATGGCTTCAACCTGGGAGGTGGAGGCTGCAGTGAGCGGAGATCAACCACTGCACTCCAGCCTGGGTGACAGAGCAAGACTCCGTCGCGGGGGTGGGGTGGAGTTCAAAACCTCGGACCTGGGAATTCCATTTGTGGAATCTGTCATAACGAAGCATCCCAAAAGATGAACAAAGCTACAAGTGTGAAAACATTCCTGTCAGCTTTGTTGGTAACAAGAACATTTAAAAAACAAATATTCAGGCCAGGTACAGTGGCTCATGCCTGTAATCCCAGCACTTTGGGAGGCCGAGGCGGGTGGATCACCTGAGGTCAGCAGTTCAAAACCAGCCTGGCCAACATGGTCCCCCATCTCTACTAAAAATACAAAAATTAGCCGGACATGGTGGCACACGCCTGTAATCCCAGCTACTCCAGAGGCTGAAGCAGGAGAATTGTTTGAACTTGGGAAGCAGAGGTTGCAGTGAGCTGAGATCGTGCCACTGCACTCTAGCCTGGGCGAAAAGTGAGAGTCCGTCTCAAAACAATAAAAATAAATAAATAAATAAATAAATAAATAAATGCCGGGCGCAGTGGCTCATGCCTGTAATCCCAGCACTTTGGGAGGCCAAGGCAGGCAGATCACCTGCGGTCGGGAGTTCAAGACCAGCCTGACCAGCATGGAGAAACCCTCTCTGCTAAAACTACAAAATTAACTGGGCATGGTGGCGCATGCCTCTAATCTCAGCTACTCGGAAGGCTGAGGCAGGAAAATCGCTTGAACCCGGGAGGTGGAGGTTGCAGTGAGCTGAGATGGCGCCATTGCACTCCAGCCTGGGCAACAAGAGCAAAACTCTGCCTCAAAAAATAAATAAATATTCATTATTCCACATAGAGGAAACCATTGTGTATAGGCTTAAGCAAACTTGCTAGATGAAAAGTTTGCAGACCTTTGCAACACGTGTAATAATCAAGAAAATTACAGAGCAACAGGACAGACTGCACTGAACTTCAAATATACTGTAACTGCAAACAAATGTGCAGCTTTAGAAACTGATAAAAGATTAAGAAAATCACTTAGGATAATATGCTTACTTCAGTTTAATAATTAAAAAGTTTAAAATGTTGCTCCAAAGGCTGTATTCACTTTTACAGATTTTTCTACTGCCTACAACTGGATATAGTATGTTTAATTGCCCTTTAAGGTTTCATCAAAAAGGATTACCGTATTTTAAAATCAATCATTTATTAAGCCAGGCACAGAAAGACAAACATCACTTGTTCTCGCTTATTTGTAGGATCTAAATATCAAAACAATTGAACTCATGGAGATAGAGAGCAGAACAATGGTTACCAAAGGCTGGGAAGGGGAGCTGCGGGATGAAGGGAAGGTAGAGATGGTTAATAGGTACCAAAAATAGAAAGAATGGATAAGACCTAGTATTTTATAGCACAAGGTGACTATAGTCAATAAATTTAACTGTACATTCTAAAATAACTTAAGAGTATAACGGGATGATTTGTAACACAAAGGACCCATGCTTGAGGGGGTGGATAGCCCATTTACCATGTCAGTATTCAGCACTGCGTGTCTGTATCAAGTATCTCATATACCCCATAAATATGTATACCTACTATGTACTCACAAAAATCAAAACCAACACATTTTTAAAATCAGTCATTTCTGAGAAATTCAGCATGTATCGCAATTATCAAAGAAGAAAGCTTAAAAAGTTTTATAAAATTTATATTAAAAAATCTTTCCCCTCAAAAAAATTCAAGGAAAAGATATTTTGACTGTTACGTCACAACTAGTTACTCCATAAACTTAACTTCGAACACCATACCATTTTCTGAACAGACGAAAGGCTTCTCTCCGGTGTGGAGACGCTGATGTGTCTTGAGCTGTCCACTTTGAACAAAGGCTTTTCCACAGTCTGGATAGTCACACAGATAGGGCCTCTCACCTAAGGAGACAGATGTTAGATATGGTATCTGAGATAATAAGGCCAGAAGAGCAGGGGGATGGGAGAGAATCAGCCTTTATATAGGTCTTGACTCCCAATCACAATAAAACATGTCACAGTCCCTGCGGAGCAGCAGGTGGAAATGCTAATGGCAGCCCTTGGGTGGCATCAAGCGCCTTATCTGCTGGGGAACACAATCTATTCTTTAGGCCTTGAGGTTATCATCTTGAGTTTATCCCAGACTTTTTCTCCCTCATACTCCAAATCACTAGATCTTACTGGTTCTTCACTATGTCTTCCACCCACTCCTGCCTTCCCATTCAGCTTCCCCTGGTCAGACGGGCAGCCCTCCCGCTAGGATGAACCCTCCGACAGCCTCCTGGCCGGCCTCTCGTTTCTCCCCCTGCACAGCACTCCCAGAGTAGCTGGCATAGAAGTCTGTTTTTGTCATACCAAGTAGCCCCTGAACCACCCACAAATCCTATTACACACCTTGAACAAATAAAAATTATCTGCTGACTTTTAAATGGTCCTCTAAGATCGGCGCTCTAGGCAATCTCAGCAACGTCATTAGCTACTGGGGTTAAGGGGCAGAGTTGATCCTTACTTCCCTCCTGGAGAATCATTCCAGCCAGGAAGCAGTTCCTCATCTTGTTCTCATCCTTGAAAATCCAAGTTTCTCTGCCCATTCAAATCTTCCCAATCCTGTAGGCTCTCAATAAGATTCTTCCTATCTCCCCAAATAACTGAATTCTTCCTATCTACCTCCAAATAATTGAACTTTGTATACCTTCATTAACTTGGGGTCCTGTGTTGTTTATGTGTCATGGCAGTCTCCTGCAAAGATTCCTAGCACCTTATACTTCACTTAAATTCCTATACACAACACAGTGCTAGGCTCAAGTGCTGAAAACTTTGTTCAATGATAATTAAACATTATTTATTGAAAAAAACATTCTTTAATCAACAATTATACATTGGTTTGCATTTTCCAATATAACTCAAAGAACAATAACAAGTTCTCCCTAAATTTCTCATTACTTAAAGACATACTAAGTGGTTGTGATAGTTGAATACAAGTTAAAATAAAACACAGATATAGGGAGATTGTTTAAAATAGTAACAGAAAAGCTTTTTACGAAATATACTAATAGGGCTCAACTACCCCTTAGGGATCCTCCTTTCAGTTCCCTGATGTACAGATGTCCAGGCTGATGCCTGGGGTATCGGGTGACACAGTGGGGTATCGGGTGACACAGTGGGGTATCGGGTGACACAGTGGGGTATCGGGTGACACAGTGAGGCATCGGGTGACACAGTGGGGTATCGGGTGACACAGTGGGGTATCGGGTGACACAGTGGGGTATCGGGTGACACAGTGAGGTACCGGGTGACACAGTGAGGTATCGGGTGACACAGTGAGGCAGTGGTGATCAGGACGGCAGTCAGCCCTTTCTTCATTCGCCCACATAGTGTTGAATCTTACCCCCACTGGCAACTCTACGGCCTGCAAACCAGTTATCCGGGGGATATTTTAGAATATTCAGATGGAAAAAAATACATAAAAATTCTCAAAATTAGAATGTTTCATTAAGTAATCATTTTACTAATGGTATCTAAAGTCAAAACTTCTAGACACCTTAGTTTACAATGATTCAAAATTCAAACATTACCCCTTTCCAGGGATTTAACTTAAAAGAACCTCTTTTCTATCGTATCATTTAAATATATATTTTCAAAAACCGCAAGTTAAAAAAAAGTGAGAAACAGGCGAGCACCGTAAACATGGTGGAAAAAAATAGGGGACTGAGGGTTACGAGCTTAAGTTCTAAACCAGTACTGCCCAGTGAAAGACAGTATGACCACTTCTCGAAGGTACATTAGAAAAAGTAAAGAGAAAGAGGTGAAATTAATTTTTTTTTTTTTTTGAGATTGAGTTTCGCTCTTGTTACCCAGGCTGGAGTGCAATGGCACGATCTCGGCTCACCGCAACCTCCGCCTTCCGGGTTCAAGCGATTCTCCTGCCTCAGCTTCCTGAGTAGCTGGGATTACAGGCATTTGCCACCACGCCCGGCTAATTTTGTATTTTTAGTAGAGATGAGGTTTCTTCATGTTGGCAAGGCTGGTCTTGAACGCCTGACCTCAGGTGATCTGCCCGCCTCGGCCTCCCAAAGTGCTGGGATTACAGGCATAAGCCACCCACCCGGCCGTAAAATTAATTTTAATAATATATTTTATTTAATCCAATTTATCTAAAAGTGTCATTTCAATACATAATCAACAGTAAAAATTATTCACTCTTTTTTTCATATTAAGTGTATGTTATATTTACTGCCCATCTCAATTTAGACTACACACATTTCAAGTGCTCAGGAGTCACAGTAGCTGCTGTTCGGGGCGGTGTGGCTCTAGCCTTAGAGGTATGAGAGACTGATTGTAAGCCAGCAGTAGTTGGATTTTTGGCACCTCAGTTTCCTCACCTGCAAACTATTAGATGAACTATAAGATTCCTTCCTTTGGGGCCAACTTTATAGCGAGAACAAGGGACCTCTATACTTTTTTTTTTTTGGCCCTCTAAATGATATTTAAATGCAAATATAATTTCCATATGCAAATACAGATATACCATAATCTTGGGATAGCTGCCTACCATAGTTCACCACAGATTTAATGCTTAGGTCGGATGTACTGATAGCACACTGAGGACTCTAAAAATTATATTAAAAACTTGACAATTACAGTTTTTGGCGTACAGATGAATTTTAACAATTATATAGATAAAAGTATATCAAGTAAAATTCAGGCAGGTAGGGGGTAAAACTAAATTTGCCAATAACATGACTATGACATCTAGGTTAATTACCATAACTTTAGAAATCACATGTAACCAGTATTCATAAAACCACTATTCTCCACCAAAAAGAAACTGACTATACTGCCTTTTTAAAAAACTTCACAACTAATAGTGTTAATGTAAGAAAATATAAGGCAACTAAAAAGGTAATTTATTACTCAGTATCAAACGAGCTTTCAGTTAAGTGTTACTTCTGGCCGGGCGCGGTGGTTCACACCCAGCACTTTGGGAGGCTGAGGCAGGCAGATCACAAGGTGAGGAGTTCGAGACCAGCTTGACCAATATGGTGAAATCCTGTCTCTAGTAAAAATACAAAAATTAGCCAGGCATGGTGGTGCGTACCTGTAATCCCAGCTACTCACTCAGGAGGCTGAGGCGGGAGAATTACTTGAACCCAGGAGGCAGAGCTTGCAGTGAGCCAAGATGGCGCCACTGCACTCCAGCTTGGGAGACAGAGCGAGACTCTATCTCAAAAAAAAGAAAAAAAAAAAAGTGTTACTTCTGACAGTCTCTATAAAATTTGCTCAACTTACCTGTATGAGTCCTTTTGTGAGCCTGGAGCGATTTCTCCCGTGGAAACACCCTATTACAGATGTTACAACGGATTCTGCTGGATGAATGCTCTCCTTCATTTATTAAATCACGGACAGTATCTGCTCTGGGCCTACCACGTCGGATTCCATCCTGTTGATAATTTTTATAAACATTAATGCAATTTCTTTAACTCTACTTATTAAAGCAACATATCATAATATAACTTTTAAAAATCTTTCTTGGGAGCTGGGCACAGAAGCACACACTTAATAGTCCCAGCTATTTAGGAGGCTGAGGTAGGAGGATCGCTTGAGGCCAGGGTTCAAAGCAACATAGCACAAAACATTTTCCTTTTGTCTCTAAAAACAAAGCAAAAGTCTTTCTTAAGGGACATCAGTAAAAATGGTGAAGCAGGTAACTCCAACGGCCCATCCCTTCACAGATGACTGAAAAATCCAGCAAAAACTGTCAGAATCGGCTTTGTCACAAACCAGAAAATACATTTATAGCAACTCAGCAAATTGAATCAATAAGAAAGCAAGTTGAAACAGTGGAAAAGCTTTGCAGCATGTTGACCTGCCCTCTCTCTTTCCCTTCCCCAGTGGCAGTCTTGAAGACAGCAGCCTGCATTCCCGGTCTGGGAACCTACTCCCTCAGTCCCTGCTTCCAGAGGGAGAAATTCTGAAAGAATTGCGCTTGCCTGTTTTGAGCTTGCGGGTTACCTGAAGGACTGACACATGGTGTCGGTCTTTGTTTTCCCTAACGTGGAACAGGTCAGAGAGGTGTCTCCTCAGAGGGTATTGCTCAAAAACCTTGTAAGGCAAATAACAATCTGCAGCCACCTTGGGCAAAAGATTTCAGCTGAGGCAAACAGACACACCAACAGCCTGAGAGGAAAAGCTGGGAGGAAGTTTCTTTTAGAAATTAGGGCATTCAACAATGTCCACTTACACTAAGGTTAGGAATTTAGAAAGTCACGCATATATGCCCAGGGCAGGAAGCATGCTCAGAAAAGATCTGAAAAGACCCTCTAGCTGAACTGTAGGCTCAGCACAAGCAGGAAATGAGGCTAGAGTAGAGTTGTAAACAGCAGGGCTAAGCAATGACAGTGCCCCCAACACAGCCATTCTGCATAGACTGGAAGAAGGTGGTTGTCCTCCTTTCTTTCTACTCTTTTTTGGGGGATGGTGGAGGGAGGCTCTAGGTATTCAAAAAAGTCTGGCAAAATACTAGTGGTGGCTCAGCCTGTAATCCCAGTGACTCAGGTGGGAGGATCACTTGAGCAAAGGAGTTCAAGGCTACAGTGAGTTTTGATACCCCTGAACTATAGCCTGAGCAACCGAGTGAGACCCCATCTCTAAAAAACAAAAAACAAAGCACCAGGCGTGGTGGCTTACACCTGCAATCCCAGCACTTTGGGAGGCTGAGGCCGGTGGATCACCTGAGGTCAAGAGTTCAAGAGCAGCCTGGCTAACATGGCGAAACCCCGCCTCTACTAAAAATACAAAAATTAGCCGGGTGTGGTGGCACACGCCTGTAGTCCCAGCTACTCAGGAGGCTGAGGCAGGAGAACTGCTTGAACCCGAGAGGCGGAGGTTGCAGTGAGCTGAGATCACGCCACTGCACCCCGGCCTAGATGACAGAGCGAGACTCCATCTCAAAAAAACAAAAAGCAAACAAAAAAGCATCAGCTGAACCAGGCTAAGAAAGAGACTTTAGAGAACAAACACAACAAAGAACACAGAATTTAGAAAGAGTTTAGAATAGTCACTAAACAACTACAACTCACAGCAAACAACAAAAACTCAGAAGGAAGGGTCTGATTTCCGGAGTCACCACATGATAATATTCAAAACATCCGGTTTTCAACAAAATGTTACAAAACATGCAAAGAAATAAAAGCAGTATGGTACATACGCAGGAGAAATTAACAAAGAGACTGAGAAGAAGAATAGACATTGGATTTACTAGACAAAGATTTTAGATCAACTGTCTTAAATATGTTCAATGAGCTAATGGAAACGATGGACAAAGAATAACAGGAAGCCTGGGTAACATAGCGAGACCCCCTCTCTACAAGAAATAAAAATAAATTAGCCAGGCATGGTGGCACTTCTCCCAGGCTACTTGGGAGGCTGAGGTGGGAGAATTACTTGAGCCTGCAAGGTCAAGGCTGCAGTGATCCATGATTACAATACTGCTCTCCGGCCTGGGCAATAGAGCGAGACCCTGTTTCAAAAAAAAAAAAGAAAAAGAAAAAGAAAAGAAAAAGGAAAAAGAATGACAAGAAACCAGGAGAACAAGGTCTCAACAAACAGAAAACCAACATCGAGACAGAAAGTATAAAAAAGAATCAAATAGATATTCTGGAGCTGAAAAGTACAATAACTAAAACAAAACAAAAAAAAACTTCACTAGAGAATTTCAATGGCAGATTTGAACTGACAGAACAATCAGCCAACTTGAAGATAGGTCAGTTGAATTTATCCAGTCTGAAGAATAGAAAGAAAAAAGAATGAAGGGCAATCATCAGAGTCTAAGATGCCTATGGAACCATCAAGCACACCAACATACATATAACTGGAGTTGTAGAGGCAAGAGAGAAAAGGGAAGAATATCTGAAGAAATAATGATGGAAAACTTCCCAAATTTGATAAGACACAAATCTAAACACCCAAGAAGCTCAATAAGCTTCAAGAAAAATAAAGAGATCCACACCAAGACATGTTGTAATCAAACTGTCAAATGACAAAAAGAATCTTAAAGCTGCAAGAAAGCAGTGAGTTGGATAAGTACTGTGGCTCAAGCCTGCAACCCCAACACTTTGGGAGGCCAAGGCAGGAGGGTCACTCAAATCCAGGAGTTTGAGACCAGCCTGGGAAACACAAGGAGACCTCATCTCTACAAATAATTTAAAAATTATCCGAGTGTGGTGGTACACACCTGTGGTCCCAGCTACTCAGGAGGCTGAGGAAGGAGGATCAGCTGAGCCTGGGAGGTCAAGGCTGCAGTGAGCCATGATCACGCCACTGACTTCAGTCTGGGGACAAAACAAGACGGGGTCTCAAAAGGAAAAGAAAGTGGTTCATCATGTAAAAGGGGTACTTGATAAGATTAACAGCTGACTGGGAGGCCAAGGTGGGCAGATAACGATGTCAGGAGCTCGAGACCAGCCTGACCAACATGGCGAAACTCTGCCTCTACTAAAAATACAAAAATTAGCCAGGTGTGGTGGCGCATGCCTGTAATCCCAGCTATTCAGGAGGCTGAGGCAGGAGAATCGTTTGAACCTGGGATGTGGAGGTTGCAGTGAGCCAAGATTGCACCCTGCACTCCAGCCTGGGAGACAGTGTGAAACGCAGTCTCAAAAAAACACAAAACAAAAAAAAAATTTAAGTTAGCAAGGTGCAGTGGTGTGTGCCTATAGTCCCAGCTACTCAGGAGGCTGAGGCAGGAGGATCACTTGAGCCCAGGAGGTCAAGAATATAATGAGCTATGATCACACCACTGCACTCCAGCCTAGGCAACAGAGCAAGACCCTATCTCTTTTAAAAAAAAAAAAAAAAAAAAAAAAAAAGGACGGGCGCAGTGGCTCACCCTGTAATTCCAGCACTTTGGGAGGCCGAGGTGTGCAGGTCATGTGGTCAAGAGATCAAGACCATCCTGGCCAACATAGTGAAACCCCGACTCTACTAAAAATACAAAAATTAGCTGGGGGTGGTGGCGCGCACCTATAGTCCTAGCTGCTCAGAAGGCTGAGGCAGGAGAATCGCTTGAACCCAGGAGGTGGAGGTTGCAGTGAGCCGAGATTATGCCACTGCACTCCAGCCTGGTGAAAGAGCCTAGACTCCATCTCCAAAAAAAAAAAAAAAAAAAAAAAAAGGAAGAAAGAAAAAAAGACAGAAAGAACAGTGAAAGGCCAGAAAAACATATAACATTTAGAAATACATATACACCTAAGAACAGAGCCCCCTGCAAAAGGTGACAGAATTAAAAGGAGAAATAGTTCAAAAACAGCTAGTCTTAGATACCCTACTTCCTTTATTTCTTTTTTTCTTTTCTTTTTTTTTTTTGAGACAAGGTCTCACTCTTGTTGTCCAGGCTGGAGTGCAGAGGTGCAGTCTCAGCTCACTGCAACCTCCACCTCCCGGGTTCAAGCAATTCTCCTTTCTCCTGCCTCAGCCCCCCGAGTAGCTGGGATTACAAGTGCCCGCCACCACGCGTGGCTAATTTTTGGTGGGGTTTTTTTTGTATTTTTAGTAGAGACAGGGTTTCACCATGTTGGCCAGGCTGGTCTTGAACTCCTGGCCTCACGTGATCCGCCCACCTCGGCCTCCCAGATTGCTGGGGTTACAGGCGTGAGCCCCTGTGACCAGTTAATACCCTACTTTCAATAATAAATACGACAACTAGGCAGAAGATCCACAAAGATATTCTCCAACATAGACCATATGTTAGACCACAAAAAAGTCTCAATAAATTTTAAAAGACTGAAAGCATTCCAAGTATCTTCTCTGACCACATGGAATGAAACTTCACAGAAGGAAAACAGGAACAAATATATAGAAATTAAACAGCACATTTTTTTTTTTTTGAGACAGAGTCTTGCTCTGTTGCCCAGGCTGGAGTGCAGTGGCACAATCTCGGCTCATTGCAACCTCCACCTTCCGGGTTCCAGTGAGTCTCCTGCCTCAGCCTCCTGAGCAGCTGGGACTACAGGTGTGCGCCACCACACCCAGATAATTTTTGTATTTTTAGTAGAGACAGGGTTTCACCATGTTGGCCAGGCTGGGCTCGAACTCCTGACCTCGTGATCCACCCACCTTGACCTCCCAGAGTGCTAGGATTACAGGCGTGAGCCCCCGTGCCCAGCCCAACACACTCTTAAATAGCCAATGGGACAAAGAAGAAATCACGAGGGATAAAAGAAAATACCTTGACACAAATAATACCAAAAACACAACATACCAAACTTACTAGGATACCATTCAGGAATTAGATGACTTAAAATTGATAAGACAGCAATGCTATCCAAAGCAATCTTACAGCCACAATGCAATCTCTATTAAAATTCCAGGGGTTTTTTTGTGTTTGTTTTTTGTTTTTTTGCAGAAATGGAAAAGGCGATCCTCAAGTTCATATGGAATTTTAATAAGAGGCTCCAAATAGCTAAAACAATCTTGAAAAAGAGATCAAAACAGGAGGACTCATACTTCCCAATTTCAAAACGTACTAAGCACTGGCAATTAAGACAGTGTGGTAATGGCATAAGGAAAGACATATAGACCAATGAAATAAAATTTAGAGTACAGAAACCAGCCTATACATGAAAGGCCAATTGATTTTCAACAAAGGACCCAAGAACGTTCACGGAGAAAGAACAGCCTCTTTACCAAATGGCTCTGGGGTGACTGGATTTCCATATACCAAAGGATAAAGTTAGACCCTGACCTTACACTATATACAAAAACTAACCCAGAATGTACCACAGAGCTAAACGGAAGAACTGGAACTCGAGAGCTCTTAGCTGGACATGGGAGCCCACACCTGTAATCCCAGCACTTCGGGAGGCCGAGGCGGGTGGATTGTTTCAGCACCAAAGTTGGAGACCAGCCTGGGCAACATGGTGAAATCTCATCTCTACCAAAAACACAAAAAGTCAGCTGAGCAGGGTGGCGCGTGCCTGGAGTCCCAGCTACTTAGGAGGCAGAGGTTGCAGGGGGCCAAGATCACGCCACTGCATTCCAGCCTGGGCAACAGAGTGAGACCCTGTCTCAAAAAAAAAACAAAAACAAAAACAAAAAAGATTGTAATGTTCTTAAAAGAAAACATAGAGATGAATCTTCATGACTTTATATTTTTTAATGGATTCTTAGATATGGTACCAAGAGCTGAGCAACAAAATAAATTGGACTGAATCAAAATGTAAAACTATTGTACATCAAAGGACATTATGAAGAAAATGAAAGGCCAACATACAGAATGGGAGATATTTATTTGCAAACCATACATCTGATAAAGGCCTAGTATCAAGGATATAAAAAGACCTCTTAGAACTCAACAACAACAAAAAACACAAAAAACTCAATTAAAAAATAGGCAAATGACTTGAAGAGACATTTCTCCAAAGCAGTTATATGGCCAACAAATGCAGTTATATGGCCAGCAAATACATAAAAAGATGCTCAAAATCAGCCAGGCGCAGTGGCTCACACCTGTAATCCCGGCACGTTGGGAGGCCAAGGTGGGTAGATCACCTGAGGTCAGGAGTTCAAGACCAGCCTGCCAACATGGTGAAACCCCGTCTCTATTAAAAATACAAAAATTAGTTGGGCATGATGGTGAGTGCCTGTAATCCCAGCTACTCGGGAAGCTGAGGAGGGAGAATCACTTGAACCCCGGAGGTTGCAGTGAGCCAAGATCGCACCACTGCACTCCAACCTGGACAACTGAGCAAAAACTGTCTCCAAAAAAAAAAAAAAAAAAAAAAAAAACTCAAAATTATTCATCATTTAGGAAAATGCTAATTGAAATCACAATGAGATACTACTTCGCACCAACTAGGTTATACTATACTGGGAGAAAAAGGGAAAATAAGTAGGAAATAGCTTTTTCTAAAACATGTAGAGAAATTGGAACCATCATATACTACTGATGAGAATGTAAAATGGCTCAGCCACTGTGGAAAAGTTTGATAGTTTTGTATCAATATCATATATATATACACACACATACACAATGGAATATGTATATATACATATAATGAAATTATTCAGCCATGAAAATAATGTGTGCTACAAAGTGGATGAACCTAAAAAACAGTATGCTAAAAAAAGAAGCCAAACACAAAAGACAACATATTATATGATTTCATTTAATGAAATATCCAGAATAGGTAAATCCACAGAGACAGAAAGTAGGTTGTTGGTTTCCAAGGTCTGCATGTCGTTGGGAACAAGGAGTCATGGCCTAATAGATCAAGTTTTCTTTAGAGGTGATAAAAATGTTTTGGAACTTGTACAACACTGTGAATGTACTAAATGTCACTAGATTGTACACTTTAAAATGATTAATGTTATGTAATTTCACGTTGATTAAAAACCTAAGGAAATCTGAATATGCTATGGGCTTCAGTTAATACTAGTGCATCAATATTGGTTCATTAATTTTTAACAAATGTACCACACTAGTGTAAGATGTTAACGGGAAAGCTGGGTGTGCAGTTTATGGGAACTCTCCGTGCTATCTTCACAGCTTTTCTATACAGCTAAAACTAATATAAAATAAACATTTACTTGAAAGAAACTTTGTTTCCCAGTTAAGTGAACTTTCACACATACAAGTTACATGAAAAAAAATAATAAAAAGATCACATACAACTACATCTAAAATGAAGATGCTTTTAGGGCTTTCAATATCAAAACTCAAAGCCTTCCAAAAGCTTAAACATCAGCCTGAAACCTTGAAGGATAGTAATAAGCTACAGCAAAATTCCCTTCAATCAAATTTTCACATTGAAAGAAAAGATCGATCCCTACATGGATGAGTTATCTTCTAGGATAAATCATGTTTTAAGAAAATCCTTAGATATTAAAATCTATATTCAGCACAACTTAATGACCTGATTTCAGTCTTATACCATGAATATTCAAATTAGTTGTACACTTACTACTTGTATTCTAAAAGTCTACAGAAAGTTTTCAAAAGATTTAATGAAGTCTCCACCTATTTTTCCTTCAGTCATACAGGCAGTATACTCAACAGGAACACCTAAAAATTATTAATAACTGAAGAAATGTGTTTTATGTTGGTAGTATAAATTCTCATTAGCCATTCCAGTTAATTTTTAATGATTCAGAACGTGGGGGTCAGGCACAGTGGCTCACATCTGTAATCCCAGCACTCTGGGCGTCTGAGGTGACAGGGTCGCTTGAGGCCGGAAGTTAGAGACCAACCTGGGCAACACAGCAAGACCCCATCTCTATTATTAAATAAATAAATAGATAAATAAATAATTTTTTAAAAACAGAATTTTTTAAAAATTAATTATTTATTGGGATATGCGAATTTTTTAATTAATTAATTAATTATTGGGATATGGGAAGGCTACATATCCAAAAGAAATGAAAACAGGATCTCAAAGAGATATTTGGACATCTGTGTTCATTGCAGCATTATTCACAATCAACAGTAACCCAAATGTCCACCTACTGATGAATGGATCAATAGTGCTATATACAGTTTAGCCTAAGCTAACTGACTCAGTGTGTTAGTAACAATGGAGTATTACTCAGCCTTGAGAAAGATGGAAATCCTGCCATATGCCATAACATGGATGAACTTTTAGGAAACTATGCTAAGTAAAACAAGCCAGTGACAAAAAGGTAAATGCTGCATAATTTCACCTATATGAGGCATCTGAGGTCATCAAACTCATAGAAGAGTGGTGGTTGCCAGGGAGTAGGGAGGGGGAAAGGCAAGTTCAGTGAGTATAGAGTTTGTTTAAGATGAGTCAATTCTAGGGACTTGCTGCACAACCGTTTACATATCGTTAACACTACTATACTGTACTGTATACTTAAAAATGGTTAAGGTAGTAAATATTACAGGGTTTTTGCCACAATTTTTAAAATGTGTGAGAAGGCACTGTGGCAGATATTATTGCAAAAACATTCCCTGCCCCTTTCACTGTGGGTCCAGAGTCCAACTTAGCCATGACTTGCTTTGGCCAATAAAAGGCGAAAATAGCGTGTGTAGTTTGGATGTTTGTTCCCTCCAAATCTCATATTGAAATTTGATCCCCGGTATTGGAGGCGGAGCCTAGTGGGAAGTGTGTGGGTCATAAGGACAGATCCCTCATGAACAACCAGATGCTGTCCTCGCTCATATTCTTACCATGAGATCTGACTGTTAAAAAGAGCCTGGCACTTCTTCCCCTCCCTCTTGTTCCCCCTCTCACCATGTGAAACCTGCTCCCCTTCACCTTCTGCCATGATTTGAAGCTCCCTGAGGTCCCCTCGCCAGAAGCAGATTCTGGTGCCAAGCTTCTGGCACAGCCTGCAGAACTATAAGCCAAATAAACCTATTTTTCTCATAAATCACCCAGCTTCAGGTATTCTTTTATAGCGATGTAAAATGGACTAACACAACATGTGGCTCTACCATCTCTGTTTTCTCTCTGCTTTGAGACCCATCTGTCCCAGCTTGGAGAGATTCCTTCAGGATCCTAGAATGAACGGAATGTGGAGCACACCAGTGGCCAACCCTCCCCGGACATATAACATGAGCCATGCTGAGGCTGAGATTGCCATCTTGAAGTTGCATTCTGCAGCCTGCTTTTTAGCCTAAGCTAACTGACTTAGTGTGTTAGTAACAAATATCTGTTGATGAAACAAAAAGCTCATCAACCTTACTTAATTCCTCAAGAAATTCCCATGTATAATGAAGCAGGAATTAGCAAGATCCTAAATGGACCATGACTTATCATTAAAGTACAAATTAACAAACCAACTCGTGGCCGTTATTGGTGATCAACAAATTCTTCCATCTTCACTCCTGGGCTGTGATCCTCAGTAGCCACATTTAGCTCAAGTCTTGCTTGCTAAAATTATTAACCCAGAGTCAGACAGAAGGAGCTACACAGGAGTGAAATGTTTATTGCCATCATTTATTAAGCCACAATAATTTCATGGATTATTGCTGGTTATGGTCATATCATGAATAAGTGTTTTAATAAGTACAAAATAAATATAAAAGAATATAGCATCTGTGATCAATAAAAATAGCAGCTGATTCTGTTAAGAAAGAAATAGAACATGAAATCAGGTCAATTAAAAACCATAGGCCTGGCCGGGTGCAGTGGGTCACGCCTGTGATCCCAGCACTTTGGGAGGCTGAGTTGGGCAGATCACGAGGTCAGAAGATCGAGACCATCCTGGCTAACACGGTGAAACCCAGTCTCTACTAAAAAATACAAAAAATTAGCCAGGCATGGCGGCAGGCACCTGTAGTCCCAGCTACTCCGGAGGCTGAGGCAGGAGAATGGCGTGAACCCAAGAGGCGGAGCTTGCAGTGAACTAAGATCACCACTGCACCCCAGCCTGGGTGACAGAGCGAGACTCCGTCTCAAAAACAAAATAAAACAAAACAAAAAAACACCCACAGGCCAGGCACAGTGGTTTATGCCTGTAATCCCAACACTTGGGGAGGCCAAGGCGGGCGGATCACAAGGTCAAGAGATCGAGACCACCCTGGCCCACATGGTGAAACCCCGTATCTACTAAGAATACAAAAAATTTAGCGGGGCGTGGTGGCACACGCCTGTAGTCCCAGCTACTCGGGAGGCTGAGGCAGAAGAATTGCTTGAACCCGGGAGACAGAGGTTGCAGTAAGCCGAGATCGCGCCACTGCACTTCAGCCGGGCGACAGTGCAAGTCTCCGTCTTAAAACAAAACAAAAAAACCGTAGTGGCTGGCCACAGTGGCTCACGCCTGTAATCCCAACACTTTTAAGAGGCCAAGGCAAGAGGATCACTGGAACTCAGAATTCAAGACCAGCCTGGACAACATAGTGTGACTCCATCTCTACAAAAAAAACTTGCCAGGTGTGGTGGCATACACCTGTGGTCCCATACTCAGGAGGATGACTTGAACCTGGCAGGCCAAGGCTGCAGTGAGCCATGATTGTGCCACTGTACTCCAGCCTGGGCGACAGAATGAGACCTTCTCTCAAAAAAAAAAAAAAAAAAAACCTTAGTGATACAAGTCTTCTGCCATAAAAGGATCCCTTTCCTAGTATTTTTAAATATGTAAGAAAGGCTGGGCACAGTGGCTCATGCCTGTAATCCCAACGCTTGGTAATTTGAGGCAGGAGGATTGCTTGAGTCCAAGAGTTTGAGATCAGCCTGGACAACATAGCAAGACCCCCGTCTACAAAAAAAAAAAAGGCCAGGTGTGTTACACACCTGAAGTCCCAGCTACTCTTGCTTGAGGTTGAGGTGGGAGGATCACTTGAAAGTGGGAGGTTCAAGGCTGCCGTGAGCCCTAACAGTGCTACTGTGCTCAGCCTGGGTGACAGAAACTTTGTCTCCAAAACATAAAAAATAAGTAAACAAATAAATATGCAAGAACATACTGCTGACTCTTGCAATTTGAAATAACTGGTTAGTTAACATTAAAAATTTAAGACTAACCATTACTATTAATAAGCATGTCTAACAGTGGGGAAACATTAAAAGTTAACTATGTGGGCCAGGCGTGGTAGCTCACACCTGTATCCCAGCACTTTGGGAAGCCGAGGCAGGCAGATCACGTGAGGCCAGGAGTTCGAGACTATCCTGGCCAATGTGGTGAAACCCTGTCTCTACTAAAAATCCAAAAACTGGCCGGGCGCAGTGGCTCATGCCTGTAATCCCAGCACTTTGGGAGGCCGAAGCGGGCAGATCACCTGAGGTCAGGAGTTCGAAACCAGCCTGGCCAACATGGTGAAACCCCATCTCTACTAAAAACATAAAAAGTATCCGGGCATGGTGATGCACACCTGTAGTCCTAGTTACTCAAAAGGCTGAGACTTGAGAATCGTTTGAACCCAGGAGGCGGAGGTTGCAGTGAACAGAGATTTACACCACTGCACTCCAGCCTGGGTGACACATCAAGACCCCATCTCAAAAAAAAAAAAAAAAAAAAAAAACGTGAACCATATGGCTGCCTCCCAGCAACTCTAAGAGACTGTTTCTGCCACCAGCAACACATTTATATTTTCCAAATGAGAAAAATGGAGTGAGTGCTGAAATATACAGCATAATACAACATACTGGCCATATACAGGGAAGGGTTCACTAAGTGCATTCTTTGAGGTTTTTTGTTTTGGTTTTGTTTTTTGAGATGGAATCTTGCTCTGTCGCCCAGGCTAGAGTGCAGTGGTGTGATCTCAGCTCACTGCAACCTCCGCCTCCCGGGTTCATGCGATTCTCCTGCCTCAGCCTCCCAAGTAGCTGGGACTACAGGCATGCGCCACCACCCCCAGCTAATTAAGTGCATTCTTTTAGCTCAAAAACTAAGACGAAACAAATAATCATATAATGCCCTAAATAAATGAATAAAGACCATCTTTTAACAATATATACTAAAATAAGCAATGTTATTTAAAGAGGACCCTCTTCCTTTTGGCCTTATCAATGAGAAAACCTTGTTTCTAGGCATCTTCGGACAATTAAGAGTATTACACTCAGCAGCCAAGTGCACCTCTAGGCTAAGAACAGATCTTGTCAAGTCTGTTGACGATTCGCAACACAAAATTATTAAATTGCCAAAAACTTTTGCACACCTTAGTAAATACAATTTTAAAAACAATCTCCATACCTCTAGAAGGTAGATTAGTGATTTTGAAAGTGCTTAGTTATGTGACAACTAAAAAACCTAAAAGTCCTTGACACATTTTTGTAAGTAGAATTCAAATAAAGGGCACAAGCACAACCTAGAAGGAAAACAAAAATAGGTCTCAGACGGAGGTGTGTGAACCTTTTCACATTCAGATTTAGATACAAACTTCCCATGACTTGCATACATGCTTCCTAACCCTACTTCCCATCCTGACTCATCTTCACAACTTCTCAAGTTTTAATTCCAGTTTATTGAATTGAGTGGACTCTTATAAAGCATCTCAATTGAGATATAGATAAGCGGGCCGGGCGCGGTGGCTCAAGCCTGTAATCCCAGCACTTTGGGAGGCCGAGACGGGTGGATCACGAGGTCAGGAGATCGAGACCATCCTGGTGAACATGGTGAAACCCCGTCTCTACTAAAAAATACAAAAAAAAAAAACTAGCCGGGCGAGGTGGCGGCGCCTGTAGTCCCAGCTACTCGGGAGGCTGAGGCAGGAGAATGGTGTGAACCCGGGAGGCGGAGCTTGCAGTGAGCTGAGATCCGGCCACTGCACTCCAGCCTGGGTGACAGAGCCAGACTCAGTCTCAAAAAAAAAAAAAAAAAAAAAAAAAAAAAAAAAGAGATATAGATAAGCTACACATAGTATGTATTTCTTTTCTCTCTTTTTTTTTTTTTTTTTTTTGGAGACAGGATCTCGCTTAGTCGCCCAGGCTGGAGTGCAGTGGCACAATCTCAGCTCATTGCAACTTCCACCTCCTGGGTTCATGTGATTCTCATGCCTCAGCCTCCTGAGTAGCCGGGACTATAGGCGTGCACCACCATGCCCGGCTAATTTTTTTGTATTTGTAGTAGAGACAGGGTTTCACCATGTTGGCCAGGCTGGTCTCTCAAACTCCTGGCCTCAAGTGATCCATCCACCTTGGCCTCTCAAAGTGCTAAGATTACAGGCATGAGCCAGCATGTCCAGCCAATAGTATGCATTTCTTATGTCTACTTATATCAGCTTAATATTTAAAAAACAAAAATAAACCCCTGAAGTCCATTTACATGTGATAGTCCCAGGAGCAGTATAGTATAGGGACTAAGAACGGGGACTACTGAAAGGTTCCAATCAGTTCTGCCACCTTACCATATGATCTTAACTAGACTTTGTCTTGGGGACTCTTATTTCTCATTCCTCATCAGGTAAACAGGATAAAATGAATTAAAAAATTCAAAATGCTCAACAGAGCCCAGCAGTTTGCTGCTAACATTATGAAATGCTTACTCTGTGCCAGGCAATAAATAGTGCCTACTATGTTAACATGACGTTAGGTTTAACACAGTGCTCAAACATTACTATTCATAAATAGTATGAATTTATATATTATGTATAAAGTATTTAAAAATCAGCTATTCGAAACAGTATGTACAGTCTAGGTTTTGAAGTGTTCAGGTGACACAGAAAGGGGAAGCAGCATAGGCAGCCAGTAGCTCCTGCAGGGTGTATAGTATCTGAGAAGCCAGATCCCACCAGCCCCAGTGAAGAAGTAACTTCAAATGCAGTCTGAGTAGAGGGCACAGTGACAAGGTGGGGAGCCTTGGAACAACCCGTGGCCGAAGGCAGTTAGACCTGCTTTCTTCCCTCTCAGAATTCTACAATCCAGAAGAAGACAATATATAATTATATGCCAACAGTGCTAAGCAATTGTGTGATGAGCAGCCAAAATAAGCTGGTAGGTGTTCCCACAGGCGAGGAAGACAGTGTTGGGCAGGAACAAACAAAAGAGCAAGAGAAAGCTGACACAGGGTGTGCAGGACTCAGACGCTAACACCTCCCCTGGGAGCAGTG
The DNA here is from genome assembly GCF_024542745.1 of Macaca thibetana thibetana. Lineage (NCBI taxonomy): Eukaryota > Metazoa > Chordata > Mammalia > Primates > Cercopithecidae > Macaca > Macaca thibetana. Next base: position 108,433,671 of record NC_065592.1, on the reverse strand, counting down.
GCAATGAATAGACAGTAAATGAACGCAAATGTGATTCTCAATCCCACAGCTGTTAGTGCCTCTATGTGGCATATTGGGAGCACGTTATTGGCACTGGCTACATTACAAACTTGTCTCCTGTCTTCCCCAAAAATGAGCAGACTCAGCACAATTCACCGATTGCACGTGGAGATAAAGAACTACAAGTACTTTAAAGAAGCAAAGCAGTAAAACGGGCTGGGACTCCCTATCTTTGTAGTTGAGTGTATTGACCACAAATCAAACTAGGCAACTTCCTTATTTTTTTCTTTTTCTTTCTTGCCCCCACAAAGCTTACTCTAGCAACTTTCTTAAATAAAGGTATATTCCAGACCCTTCTCTCTTATGGTGGGAATGCTAAATAAATGAATTTTTGGAGCTGCATGTGGATTGCTTCATCAATAGAAAGACATATTCAAATCAATTTACCAAATAATTTATGAAAGTTACAACAGGAAAAACTACATGAGAAAGGAAAAAAGTAGAAATATAAAACAGCCTTTTCACTTTTACATGTTTTTTACAACTGTTGGTATACTTTACCTCGGAAAAGAGGTGTACAGCATGGAAATACAATTCAAACCCATGCATCTTGTTAGCAATTTTTTTTTTTTTGAGACAGAGTCTCACTGTGGCCAGGCTGGAGTGCAGTGGCATGATCTCAGCTCACTGCAACCTCTGCCTCCAGGGTTCAAGCGATTCTCCTGCCTCAGTCTCCCGAGTAGCTGGGACTACAGAGGCGTGTGCCACCACACCCAGCTAATTTTTGTATTTTTGGTAGAGACAGGGTTTCACCATGTTGGCCAGGATGGTCTCGATCTCTTGACCTCGTGACCCGCCAGCCTTGGCCTCCCAAAGTGCTGGGTTTACAGGCGTGAGCCTCCGCGCCCGGCCACTGTTAGCAACTTTTATAAAATGTCTGGGTAAGGATAAGTCTGTTTTAGGCCAAAAACAACGTACCTATAGATTTCATCTATATAACAATCTTCTTGGGTGATCCAGAACTAGACTAATCCGTAAGAATAAAACCATAAAGGCAAAATCTTACACAAGAATTTATGAATGTATGCCTTCATATTGTTCAACTACATAATCTAATATAGCGTTTCTTAAAAAAGACTAAAACTTATAAATCGTTAACACAAAAATATCTACGATACCCATCCATCTTTTTTTTTTTTTTTTTTAATGAGACAGAGTCTCTCGCTCTGCGGCCCAGACTGCAGTGCAGTGGCGCGATCTCGGCTCACTGCAAGCTCCGCCTCCCGGGTTCACGCCATTCTCCGGCCTCAGCCTCGCAAGTAGCTGGGACTGCATGCGCCAGCCAACAAGTCCGGCCAATTTTTTTTTTTCCCTGTATTTTTAGTGGAGACGGGGTTTCACCATGTTAGCCAGGATGTTCTCGATCTCCCGACCTTGTGATCCGCCCGCCTCAGCCTCCCAAAGTGCTGGGATTACAGGCGTGAGACACCGCACCCGCAGACACCCATTCATCTTACATCTCACTAAGGGCTACCTAGAGGCAGCCCAACAGTAACTGCAGCCTTCAGTAATACTCAGCAATATTATCAACACTTCTATCGTTAGTTTCTTCAATTTTTTTTTCTTTTTCTTTTTTTTTTTTTTTGAGGCTGAGTCTCCCTCTGTCCCCCAGGCTGGAGTGCAATGACGCGATCTCGGCTCACTGCAACCGCCGCCTCCCGAGTGCTAGCAATTCTGCCTCAGCCTCCTGAGTAGCTGGGATTCTGGGCGCCCGCCACCACGTCCAGCTAATTTTTGTATTTTCAGTAGAGACAGGGTTTCACCATGTTGGTCAGGCTGTTTCGAACTCCTGATCTCAGGTGATGCACCCGCCTCAGCCTCCCAAGTGCTGGGATTACAGGCGTGAGCCACCGCACCCAGCAAGTTTCTTCAATATTTTTTAAAGAGTTGAGGTCTTTGTCACTCAGGCTTAAGCGCAGTGGTGCTATCATGTCTCACTGTAGCCTCAAACTCCTGGCCTCCAGTGATCCTCCTGCCTCAGCCTCCCATGTAGCTGAGACTATAGGGGCAGGCCACCAGATGAGGTCTCACTATGTTGCCCAGGCTGGTCTTGAACTCCTGGCCTCAAGTGATTCCCCACCCTCAGCCTCCCGAAGGGATTACAGGCACAAGCCACCTCACCAGGCTCTGTTTTTTTTGTTGTTTTTTGTTTTTTGAGACGGAGTCTGGCTCTGCTGCACAGGCTGGAGTGCAGTGGCCTGATCTCAGCTCCCTGCAAGCTCCGCCTCCCGGGTTCACGCCATTCTCCTGCCTCAGCCTCCTGAGTAGCTGGGACTACAGGCGCCCACCACCACGCCCAGCTAATTTTTTTGTAGAAACAGGGTTTCACCATGTTAGCCAGGATGGTCTCGATCTCCTGACATTGTGATCCGCCCGCCTCGGCCTCCCAAAGTGCTGGGATTAGAGGCGTGAGCCACCGCGCCCAGCCCAGGTTCTGTTCTTTCAAATGTTTACTGAGGTGTAGTTTCAAGAGTTGAAGTGTATAAAAACCTATAGTTTTATAACTTTATAGTTACTTCATAATAATGCCATATAAAATGTATCAATTTCCTCAAAACCCAAACAATGTAGTTTCAACATCCTTGTGACTGCATGTAAAATGATCAAACTCATTTCAACTTATACATTATGTGCTGGTACAGATGCTTATCCACTGTGTGATTTACTCATTATATCTCTTGCAAATTGCTTTATCTTATACAGCCACGTAACAAATGGAACCTGGATATTACCCTTCTGTTAGCACCATTTATTCATTACACGAATATATTTTGAGCACCTTTATTGAGCATTTACAGAATGTAAGGTATTAAACTCATATAGTCTTCCAGATAGAAATACTCCTGGCTCTCCTGGAGCTTACAGTCTACAGAGTTCAGTATAAGTCAGCAGAAAGACACCCAAACACATGCAGGACTAAGAGCCACGAAACCTCGACCTAGTCCCCGCTCTCCCACTACTGAGCTGTGCGATCGCTGGGAGGTCGCCTCACTAATCACTCTAAGCCTCAGCTGCCTGATCTGTAAAATGTAGGTTTGAACCCGTGGTCACAACCTTCCCAGCTTTAAGCAGTCGGAGACTGCAAGCAAATTTTAGCGTCTCATTCCACCATGTGCTCTCAACACCTAGCAAGTAGTATGCTGGATAAATGAAAGGCAGTGAAGGCACAACTTCAGCCGCAGAACACGCCCAGAAGTCATTTCTTGCTCTTCGGCTGTCTCTGCAGGGCATCTTTTAACAGGGCCAGGGCGATCTGCAGTAATGGAGCAGACACTGTGCGCTCCCTTCCCTCTCGCACTCGGTGGAACTCAAGGCCCTCATCCCCCCTCCTTTCCTCTCGGAACCAGGGACTCGGCAGCCCGCCAGGAGGATGGCAGTGGCCGTTGACCCGGCCTCCCCAGCGACCCGGGCCGCGCTCCCGCCCACACTGCACCTGCCGCAAGGACTGTCTCCCGCGCCGCTCCCGCCTGTCACGTGACAGGCCCCCGCCCGGCCGGGGCCGGTTTTTGGCGCGCGGCAGTGACGTCAGCATCCTGTCAGCCGCAGCCCCCGCCGCGGCCAGACCGACCTCGCGTTTTCAACTCCGCCCCGCCCGCCGCGCCGTTAACGGGCCCCGGCTGCCCCGCGTCCCGCCCGCCCGCGCCGCTCACCTTGAGGTGGCCGCTGTCGGGGCTGCTCGCTTCCTCCTCGTCCTCACCTCCCGAGGCGGCGGCGGAGGCCGAGGCGGCGGGCGGGGGCGCGCCCCGGCCACGAAGCCCCGAGTGCTCGGCGGCTGCGGCGGCAGGCAGGGCGGCAGAGGCGGCGGCCCCCGCGGCCCCGGGGCTGAGCGTCACGTTGTGTGCGTTCTCGCCCCAGCGCCACGGGTACACCATGAAGTCGCTGAAGCCGGGGCTGGTGGGGATGAGCGGCGGCGGCGGCTCCGGCTCCCCTCCACCGCCGCACGTAGGCTTGATCGGGGTCGTCCTGATGACCGACACCAGCACCCGCTTCGGGGAGTCGTGGCAGAAGATGACGGGCGGCGGCGGCGGCGGGTTCTCCGCCATGGGCGCCTCCACGCCCCGGATCATCGCCCGGCCCGACCCGCAGCTCCGGCGGCCCCGGGCCGCACCCCTGAGCACCGCTCTGCCCCCGCTCGCTCTGCTCCGAGTCGCCGGCTCAGTCCTGCCGGCTCATGGCAGACGGACGTTTCCCGGAATCCTGCGCAGCAGCCACCTACCGAGGGGAGCGGCCGGCACCGGCGGGCAGGGCTGGACCCCAGCCCCAGGCGAGCGCGCCCTCCGCTCTTTGTACTCCGCGGCGCAGGCTGAAGCGGCGGGCGGCCCGGCCCTCGCGGTGACAGGAAAGCAGGACGCGCAGCGCTGAGCCCCCAAAAATAACAACCTGCCGCCGCGGTGCCTGCCCCGGCTTTTCCCGCGTTACATTTCGCGCCTGGGCGGAACCAGTCGCCGCGAGGCCGCTGCCCGCTGGCCGCACCGGCGAGTGACAGGCGGCGGGAGCCAATGGCCGGGCCGGGCCTTCTTTCCAGCCGGCCGGGGCGGGGCCGGGTCTGCGCGCGGGTCCTTCCCACTTCGCCATTGGCCGCCGCTCTTGTATTTTTTTCTGTCTCGAGGGCCAACAGCGTTCGAAACTCCAGCGGAGCGCGCGGCGCCGGCACTCGCCCGGACACACCCGCCTGCCGCCCCGCCCCGCCGTCCCTCCGTGTGGTTGGTCCGGGCCAGGGCGACTGGGCGGCGGGGAGGGCGGCAGGCGGGCGGCTGATTGGACAGCGGCGGGGCGGGGCCGGGGCGATCGTTGGGCGGTGGAGGCGCGCGCCCCGCTCGGCCCCGCCCGCCGTTGGTTGTTGGGCCGCGGTTCCCGCGCGCAGGGCATTTAAAGGGCTGGGGCCCCGCCGCGCGTCCCGCCCCGCCTTGGGTCCCACCACCCGCCGGGCCGCTGGAGTCTCTGCTGCCGGAGGTGCTGGTGGGCACCCGGCGTGCCTGGTTTCTTAATCGAGTTCCGTCCGCTCAGCTGTTGCACGCGCTGTGAACCAGCCCTGTCAGCACCGCCCCGACTTCCCCCGGCCGATAGTGGGCCTCCGCTTCCCCGTCTGTGCAAAGGGGAGAGTCCAGGAAGTGGCCTCCGAAGTCCCCGCGGGCCGCTGGCGGCGCGGAGGCCACAAGAGCCGGGCGAGTGTCCGCTCTCTGGACTGATGCCGCCAAGTCGCCTCGGGGATCCCCCCCAGCCCGGCGACCCCGCCCTGCCGAGCGGCTGCTCCGGGGGTCGGAGCGGCGCCCCACTCTGCTCTGCCCCCACCTGCCCCGGCCGCGTCCTCGTACTCGCGCCGGGACGCGCGGAGCCCCGGCGTCCTCTCCCAGCCCCGCCTGGCGGGCGCCGACCGCGGCCCGGGTGGGGCTTGCAGGCGGCAGAAGAGGGACCGGCCGGAGGGGGTGCCCAGCTTCCTACCCGCTAGATGTGGACTGGGGAGCTGCGGTTTGTTCTTGTGAATACAGATTCCCAGGCACCGCCTGACTCGCGGTAGGGGCTCGATAAATATTTGTTGAATGGATGAATGAATATCCAGTGGTTAAGGGTTAGAATTGGTAATTAAGTTAGAACACGACTGCATAATGACCGATAACTAAGCTGAATAGCTTTTCTCTGTGAAAGACACACAGAAATGCACAGCTATGCCTAAATTAAGGCACAATTGTTTAAAAACAAAGGAAACTCTTTGTGTGCTGATACGAACAATTTCAAAAATGTATTTTTATTTTAAAAGGCAAAACAAGCAATAGTGTGATTTTATGTAAAATTGTTAAACTGAGGAAAATACACGTGTTTACTTTTAGACTTACATAAAATATCTGGCAAGATGCAAAAGAAACTAATGGATCATGGAGGGAAATTATGTGGCTGGGAACAGAAGTGAAAAGATTTCAAGAAATACAACATAAACTCTTTGTATCTTTTGAACTTTGAACCAAGTGAAAGTATCCTTTTAAGAAATGAAACAGTATATAGCCTCCATTTTCTGGAGGCTTACTACAAAAATAGCATATATGTACTGATACACAATAATACATACGGATGTTTCACAGTTCACTCAACAATTGGGTAAGGAAGATATTTTTCCCATTTTATAAATGAGAAAAGTTGAGGCTTGTACAAGGTTACATAATCCTTTGGAAGAATGAGTCTGTACTGCCTGTGGATTATATCTCAGTGTCTGCTGAGCAGAAGAAGGAAAAGGCTGAAAAATGGGACTCACATTTCTGAGTCCCGTTTCTCATATTCCAAAACTTTCGGAGTTTAGCGGCAAATTCCATAGTGTAATGGTTGATCTAGAAAGCTGAAAGTTCAGCTCTACTTTCACCTAATTCAGTAAGCGTTCGTTTTGTTTTTAGTTTAATACCAAATAATTGTAACATATTTCTCTGAATCATTTGGAAGGGAAATGTTATCCATCTATTTTATACTTGACAGGTAGTGTAAAGAAAAAAGTGATCTATCCATCATGGACACTCGAATTAGGGGTTGAGCAAAATCCAACAGATTAATCACCAACAAATAGTTACTGTTTAACATCCAGAGCATGCCCCAGAGGGCAAGATGAATCATCCAGCACAGGATGCTGACTTTCTGCTTCTAAAAATTGCCCTTCATCAACAGTAACCTGGCAACTCCACTTGCTCTCTTCCCCAAGAGAATGAAAGACATGCCAGGAATGTGTGAACTGGGCAGAGGGTGATTCCAGGAGCAAAGCTGAGGTCACACCAGATCTTTGCTTGTTTGGCTCCATTTTCATGCAGTGAGGAGGCTGTCTGAAGTGTGTGGATCACATTCCCGATGTCTTTGTTCTTTCTCAGATATCATTAACAGCCCCTAATGTCAGAGGCTTCGTGTGAACCAGAACAACTCCATCTTAAACAGGAGCTGGGTAAAATGAGGCTGACACCTACTGGGCTGCATTCCCAGGTGGTTAAGGCATTCTAAGTCACAGCATTAGATAGGAGGTCAGCACAAAATACAGGTCATAAACACCTTGCTGATTAAAACAGGTTGCAGTAAAGGAGCCGGCCAAAACCCACCAAAACCAAAATGGCCATGAGAGTGACCTGTGGTCGTCCTCACTGCTACACTCCCACCAGCACCGTGACAGTTCTGACATGCCATGGCAACGTCAGAAAGTTACCCTATATGGTCTAAAAAGGGGGAGCATGAATAATCCACACCTTGTTTAGCATATCATCAAAAAATAACCATAAAAATGGGCAACCAGCAGCCCTCATGGCTGCTCTGCCTATGGAGTAGCCATTGTTTTATTCCTTTACTTTCTCAAACTTGCTTTCACTCTGCACTGCGGACTTGCCCTGAATTCTTTCTTGTTTGAGATCCGAGAACCCTCTCTTGGGGTCTGGATCTGGACCCCTTTCAGGTAACAACAATACATACTAACTCAAAACTACTGAAACCTATCTCAGGATACTTACTATGTTACTAAAGTAGTCTTTTTTTTTTTTTTTTTTTTTTTTTTTTTTGAGACGGAGTCTTGCTTTGTCACCCAGGCTAGAGTGCAGTGGCCGGATCTCAGCTCACTGCAAGCTCCGCCTCCCAGGTTCATGCCATTCTCCTGGCTCAGCCTCCCTCGTAGCTGGGACTACAGGCGCCCGCCACCTCGCCCGGCTAGTTTTTTGTATGTTTTAGTAGAGACGGCGTTTCACCATGTTAGCCAGGATGGTCTCGATCTCCTGACCTCGTGATCCGCCCGTCTCGGCCTCCCAAAGTGCTAGGATTACAGGCTTGAGCCACCGCGCCCGGCCTTAAAGTAGTCTTTTCAACTGTTAAAAATATAGGCCCCTTTGGGCCGGGCGCTGTGGCTCATGCCTGTAATCCCAGCACTTTGGGAGGTTGAGGCGGGCAGGTGACAAGGTCAAGAGATCTAGACCATCCTGGCTAACAGGGTGAAACCCCGTCTCTACTAAAAATACAAAAAATTAGCCGGGTGTAGTGGCGGGCGCCTGTAGTCCCAGCCACTCGGGAGGCTGAGGCAGGAGAATGATGTGAACGCGGAAGGTAGAGGTTGCAGTGAGTGGAGATCGCGCCACTGCACTCCAGCCTAGGCAACAGAGTGAGACTCTGTCTCAAAAAAAAAAAAAAAAAAAATATATATATATATATATAGGCCCCTTCTGATAAAGATATAAACCTCAAACCCCCTTTTTAAAAAATATATTTTAAACTTTCAAGATAAAATTGAAGTAAGATAAAGCAGCAGTTATTGAAGTCTACGTAAAACATAACAGGCCAAGAGTGGTGGCTCACACCTGTAATCTCAGCACTTTGGGAGGCCAAGGCAGATGGATCAACTGAGGTCAAGAGATCAAGACCATCCTGGCCAACATGGTGAAACCCCATCTCTACTGAAAATCCAAAAACAATTAGCAGGGCATTGTGGCACACACCTGTAGTCCCAGCTACTGGGGAGGCTGCAGCAGGAGAATCGTTTGAAACCAGGAGGCTGAGGTTGCAGTGAGCCGAGATCGTACCACTGAATTCCAGCCAGGGCGACAGACTGAGACTCCATCTCAAAACAACAACAACAAAAAATAGCAAGGTTTTTTGTTTCACTTTGTTTTATTTTTAATTTTTTATTTTATTATCTATCTATCTACACATTTATTTTTTTGAGATGGAGTCTCACCCTGTCGCCCAGGATGGAGTGCAGTGACGCGATCTGGGCTCACTGCAAGCTCCACCTCCCAGGTTTACACCATTCTCCTGCCTCAGCCTCCCGAGTAGCTGGGATTACAGGCCCACCACCACTCCTGGCTAATTTTTTTTGTATTTTTAGTAGAGACGGGGTTTCACCGTGTTACCCAGGATGGTCTTGATCTCCTGACCTTGTGATCCGCCCATCTTGGCCTCCCAAAGTGCTGGGATTACAGGCGTGAGCCACCGCGCCCGGCCCATTTTTCTTTTTTATTTTTTTGAGAGGGAGTCTAGCTGTGTCGCCCAGGTTGGAGTGCCGTGGCTAGATGCCAGCTCACTGCTGCCTCTGCCTCCTGAGGTGAAACTACTCTCCAGCCTTAGCCTCCCAAATAGCTGGGACTACAGGCATGTGCCACCACACCCAGCTAAGTTTTGTATTTTTAGTACAGATGAGGTTTCACCATGTTGGCCAGGATGGTTTCCAACTCCTGGGCTCAAGTGATCCTTCCGCCTTGGCCTCCCAAAGTGCTGGCATTACAGGCGTGAGCCACGGTGCCCGGCCCCAGCATTTGGTTTTATTGATGAGAGATACAATGCAATCTCAAGTGAGGACCAAGTGATCTTCCCACGTCAGCCTCCTGAGCAGCTAGAACTATAGCCATGCATGACCACACCTGGCTCATTTTTTATAGAGATGGGTCCCACTATGTTACCCAGGCTGGTCTCCACCTCTTGGCCTCAAGCAATCCTCCTCCCTCAGCCTCCCAAAGCACTGGATTATAGGCAGTCCTCAACCTAATTTTTATCTCTCCCCCACTCAACTAGGACTAAACGATACCTTCCTAGCAGCTTGCTTTACATCAGCTAACATCCCATTGGCCAAACAAGCCACGTGGCTCAGCCCAAGACTGAAGAATTATGCCCTGATGTTATGTGGAAGGACACTGCAAAGTTATTTGGCTGAGGGTGTGCATACAAGGGAGGGTGAATAATTGGGCCATGAACACCCTCACAGTGTGGGTGTGTGGATGCCCTCCTGTGGTGCCAGGCTCTTAATTCCAGTACCACATGTTGAAGAGATGCTGAAAGACATGTTCTCCAGGGCACAGGTTTGCAACGGAACCGGCCACACAGCAGGTGAGCAGCGGTAAAGAAAAGAAGCGTAACTGCCTGAGCTCTGCCTCCTGTGAGACCAGCGGTGGCTTTAGATTCTCATGGGAGCACAAACCCTGCTGTGAACTGCGCAGGTGAGGGATCTGGGATCTGGGTTGCACGCTGCTTTTGAGAATCTAAGCCTGGTGATTTGAAGTGGGACAGTTTCACCCCGAAACCATTCCCTTTGCCCTCTCCATCTGTGGAAAATTTGTCTTCCACAATTCGAGTCCCTGGCGCCAAAAAGGTTGGGGACCGCTGTTCCAAGGCACAGTTGCAAGTTTGCACAGGCCCTGCTATGTGACTGAGTCCCACAAAAGTCATATTGTAACCAGAGGACTACAACATCACACCAACTTTAAACATGGGGCCCACATGAACCTCACGGGAAAGATAATCTCCCCTCATGGGAGCACAGAAAATGCTTCTTGGCTGACAGATGACTGACTATAGACAAATCATTTTTAGCTGCTTAACCGCATCAGGGAGAACCTACCAAACCTTCAATCTGAGATCACCACATTCCTAGTAATACAGGGACTATGGGCCTCCAGAATTGTCAGTGAGACAGCTTGGGAATGACAGTCCGATTCAGAAGGCCATCCCAAGGACTTGCCTTGAAACTATCTTTCCATAGCAAGTATATATATATAATTTTTTTAATTTAAGAGATGAGGACTCACTATGTTACCCAGGCTTGAGTGCAGTGGCTATTCACAGGCACATCATAGCTCACTGCAGCTTCAAACTTCTGGCCTTAAGCGTCCTCCTGCCTTGATCCTCCTGCCTCGATCCTCCTGCCTCAGCCTCCTAAGTTGCTGGGACTCCATGGAGCCTAACCACAAGCACAATGTTTTTTTTTTTGTTTTGTTTTTTTTTTTTTTTTTGAGACGGAGTCTCGCTCTGTCGCCCAGGCTGGAGTGCAGTGGCCGGATCTCAGCTCACTGCAAGCTCCGCCTCCCGGGTTCCCGCCATTCTCCTGCCTCAGCCTCCCGAGTAGCTGGGACCACAGGCGCCGCCACCTCGCCCGGCTAGTTTTTTGTATTTTTTTAGTAGAGACGGGGTTTCACCGTGTCAGCCAGGATGGTCTCGATCTCCCGACCTCGTGATCCGCCCGTCTCGGCCTCCCAAAGTGCTGGGATTACAGGCTTGAGCCACCGCGCCCGGCCACAATGTTTTTACTTAAAGCATAAGTTACATATCAATACAAAATAGTAAATAGGAAATAGTTTTGCGAACCTTACACAAGATTGAGAAAGTTTCTGTCACTCCTACAAATGAATTCTACTGTTACTGCCCACTTCTGGAATTGCTTCTGGTGACACAGGTGGTGATTTGGAGGACTGACCCATCCTCTAAACTCTCCTTGACACCCCCACTGTCATCAAGGATCTGGAGGTTTGACAGTTTGACGCTTCTGCAGTCTTGAAAGTGACTGAGTGGGCCAGACGCAGTGGCTCTTGCCTGTAATACCAGCACTTTGGGACACCAAGGCAGGCTGATCACTTGAGGTCAGGAGTTCAAGACCAGCCTGACCAAGATGGAGAAACCCCATCTCTACTAAAAATACAAAAATCAGCCAGGCGTGGTGGCGCACACCTGTAGTTTCAGCTATGTGGGAGGCTGAAGGAGAAGAATCTCTTGAACCCAGGAGGCAGAGGTTGCAGTGAGTGGAGATTGCACCACTGCACTCCAACCTGGGCAACAGAGTGAGACTCTGTTTCAAAAAGAAAGAAAAGAAAAGAGAAAAAAGTAACTGAGTGACTGTGAGGTACTAATGTTGGTTCTCTTATGCTCCACAAAAACATCAGTTTCATTATCTTAGACCCACAATGATCCGTTGTCAGCCGAATATGGAATCAACTTTAAAATGATCTGTGGCTCTACCGGGTAAATTACACGAATTTGACTTGTTAGAATAAAACCCAAAGTAGATTTAAATGAAGCAGTTTAATCAGGGCAGCTGATTCCTAATACTTCCAAGAAGCACCTAAATCTCGCAGGAGGTCGTTGAACTGACTCTTGGGACAGTTTCCCGTTTTATCACACTTAGGATCCGTGGGTGTCTCGAGCGGCCTCGTTGTGAACTTGTACCAAAGGTAGACAGTACGTTTTGATCCCAGGGAGACTTTCCGTTGTGGTGTTTCATCATGTTTATTGCCATTTAATTAAGGTAAGTAAGGACGTATACATATTTAGTTTAAATTCTATTCCTCCTCACTTCTATGTGTCAGAGTTCAACTTTGGAGAGTGGGCTGTCAGTACAATTATTGTTGTTTTTCTGATATTCTGTCTTTCACTTTTTACTCTGAATTTATTTGAGGCTTACAGAAAAGTAGCAAAAATAGTAAAATTTTCGCGTATACCTCACTCAACTTCCCCTAAGGCTAACATCTTATATTACCACAACCATGTATCAAAACCAGGAAATTAGCATGTGTACAACACTATTTATTAAACTACACTCCTTGTTCTATTTTGATCTTTTTTTTTTTTCCCCACTAATGTCTTTTTTTCTGTTCCAAGATCCTGTCTGGATCTTACATAGCATTTAGGGATTATTTGTCCTTAGTCCCCTGCAGTGAGTAACAGTTCTTCAGTGGCTCAGTGGCTCCTTGTTTTTCCTTTTTTTTGAGTCAAAGTCTCGCTCTGTCACCCAGGCTGGGGTGCAATGGCACGATCTCGGCTCACTGCAACCTCTGCCTCCCGGGTTCAAGCGATTCTCCTGCCTCAGCCTCCTGAGTAGCTGGGATTACAGGCGCCCATCACCACGCTCAGCTAATTTTTTGTATTTTTAGTAGAGACGCGGTTTCACTATATTGGCCAGGCTGGTCTCGAACTGCTGACCTTGTGATCTGCCTCAGCCTCCCAAAGTGCTGGGATTACAGGCGTGAGCCACCACACCCGGCCCCTTGTTTTTCATAATTCTGAATTGCTCAGAATTATGAAATTGGCCAGGCGCGGTGGCTCACACCTGTAATCCCAGCACTTTGGGAGGCCGAGGTGGGCGGATCACGAGGTCAGGAGATCGAGACCATCCTGGCTAATACGGTGAAACCCCGTCTCTACTAAAAATACAAAAAATTAGCCAGGTGTGGTGGCGGGTGCCTATAGTACCAGCTACTCAGGAGGCTGAGGCAGGAGAATGGCGTGAACCCGGGAGGCAGAGCTTGCAGTGAGCCAAGATCGCGCCACTGCACTCCAGCCTGGGTGACAAAGCGAGACTCCATCTCAAAAAAAAAAAAAAAAAGAAAAGAAATTGATGAGAACTGATCTGAATTGATTAGAATTGATCAATTGAGGAGAATTGATCAGCTACTTTGTTGAACATTCCTCAGCTTAGATTTGTGATAGGCTTCTTTTACTTAGCATGTTTTCAAAGTTTTTCCATGTTGTATTATAAATCATTCTTCATTCCATTCTACGGAGAAATAATATTTCATTGTATCGCTATACTATATTTTGCTTGTCTATTCATCAGTTGATGGATATTTAAGTTGCTCCCACTCTTTGGCTATTATGAAGAGTGGTGCTGTGAATGTTCGCGTGTCCGTTTTTTTTTTTTTTTTTTTTTTTTTTTTTTTTGAGACGGAGTCTCGCGCTGTCACCCAGGCTGGAGTGCAGTGGCCGGATCTCAGCTCACTGCAAGCTCCGCCTCCCGGGTTCACGCCATTCTCCTGCCTCAGCCTCCCGAGTAGCTGGGACTACAGGCGCCCGCCACCTCACCCGGCTAATTTTTTGTATTTTTTAGTAGAGACGGGGTTTCATCGTGTTAACCAGCATGGTCTCGATCTCCTGACCTCGTGATCCGCCCGTCTCGGCCTCCCAAAGTGCTGGGATTACAGGCTTGAGCCACCGCGCCCGGCGCGTGTCCGTTTTTATGTCGATTTTTTTTTTTAATTTTTATTTTTGGTTATACCTAGGTGTGGAATTGCTGGGTCATAGGGCAGCCGTGGGTTTAACATTTTGGGGATCCAACTAACTTTTCCAAAGCAGCGGCACCACGTTACGTTCCTGCCAGCACTGTATGAGGCTTCCAGTTTCTTCCCATCCTTGCCAGTACTTGCTGTGTGTCTGATGATAGCCATCGTAACGGGTGTGATGCCCCTTTTTTGAGACAGGGTATCACTCTGTTGCCCAGGCTGGAGTGCAGTGGTGCAATGATGGCTCACTGCAGCCTCAACCTCCCGGGCACAAGCGATGCTATCACCTTCACCTTCCAAATAGCTGGGACTACAAGTGCACAACACTACGCCCAGCTAAGTTTTGCATCTTTTTTGTTACAGACATGGTCTCGCCTTGTGGCTCAGGCTGGTCTCAAACTCCTCGGCTCAAGCAATCCACCCACCTCAGCCTCCCAAACTGCTGGGATTATAGGCATGATCCACCGTGCCAAGCTGTCTCTTAATTTTTTTTTTTAAGAATTCTATATATTTGAGAATATTGCCCTTTTGTCTGTAGTATATGTTGTGAATATTTTCTCCCAAGCTGTCGTCAGTTGTCTTTTAACTTCATTCATAACATTTTTATCACACGACTTTATTTAAAAATTTATCAGACCAGGCGCGGTGGCTCACGCCTGTAATCCCAGCACTTCGGGAGGCCGAGACAGGCCGATCATGAGGTCAGGAGATGGAAACCATCCTGGCTAACATGGTGAAACCCCGTCTCTACTAAAAATAGAAAAAAAAATTAGCCGGGCGTGGTGGTGGCACCTGTAGTCCCAGCTAGTCAGGAGGCTGAGGCAGGAGAATGGCGTGAACCCGGGAGGCAGAGCTTGCAGTGAGCCCAGATCGCGCCACTGCACTCCAGCCTGGGTGACAGAGCGAGACTCCGTCTCAAAAAAAAAAAAAAAAAAAAAAAAAATCTGCAGTAAGCCTGCTGAATATTCACAGTTCCCTTCAATTTTCAGTTCATTGTGATATATCTTTGTTTATCTCATGATAAGCAGGCCATTAAGTGGCATATGCTCACTGCAGTGCTAATGGATCCACTCTTTCAATACATGATCAAGATCTTCATTTTCAGCTTTGCAGTATTTTTCTATTTTTCATGAACTTCTGTTCATCACTTTTAGCACAGAAGTTCAACAGTTTATCCATCCATGTCTTCAGGTCGCATATGGTGGTCATTCCCACACCACACTGTTCTGTAAGGCATTTCACACTTCCACCACCATCCAGTTTTTCCAACAGCATGACTTTCTGTGCTATAGATAAACATAAGTGCTTCTTTTTTTTCTTATCACTGTTACCCATAGGGGTATCTTTTTGGCATTTCCAACAATGTCTTTAAACACAGAGCACAGAATAAGAAAAAAAAAAGAAAACCACAGTGAGTAATGCACATAGGTCTTGGCCCCATATGGGGCATTGTGGGGAACCTACCATTGGTTCGTTCCCCTGCATATGTGCCATTTTATTACCCTTTACAGGCGCGCTTGTTGGGGGGTAATCTGGGCATGCACAGAAAAGACATAGCACAGTTGAAAGGGGCTGAGAGGGTCTTTTTTCTGTTGGGGATGCTGAATAAACCAGGTTGTGCACCTGCATTTTGACTGCAACCCATCACATGAGGTCAGGTGTGGAATGTTCCATTTACTACGTCATGTCAGCACTCAAGAAGTTTCAGATTTTGGAGCATTTTCAAGTTGGATTTTCAGGTTAGGGATGCTCAACCTGTAATTGATTTCTGTCATCTAATCATATTAGTTAATACCTCCAATACAATGTTGAAAAGTAGTGGATAGTGAACATCCTTGCCTTATTTCCAATGCTAGAATTCCCTATAGTGTATTCCCATTAAATAAGAAACTAATTTTAGGAATAAGGCATATACATTCAATTATGTTAATTGGTGACAGCGCAAGACTCCGTCTCAAAAAAAAAAAAAAAATGTATTTTTTAATTCCTGTCTTCCTGAGTGCTTTGTGATGAATATATGTGGATTTTTGACAGAGTCTTGCCCTGTTGCTGAGGCTGGAGTGCAGTGGCGCAATCTCGGCTCACTGAAAGCTCCACCTCCTGGATTCATGCCATTCTCCCGCCTCAGCCTCCTGGGTAGCTGGGACTACAGGCAGGCCACCACGCTCGGCTAAATTTTTGTATTTTTAGTAGAAATGGGGTTTTGTATTTTTAGTAGAGACGGGGTTTCACCTTGTTAGCCAGGATGGTCTCAATCTCCTGACCTTGTGATGTGCCCCCCTCGGCCTGCCAAAGTGCTGAGATTACAGGTGTGAGCCACCGTACCCAGCCTATATAATTTTTTTTTTTTTTTTTTTTTTTTTTGAGACGGAGTCTCGCTGTGTCGCCCAGGCTGGAGTGCAGTGGCCGGATCTCAGCTCACTGCAAGCTCTGCCTCCCGGGTTTTTACACCATTCTCCTGCCTCAGCCTCCCGAGTAGCCGGGACTACAGGCGCCCACCACCTCGCCCGGCTAGTTTTTTGTATTTTTTAGTAGAGACGGGGTTTCACCGTGTTAGCCAGGATGGTCTCGAACTCCTGACCTCGTGATCCGCCCGTCTCGGCCTCCCAAAGTGCTGGGATTACAGGCTTGAGCCACCGCGCCCGGCCCAGCCTATATAATTTTTAAAAAGCAATATGGGCAAAAGAATAAGGCCTAGAGGGGACACACACACGTACTCACACAAAAGGGTAGTCTCTAATTGGTAGGTGTCTACTACATAGGGTCTATGGTTCAATCTGTCCCCTTTGATATAAATTAGCATGCCAAGATACAGTTTGAGTCAGCCAGTTCTCAAGAATTACATTTTTATCTGAGGTACATTTTAGAAATGATGCATCATTAGGTACAAATGCAAATTTTTTTTTTTTTTTTTTGATGGACTCTTGCTCTGTCACCCAAGCTGAAATGCAAGGTATGACCTTGGCTCACTGCCTCCTGAATTGAAGCCATTCTTCTGCCTCAGCCTCCCGAGTAGCCGGGATTACAGGTGTGCACCACCACATCCAGCTAATATTTTGTGTTTTTAGTAGAGATAGGGCTTCACCATGTTGGCCAGGCTGGTCTTGAACTCCTGACCTTAAGAGATCTTCCCCCCTTGGCCTCCAAAAGTGCTGGGATTACAGGAGTGAGCCACTGTGCCAGGCCAAGATGAGCACGTATTTTATGTGCATACTATTCACCATCCCCCCACCTCCATGGAAAGCTTGTCTGGGAGTTTAGATAAAGATGGTTCCAGAGCTCTTGCTGAATTCCTGGCTCTACCAGGTGCTCAAAAGTTAATGACTGACTATTATTTTGATATAATCATAACCCTTCATGATGGTTTTCAGGTGTTCAAAGCACTTCTCTGTATTTTCTTATTCGACCCTCACAACATCTCTTATCAGGCTGACTTAGCAGAGTATCTGCATTTTATAGCTAAAGAGAAAAATACCAAAGAGATTAACTGGCTTTGCTAAGGCCATATGGCTCACATGGGGTAGGGCTAAGACTGGCACAAGTCCACTCTTCTTTGCTTTATGCCATAGTGCTTATCAGAGCCTGAATTTTCCTTAAGATGTGTTTTAATGATATGTCCCGTCACAGTGTTTGATAAATGATAACATCAATAGCAGAGATATTATGTAGGCAAAAACAATTTTGGAATTGCATTTTTAAGTGCTCACTCAGCCTTAAGAGGGTAATTATATAATGAATTTAGAAAAGCCAGCCACTTTTGAAGACTTCCTATAATGGCAGAAATGATCTTGGATGCTAAGCAAAATAATCAAGTATACTGTATTGCTCAGCATTTCTGTTTAGTTGGAAGCAAGAGTTTTCACATATTTCACCCCCTATTCATTCAACAAATATTTATTAAGTGGCAGTTGAATGTCAGTCTCTGTTCTCTGCACTGGAAATACAGCAGTGAGCAAGAGTCCCTGCTCCCAGGAAGCTCAAACTCTTGTAGAGGGGACCAGAAAACAAACAAATGGACACACACAGTGGACAATGTTATGGAGGAAGAAAAGGTGGAAAATGGGGCAGAGAGGCTGGTCCGAAGCTGGGTGTGGTGGGGTGCGCCTATGGTCCCAGCTACTAGGGAGGCTGAGGCAGGAAGATTCTTTGAGCCCTGGAGTTTGGGGCTGCAGATTGTGCCACTGCACTCCAGGCTGGGCAACAGAGCAAGAACCCATCTTTTTTTTTTTTTTTTTTTTGAGATGGAGTCTCGCTCTGTTGCCCAGGCTGGAGTGCAGTGGCGTGATCTTGGCTCACTGCAACCTCCGTCTCCTGGGTTTAAGCAGTTCTCTGCCTCAGCCTCCCAAGTAGCTGGGATTATAGGCAAGTGCCACCACACCCGGCTAATTTTTATATTTTTAGTAGAGACGGGGTTTCAACCACCTTGACCAGGCTGGTCTTGAACTCCTGACTTCGTGATCCACCCGCCTCAGCCTCCCTAAGTTCTGGGATTACAGGAGTGAGCCACTATGCCCAACCAAACCCATGTCTTAAAAAAAGAAAGAAAGAAAGAAAGAAAGAAAGAAAGAAAGAAAGAAAGAAAGAAAGAAAGAAAAAAAAAAAAAAAAAAAAAGAAAAGAAAAGAAAACAAAGCAAAGCAAAGCAAAGCAAAGCTGGTCAGGGAAGTTCTCTTTGATTAGGAGACATCTGAGCAGGGACTTAAAAGAATTTAGGGAGTGAGCCATATTAGGGAAACTTGGCTCCAAGCAGAGCAGACAGCAAGTAGAAACATCCTTTAACAGTAGAAAGGCCCTGGGACAGGAGAAAAAATTCTCTCATTGTCTCTCTCTCTTTCTCTCTTTTTTTAAAGAGGCAGGGTTTTGCTCTGTCACCCAGGCTGGAAAGGAGGGGCATGATCACAGCTCACTGTAAATTTGAATTAGGCTCAGGCAATCCTCCCATCTCAGCCTCCGAAGTACCTAGAACTACAGGCATGCCTCACCACACCTGGCTAATTTTTAAATTTTTTGTAGAGATAGGGTCTCACTGTGTTGCCCAGGCTGGTCTCGAACTCCTGGCCTGAAGCAATCCACCCACCTCAGCCTTCCAAAGTACTGGGATTATAGGTGTGCGTTTCATTCTTAGAAGTGTAGAAAGTAGCCGGGCATGGTGGCAGGTGCCTGTAACCCCAGCTACTCAGGAGGCTGAGACAGGAGAACCACCTGAACCGGGAGGCGGAGGTTGCAGTGAGCGGAGATCGTGCCATTGCACTCCAGCCTGGGCATCAACAGCAAAACTCCACCTCAAAAAAAAAAAAAAAAATGTAGAAGACAAATTCTCTCATTCCCTAGTGATCCAGAGGAGGGCCAATAACTCTCAACTTTCCCCCCAATATTAGAGTTAGTGAGAAGAATGTCTTGTATTTACGTGATTACTTTTATTTAAAATAATATCTCTACGTGGCTCACGCCTGTAATCCCAGCACTTTGGGAGGCCGAGGCGAACGGATCACGAGGTCAGGAGATCGAGACCATCCTGGCTAACACGGTGAAACCCCGTCTCTACTAAAAATACAAAAAATTACCCAGGTGTGGTGGCGGGCGCCTGTAGTCCCTGCTACCCGGGAGGCTGAGGCAGGAGAATGGTGTGAACCCGGGAGGCAGAGCTTGCAGTGAGCTGAGATTGCGCCACTGCCCTCCAGCCTGGGTGACAGAGTGAGACTCTGTCTCAAAAAATAATAATAATAAAATAAAATCATATTTCTAATAGATAGTAAAAGCTAATATGCCTCTGTTACCTAAAGTATGTCAAATATTTTTGAGAATGAAATATTGATCTTTTTATTTATTTATTTATTTATTTATTTATTTATTCTACTTACCATTGTGTCTTCACCATGCAGACAATTTTGTCTTTCTTCAATAAATTGAATTTTTACCTAAAGGGCTTACTTAAGCTACACATCATGAAGCGCTTGAAAAATTTATTTGGCCAGGGAAGAACAACCAGAAGAGATGCCTTTCTAGCTGGACATTTGTTGCACTGAACTGCCTTCTGTGTCACAGAAAGCACACTTCTTGCTCAGGATGCTCATCTCCCATCCTCTTGGATTTTTCCCTATACTACGGAAATATCCAGAATATTGGGTATCTTCGTGTTACTGACTTCCCAGCTTAAGGATCTCTAAGGCCGAAACTCAGTGACTTAAAACAACCACCATTTCATTTTCTTATGATTCTGTGGGTTGACTGAACTCAACTAGGCAATTCTGCTGGTCTTGTTTTGTATGTCTCTGGCAGTTGCAGTCAGATGGCCAACGGGGCTAAAGTGATCTGGGAGTTTGCCAGTAATAAAGGAATGGCTAAGTCTTTCTCCTTCCCCATGTAGTTTTAGGGTTTCTCCTCTCCAAGTGGCCTTTCCATGTGGCTACTTGGACTTCCTTACAGAATGGCAGCTGGGTCCAAGGAGAATCCCAAGAAAAAGAAAGCAGAGGCTGCCATTTCTTTTAAATGCTAGGTCCGGAACTGGCACAGCGTCATTCCCACTACATTCTATTAGGTAGCACAGGTCACAGCCAGTCCAGATTCAATGAAGGAGGTGACTGCACAAACACACGAGAACTGGGAGGCGCACCTCGTTGTGAGCCATCTCTGCAGAACAGTCCTAACACCTCATTTGCATTATCTTTATGTATGTT
Source organism: Macaca thibetana thibetana (assembly GCF_024542745.1). Taxonomy (NCBI): domain Eukaryota; kingdom Metazoa; phylum Chordata; class Mammalia; order Primates; family Cercopithecidae; genus Macaca; species Macaca thibetana. The sequence goes on along the minus strand of NC_065592.1, from coordinate 108,413,172 downwards.
TACTTTTGTTGGATAATCACACAGAAAGGCCACAGGACATGCCGGTACGAAGTATTAGGCAGAGTAAAAGGAAGGACTAACACTTTCTGGTGGGGGAACGAACAACCTTGAAGTAAAAGTGGCTTCCAAGCTTCCTCTTGAATGGCGAATAGTCTCCCTGAGGAGCTCAGGGAGGGTAAATCAAGCAGAGGAAACGGATCAAGCAGAGGAAACGGCATACGTGAGGTCACTGAGGCATGAAAGAGCCAGGGATGTTTGCAGAACACAGTCCTTTAAGGATCATATGAGAGGGTGGAGAAGGTGGTGGAAAAAACTGGAGAGGAAAGCTGTCATATGATTACGAAAGTATAGCTAGGCATGGTGATACATGCCCGTGGTCCCAGCTACTCGAGAAGCTGAGATTGCTTGAGCCTAGGAGTTTAAGGCCAGCCTGGGCAACATAGCAAGACTCTGTATGGAAAAAAAAAAAAGAGAGAAGAGAGAAAAAGAGAGAGAGAGAGAGAATGCATGAATGAATGAAAACACGGAAAAAAACAAAAGAGAAAAAAGATAAAGGTTCTATATCTGAAAATGAGTTAGCCAAGCTCGAGGTGAAGGGCACAGTCCTTCAGACTGCCAAGTCTGCCTAAGACTGCAGACAACAGCCACGATGAGTCAGAGCAGATAGATGCCACAAGGCTGTCCTCAAGTCAGACACCAGCTGCAAGTTCGGGGGCTCCCTGGGCCACCCTCATTCAGACCAGCTAGCTGCAAATTAGGGTTCCCATGACCACCCTCAGGTTTGATAATTCACTAGAATGACTCACAGAACTCAGGAAAGTGTTATACTTATGGTTATAGCTTTATTATAGTGGAAGGCTACAACTCAGAACCAGCCAAAGGAAGAGACAAGTGAAAACCGTAGTGGATCCCCATGTGCAGCGCTCCTGTCCTCAGGAATGGCCACCGGCCTGGTGTCCACGTGTGGCAATGCACCGAGGACTGCCAGCCCAGGAAGCTGAGCCTCTGGTGTCCTCGTGCTTACGGGGACTTGATCACACTGTTTGCGTGGCTGACCTTTTTAGTCTCCGTCCCCCTGGAGGTCGCGACTGATAGGGCATGTCCCAAAGCCCCCACCAGAAATCACATGATTAGGGTTGTCTGATTGCAAAAGCTCTCCACACAAATAAATAAATAGAAGGCGGGACATTCCAGGGACCCCAAAGTCACCTCCCAGTAGCCACACACACAAAGACTAGGCCTGTCTTCGGGGGAAGTGAACTGTGCGCCGCACAGCACCCTGCTGCATTGTGAATACAGGTTAGGAGTGCGGGCTTTGGAGTGTGTCTGGGTTTGCCTGCCCTGTGTGGTCGCTAGTCGCTGTGAGGCCTGGTTCTCCTCTTCTTCAGGACACTTGGTGGGACTGTGTTTTGCACACCCTTTGAAGACAGGTGTGGTCTCGTGACATGCCTCCGCTGAGTAGCAGAGCTTCGGGACTCAATGCTAGATTCACCACAGGCCCTTTCCTCTACCTCAGGGAGCGGAGAGGGTGTTGAGATGAAGGCTCCACCAGCCTAGACCCCTGAGTCACCGCAGGGAACATGTGCAGGGAACATGTGCCCACCCCAACCCTTGCCAGATTTGCTGCCTGCGTGAGAAATAAACTTTGTTGTGTGAAACTGCTGAGATGTCGGATGTTCTTTGCCACAGAATATCTCTTTTTTTTTTTTTTCCAGACAGAGTCTTGCTCTCTTGCCAGGCTGGAGTGCAGTGGCGTGATCTTGGCTCACTGCAACCTCCATCTCCTGGGTTCAAACCACTCTCCTGCCTCAGCCTCCTGAGTAGCTGGGACTACAGGTGCATGCCACCACATCAGGCTAATTTTTGTATTTTTAGTAGAAACAGGGTTTCACCATGTTGGCTGGGATGGTCTTGATCTCTTGACTTTGTGATTCGCCTGCCTTGGCCTCCCCTTGGCTGGGATAACAGGCGTGAGCCACCGCGCCCGCCCGGCCCATCGAATATCTTAGTCTAGCCTGATGTTACATCACAGGTGACCTGGGGCAAGTTCTTCAGCTCCCCTGCGCCTCAGTTTTCTCACCTGTACAATGGGGACAATAGTGCCGACCTCTCAAGACTCTGGTGAGAAGAACTGAGTTACGCACTGTGTCAGTTTGCTTGGGCTGCCATAACAAAGGCCCATAGGCTGGGGGGCTTAACCGTGGGAAATTTACTTCCTCACAGTTCTGGAGGCTGGAAGTCCCAGATCAAGGTGTTGGCAGGGCTGGATTCTTCTGAGGCCTCTCTCCTGGGCTTGCTGCTGGCTGTCGTCTCCCTCTGTCTTCACAGAACCTTCGCTTTATGCATGTCTGGGCCCTACTCTCCGTTTATAAGGACAACAGCCATATAGGATTAGGGTTCACCCTGATGACCTCATTTTAACTTAATTTCCTCGAAAGACCCCATCTCCACATATAGTCACATTTCAAGGTACTGGGGGTCAGGATTTCAACATACGAATTTTAGGGGGGTCGAATTCAGCCCATAACACACATAGAAAACATTTACAGTGGAACAGCACGTGGTGCATCATGAATATTCAATCAGATTAGTTATTATTACTATCATTATACTTTATATACACTGACAAGAAAATATAGCCAAGATAGTGTTACCTGAAGAAGGGTGCTGAACAATATATTTGCCATTATCTCTTTTTAATTATTAATAAGCAAATAAAGAATCATGTATACTTAAGGACAAAAAAATTATTTAAAATATGCCAATCTGGGCTGGGCGTGATGGCTCATGCCTGTAATCCCAACACTTTGGGAGGCCAAGGCTGGTGGATCACCTGAGGTCAGGAGTTCAAGACCAGCCTGGCCAACATGGTGAAACCCCGTCTCTACTAAAAATTAGCTGGCTCCTGTGTAACTGGGATTTCAGGTGCATGCCACCATACCCAGCTAATTTTTGTATTTTAGTAGAGCCTGATGTTGTCTAGCCTGATGTCACATCATGGGTGACCTTGGGCAAGTTCTTCTGCTCCCCAGTCTGAAAAGGCTACATACTGTACCAGCCAACTCCATGACATTCTGGAAGGATATGTCCAGATGTAAAACTAAGGAGACAGTAAAAAGATCAGTGGTTGCCAGAGGCTGATGGGGAGGGTGGGATGAAGAGGTGGAGCCCAGAGGATACTTAGGGCAGCGGCCCTGCTCTGTGTGATAGTGTAATGGTGGATACATGTCATTATACATTTGTCCAAACACACAGAATGTGCATCCCCACGAGTGAGCCCTAGTGCCAACTACGGACTCTGGGTGAGAACAATGCATGGATGTGGGCTCAGTGATGGTAACACGTACACCATTCTGGTGGGGGACGTTGGCAGTGGGGAGGCTGTGAATGGAAGCAGGGGGCCTGTGGGGCTCTGTACTTTCTGTTCAATGTTGCTGTGCATATGAAATCACTCTAAAAGTAGTCTATTACAGTTTTTTAAAATGCAGAACAAGTAATATGCTAAACCGTTAATAATGATGGGGGTGGGTATATTACAAGGATATTTGGTTACATATTTTGATAACATTTGAATTTCTTTTTACGTGTGTGTGTGCCTATGTAAATTTGTAATCAGAAAAAAAAATGTGTAAGAAAACAAAAGGGTGGTCAGCTCCTGGGGATCAATAATCAAACACAAGGGCGGTTGGTCCGCATCCTGTACTTCTGCCCATGAAAGGCCTAACTCTCAGCTGATGCTCCATAAAAGTTGGCAACATCCTCACTGCTTGCTAATCTCTCAGCTGGGTCATGGCTCCGAAAGATGCTGGGAGGCAAGGGCTCATCCCCTCAGAAGCAACCTCTGCCTGCTCACTAGCAAGACCTGGCTGGGATTGAGAACTCCAAAGGACAGAGGGGCAAAGACTTGGGAGGGGGCTCTGTATGTGTGAAGAAGTGTTCAGATGTTTGTGGGAAGGGACCCTGAAGGAAGGACCACCAGGACTAGAACAGACAGGGAGGGGCTTTCATAGGGGACTTCAGGGACCACAGCACATGGTGAGGCCTTTTAAGCCAATGTAGAAGATAGCAAGTCTACTGGGTCTTTCCCCCATAGACTATATATGGTGGATTTGTTTGTTTGTTTGTTTGTTTTGTTTTGAGACAAGAGTCTCACTCTGTTGCCCAGGCTGGAGTGCAGTGGTGCAATTTCAGCTCACTGCAACCTCCACCTCCCGGGTTCAAGTGATTCTTGTGCCTCAGCCTCCCGAGTAGCTGGGATTACAGGCACATGCCACCACGCCCAGCTAATTTTTTGTATTTTTAGTAGAGACCGGGGTTTCACTATGTTGGCCAAGATGGTCTTGAACTCCTGACCTCAGGCAATCCACCCACCTCGGCCTCCCAAAGTGCTGGGATTATAGGCGCGAGCCACCGTGCCTGGCCTATATATGTTTTAAAACATGGCAGTGGCTTTGACTTGGACTTGGAAAATGTGAGGTCAATTTCCAGCTTTACTAATTGCTACTTCTGTGACCTCAGACAAATCATGTAGGTGTCTGACCATACGTTTCCTTGTGTATAAAATGGTGATCATGACACTAGTCTTCCAGGATCTTTGTAAGGATTTCCTGGCATAATGTGAGTGCTCACTTGATTAATGGATTGAGATATGTCTTCAAGAAGTGAACACCAATAGGCTGAACTGAGGAATTTGTAGGTAGGAACTGGGGTGGGGGTGAGCAGGAAAAAGAAGCCTTTTACAGAGAAGGGGCCTTCTACACATATTTTGTGTGTGTGTGTGTGAAATGGAGTTGTTGCCCAGGTTGGAGTGTAATGGCGTGATCTCAGCTCACTGCAACCTCTGCCTCCTGGGTTCAAGCAACTGTCCTGCCTCAGCCTCCCGAGTAGCTGGGATTACAGATGCCTGGACCACGCCTGAGTAATTTTTGTATTTTTAGTAGAGACGGGGTGTCACCATGTTGCCCAGGCTGGTCTTGAACTCCTGATTTCAGGTGATCCGCCCACCTCAGCCTCCCAAAGTGCTGAGTTTATAGGCATGAGCCACCACTGCACCTGGCCAACAGCTTTTAGTTCCGTTTACAAACATCTATAAATATTATGTCTAATACGATAATATAATTTTTATTATCAGGAATAAAAAATATTCCTGAGGGGAATAAACTAATCTAAGAGTAAAAATTCAGCTCCTCAGGTATTAAATAAACCTGAAGGAGTTGAAAGAGCTCTGATGGTCCTGGGTGTGGCTGGGTAGGGGTGTGTTACACTGGGAGAGGCTCAATTGGTTAAGAGCCTGGGCTTCGATGACCATTCAGAGATAGGAAGTGAATCCTTGAGCCTATAATGACTTCTTTTTATTTTGTTTTGAGACAAAGTCTCACTCTGTCACCCAGGCTGGAGTGCAGTGGTACAATCATGGCTCACTGCAGCCTCAATCTCCTGGACTCAAGCAATCCTCCCACCTCAGCCTCCTGAGTAGCTGGGACTACAGGTATGTCCCACAATGCCCTGCTAATTTTTTTTTTTTTTTTTTTTGAGACAGAGTTTTGCTCTTGTTGCCCAGGCTGCAGTGCAATGGCACAATCTCGGCTCACCGCAACCTCCACCTCCTGGGTTCAAGCGATTCTCCTGCCTCAGCCTCCCAAGTAGCTGTGATTACAGGCATGCGCCACCACACCCAGATAATTTTGTATTTTTAGTAGAGATGGAGTCTCTCCATGTTGGTCAGGCTGGTCTTGAACTCCTGACCTCAGGTGATCTACCCACCTCAGTCTCCCACAGTGTTGGGATTACAGGCGTGAGCCACCGCGGCCGGCCTCCCTGCTAATTTTTGTTTTTTTTGTAGACACAAAGTCTCCCAATGTTGCCCAGGCGGGTCTCAAACTCGTAGGCTCAAGTGATCCTCCTGCCTTAGTCTCCCAAAGTGTTGGGATTACAGGCATGAGCCACTGTGCCTGGCCTAAAGACTTCTTTTTTTTTTTGAGACAGAGTCTCGCTCTGCCGCCCAGGCTGGAGTGCAGTGGCCGGATCTCGGCTCACTGCAAGCTCCGCCTCCCGGGTTCACGCCATTCTCCTGCCTCAGCCTCCCGAGTAGTTGGGACTACAGGCGCCCGCCACCTCGCCCGGCTAGTTTTTTGTATTTTTTAGTAGAGACGGGGTTTCACCGTGTTAGCCAGGATGGTCTCGATCTCCTGACCTCGTGATCCGCCCGTCTCGGCCTCCCAAAGTGTTGGGATTACAGGCATGAGCCACTGTGCCTGGCCTAAAGACTTCTTAAACAGACATTTTTTCCTAGTAGCTACAGTGATTCTTAAGAAAGCAACTGTGGTCAACTCTAAACAAAGCCCTTGGATATCTCTAACTAATCCAGGCCACTGCTGATTTCCACATTTTCTCCAGTCAAATTTATCCCAGGACTTACTCTGATTGATTAACCCAAGAATGGGATGCAAATCTCTTCATGTCCCTCTCCTCAATTTAAAATTTTTGTATAATAATCATTCAAGTGTGAGAATACATACGCCTACAGTCACTCATAGCAACATTGTTGAGAATGGTGAAAAATGGGAAACACCAACATGTCCACTACTAGGAAACTAGTTAAGTACATTAGAGTATGCAAGTTATTAAGGTATTGCCTGGCAGCTCCAAACTCACCCTTTATTGCCTGCACTGTGAAAAATGTATCTGGGCCGGGGCGGTGGGCCTTTCGCACTTTTGTTTGGGCGGATCCTTTGACCATCCTGGAAGCTGAAACCCCGATCTACTAAAAAATTAAGCCCGTGGCGGGCGCCTGTAGTAGAGGGAGCTAGAGGGAATGGCGTGTGGAGGCGGAGCAGTGAAGATCCGGCCACTGCACTCCAGCCTGGGCGGCAGGCAGAGCGAGACTCCGTCTCTGATGTATCTGGCTGGGTAGCTTGCTTTGCCAGAAGCTGGATGTTAAGCCCCGTCAGTAGAGGGAGCTAGAGGGACGGTGGAAGAGAAAGAATACTTCTTTTCTGAGATCTGGGGTAGCTTGCTTGCCAGGCTCCTGCAGAGCACAGTTTTTTTCTCACTACCTGGCCCCAGGTGGTTTTTTCTCTACGGTATGCTAGGCTTCTACTTTTCCCAGTTTTCAATTTAAGCAGTAGTGGCAGGATAACCAGGAGCCCCAGAACACACGGGGCCTGTGCACCAGCCAAGGGACCTCCGTCCCTATATGGTAGTCAGGCTATCTTTTTCAATTATGTGCCTGGGTCCTGGGCTGAACACATTAAATGGACCAGCTGCTGGATAAGGCCAAATGGCCTCAGTCACAAAGGACAATTGGGTGTCTATCCAGATGATACTGACAGAACTAATTTCTGACCGTGTATCTTTACTTTAGCTCCATGCTTCTAAAATTTTACCGTATAAAGGAATCTCCTACACATGTTGTAAAGTGTAGATTCTAATTCAGTAGCTTTGGGATAGGCCTGAAATTGTGCATTTCTAAAAAATTCTCAGATGTGGAAGCCGCTGGTCCACAGACCATCCTTAAAGAAGTGAGGTGTTAGCTTATTTTTGAACACACTTCTGAAGTGTAGTCTAAATAGGAGAACAGCCCTGTTTCAACATCTTAGCCCAATGTTAGCACAGACACAGTATAACTTTCACTCTGCAAAATGACGTTTTGTGTCTGTGTATACCAGTTGCCCCCACTAGGGCCTCAGTAAGCATATCCTCAAATCATTTCTTTTTCTTTTTTTTTTTTTTTTTTTTTTTTAATTAAGACGGGGTCTCTGTCACCCAGGCTGGAATGCAGTGATGTGAACATGGTTCACTGAAGCCTCTGCCTCCTGAGTCCAGGTGATCCTCTCATCTCTCAGTCTCCCAAGTAGCTGGGACCACAGGAGCATGCCACCATGCCTGGCTAACTCTTAAATTTTTGGTAGAGACAGGGTCCCACTATGTTGCTCAGGCTGGTCTTGAAATCATTTCTATTAGTGATCTAGCTGTGGATTTACACGCAATTCCCCTTTAGAGTGATTTTTTTTTTTTTTAGATGGAGTTTCACTCTTGTCACCCAGGCTGTAGTGCAAAGGTGAAATCTTGGCTCACTGCAACCTCTGCCTCTTGGGTTCAAGCAATTCTCCTGTCTCAGCCTCTCAAGTAGCTGGGATTACAGGAGTGCACCACCACACCTGGCTAATTTTTGTATTTTTAGTAGAGATGGGGTTTCACCATGTTGGCCAGGCTGGTCTTGAACTTCTGACCTCAAATGACCCACCCGCCTTGGCCTCCCAAAGTGCTGAGATTACAGGCTGAGCCACACTGTGCCTGGTTCCCTTTAGAGTGATTCTAAGAACTAGTGCTTTATATACACAGTGATGTCTGCCTCCTGCTTGCATAGGTTTTTTTTTTTTTTTGAGACGGAGTCTTGCTCTGTCGCCCAGGCTGGAGTGCAGTGGCGCGATCTCGGCTCACTGCAAGCTCCGCCTCCCGGGTTCACGCCATTCTCCTGCCTCAGCCTCCCGAGTAGCTGGGACTACAGGCCCTGCCACCTCGCCCGGCTAATTTTTTTTGTATTTTTAGTAGAGACGGGGTTTCACCGTGTTAGCCAGGGTGGTCTCGATCTCCCGATCTCACGATCCACCCGGCTCGGCCTCCCAAAGTGCTGGGATGACAGGTGTGAGACACCGCGCCCGGCGGCTTGCATAGGTCTTTAAGGAGAGAGACTAGTCCTACTAACACCCCATGTTTTAGCTCGATGCTTAGCAGTAGAGCATGATGGTTAGACGTGTTCATGAGCTCAACTCTTCCACTTGCTGAGGCATTCATCTCAGTGTACCGTGGGACTGCAAAAACATCCACCTCATCAGGTTGTTGTAAGAATTAAATGAGGCCGGGTGCGGTGGCTCACATCTGCAAATGTGTCATATAATGAATCTTTCAGAAAAAAACAGTATCACATCTATTTGTCTTGTAATATGCATTTATCAGCTTCTCATCTATTAATTAATTTGCTGCATTTTTACTTTTTTTTTTTTTTTTTGAGACAGAGTCTCACTGTGTTGCCCAGGCTAGAGTATAGTGGTATGATCATGGCTCACTGCAGTCTCAACCTCCCTGACTCAAGCGATCCTCTGATCTCAGCCTCCCGAGTAGCTGGGACTGCAGGTGTACACCACCACAGCTGGCTAATTTTTAAATTTTTTGTGGAGATGGGGTCTCATCGTGTTGCCCCGGCTGGTCTTTAAACTCCTGGGCTCACGTGATCCTCACGCCTTGGCTTCCAAGAGTGCTGAGATTAAAGTAAAAATGTGGCCACCACACCCAGCCACATTTTTTTTGTTTGTTTTTTTTTTTTTTTTTTTTTGAGACGGAGTCTCGCTCTGTCGCCCAGGCTGGAGTGCAGTGGCTGGATCTCAGCTCACTGCAAGCTCCGCCTCCCGGGTTTACGCCATTCTCCTGCCTCAGCCTCCCGAGTAGCTGGGACTACAGGCGCCTGCCACCTCGCCCAGCTAGTTTTTTGTATTTTTTAGTAGAGACGGGGTTTCACCGTGTTATCCAGGATGGTCTCGATCTCCTGACCTCGTGATCCGCCCGTCTCGGCCTCCCAAAGTGCTGGGATTACAGGCTTGAGCCACCGCGCCCGGCCCCAGCCACATTTTTACTTTATTTTTAACACATGTAAAATTACTTGTCATAAGTACCTGTGTATAAACAAGAAATTCATTCACCAAACAACAAATATTTCCTGCATAAAAGGTGTCTTTCTAGGCACTGAAGATGAAACCAGAGAGAAGGGAAGGAAGGGATTCAGAAATGAATTAGACACTATTTCTAACCTTAGGGAGGAGAAATAAGGACAAAGAACTATAACACAGGCCAATGATCCAGTACGACAAGAGGCACAGCAATACCACGTTCACACTCATCATCACATGCGAGGAATTCTGTTTGCTACCTGCCAAGCATCTATTCCTATCTGCTGGTTTAGAAACCTTATTTTCCTCAGGGAACCACCCCCTCAACTCTCAGTTCCAGTGGTTCAGGGGTTGCTGACTTCAATCAGAATCTAGCTTGGGCTGGTAATCAAGCCTGGATGATCAGAGAATTAAATGCCCTTCAGTACAACAACTGGGTTCAGTGGTGTATGCATGACCCAAGACATAGGCCTATGATTCAATTCTGGGACTTCTGTGCATGCACTAAAGTCAAGTCCGCTGGGCACAGTGGCTCACGCCTGTAATCCCAGCAATTTGGGAGGCTGAGGCAGGTGGATCATCTGAGGTCAGGAGTTTGAGACCAGCCAGATCAACATGGTGAAACCCTGTCTCTAGTGAAAATACAAAAATTAGCTGGGTGTGGTGGTGCACACCTGTGATCCCAGCTACTGGGGAGAATGAGGCAGGATAATCACTTGAACCTGGGAGGTGGAGGTTAAAGTGAGCCAAGATTGCGCCACTGCACTCCAGCCATGGCAATAGAGCAAGACTCCATCTCAATAAATGAATAAAGTCAAGTTGGCTGGGCACGGTGGATCATGGCTGTAATCCCAACTCTTTGAGAAGCCAAGGCAGGCAAATTGCCTGAGCTCAGGAGTTCCAGGCTGGTCGGGAATTTCTGGAGTGAGCCACCGTTCCTGGTGGATTTTTTTTTTTAATTGAACCAACAAAGTCCTTGGTTTCACTTATTCCAGATGGGTTTTCACTTATTCCAGATGGGTTTTCTGTTACTCACAACTTGAATGATCTAGAATAAATGAGGAAATAAAACGTTCTAAATCCCCAATTATTTATTTGGCCTTGATTAAAGTTACAACTAGAGCTCAAACTTTTAATAGTAGGAACTTGAGAGAATAACATTTTCTATTGGCACAATTGCTTTGAGGATACAAAGCACTAAGCTATCCAGTAACATCTTGTCATAAGAAAGCAAGTTGGAAAGACATTCAATGACACCGAGAATACAAATAATATTAGCAGACGGGGGAAATTATTTCCTGATTTAAACATTGTGTATCTGATCATTGTGAATGGATTTCCGCTTGCTAGAAGTTCTCCTGGTGCATCCTGATTGTTAACTAATGGTTTATGGTTCTACAACTCCTGACTTGGAGCCTATGTACTTGCTACTTGCTTTATTCATTTGTTGCGGGAAACTGAATTTGAACTCACTTATCACTCTTGGAATAGTGAAACCAGAAACTATTATGTAACTTCATTGATCCTGTCATAATTGACTCAACTGGCATAAAAGATCAGATCCTCTTAGAGTTAGGAAAGCCACTTTTGTTCTTGCATACATTATGCAAGTAGAAACAATTATAAAATAGTGAGATTTATTTTTACCTTTTTCAATTGACTTCTTTGGTCTTGTCTTCCATTTAACTATATGACGAATGCAAGACGGGTTATAATCATCCTAACTTGAGAGACAAGAAAAAGGTAAGGAGAGAGAGAGAGAGCAGGAATCCAGTGGCAAAACAGAGCAGATGGAATGCAGTGCTTTGGTAATTAACAAGAACTCACATCCTCGCCAGCCTGACCTGGCCTCTCCGCCTTGGCTCTCACCCAGGTGTTGCTCCCTGCATGTAATTGAAAGTAATGAAGCTACATGTGTCTAAACTCTCAATTAATTGTTCTATGAATTCCAAGTCAATCTGGAAGATGTTAGTGTATTTTATTATTCCTAATGGGACTCCTCTATTAAGTAATTCAAGGTAATTTACATCTTGTATACAGTTAAGTGTCACTGCATTTCCATTGGTGGTAATAAATAACCACTGGAATATATATAATAACCATGAAGGGCTGGTAGTATTATTCAGCATCCACACTTCACTGCTTTTTTGATGTGCTTTGTTTTTCTATGCTATACGGATGTGTGTTTTTGTTTGGTATTATGATTACTAAAGGCTGTTTTCGTATATCAGATTATGAGAAAGATCAGTCTATTAGACTGACCACATTAAACACAATGTGTGAATAACTTATGCTAATGTGGTAGAGTTGTATTTTAGGAATGCATTTAAGGATGCAATCTCCCAGAAGAAAATAATGGTCAGTAAAAAATATGAGGCTGCTTAATGTTACTCTCAGTAAATTGTGCAGTAGTCAATAGCCCCATAAGAAACTCATGGCCATGGCCAGGGCACGGTGGCTCACACCTGTAATCCCAGCACTCTGGGAGGCCAAGGTGGATGGATCACGTGAGTTTGAGACCAGCCTGACCAACATGGTGAAACCCTGTCTCTACTAAACACACACACACACACACACACGCACACGCAAAAGAAAGAAACTTATGGCCAGCTAATACCAGGTAGAGATTACTCATCTTTATTTCAGTGGTTCTGAAGATGTTCTGAATCCTGAAGCAACAAGAGTTGGCTGTCTTACAACTGTTTGGGGCATTTGTGACTTGGAAATGAGGCGGCAGTGCTCACAGGGCATGCTTTAAGAACTTACAGTGGCTGGTTATGCTGGAAGGAAGATAAGAAGAAAACGGGGGAGCAGGCTAACTCCAGATGCCCAGTGGGAAGACGACAGGCCCTTCTCTCACATGGCCATGATTCCTTGGTTTTGTGGTTTGGTGAGCAGTTTAAAGATACCAAAGATAACTTTAGCTTGAAGCAGGGCTTCTCAAAGTGTGGTCTCTGGTGCGTGGAGTGATTCTGGTTCATTGAGATAAATTTACTATTTTTACAAAAAAAATTTACTATTTTTACTAAATTTTACACGAAATGTACTATTTTTACAATTTTAAAGTGTATAACTCAGTGACATTTAGTAAATTTACAATTTTGTGCAACCACCTCCACTATCTTGTCCCAGAACACTTCATCGCCCCACAGGAAACTCCCAGGCCCATTAAGCAGTTACTTTCCAACACTCCCGACCCCCACGCCTGGCAACCACCAATCTGCTTTCTGTCTCTATAGATTCTGGACATTTCATATAAATGGAATCATACAACGTGTGGCCCTTATTGTCCGTCTTTCACTTAGCACTACGTTTTCAAGTTTCATCCATGTTGTAACAAGTATCAATACCTTCTTATGACCAAATAATACTTTTTTGTACCACATTTTATTTATCCATTCATCGGGTGACATATATTTTAGTTGTTTCTGCCTTTTGGCTATTGTGAGTAGTGCTGCTGTGAATATGTATATACAAGTTTTAGTTTGAACACTTGCTTTTAATTCTTTTGGGTAGAAAGTATAGGCATTAATCTTTGCTCACTCAAAAGGAGGTGACCAAATATCTTAAATTCTTCAATCATTCAACAAATATTTACTGAAAACCTACTCTATAGCCGTCTAGAACTCCAAGCACTGGGAATAATACATACTGCAATGAATAAGACAGGCATCATCCCTGTCCTCCTTGGGAATAACACAGAATTCAGTAAGTGAGTAAAACACAGACTTTGCCGTGTTTAGGATTAGGAATTCCTTTTCTATTTGCTATTAAAGGAAAGTAAAAGCTGGTCACAGAGCACCTGGCAAGATGCTCTAACTGGATGCTTTCAGATGAAACAAGCAAACACAACTAAGCGCAATCAATCTGTTATCTTACATCATAAGCCTCAAGCGGGGAGGTTCCCAAGTGGGTCCAGTTGGCAGCTTAACATCATCAAGGATCTAGGCTTTCTCCATCCTGCTCTGCCATCCTCATGGCCACACTAAGGAACAGCCAACCTCAGGCATCATATCTTCTTATGGAACAAGGACCAGGGAACGGAAGTGGGGCAGATCCCTTCTCAATCCCTTCTTAGGTGCAAGAAAAACTTCCCCAGAATACTTCTCCTCAGATCTGTTCTGCCTGATTTGCCCCACAGCCTATTCCTAAGCCAATTATTGGCAAGGAATTGGAATCAGGTGCAGTGAATTATAATCAAGTTGGAGGCTGGAAGGGGCCTGCTTCCCCTGGGGAATATGATGCCGGAACATAATACAGGCTCTGGAAAAATGTAAGAGGGAAAGAATGGCTGTAGGATAGGCAGCCAAGCGTAGCTCCACTGGTGCCTATGCAAGATTTCCTGGAGGAAGTCCAGTCCAGCGTTCTCTAAGCTCCAGGCCTCAACTGAACATCTCAAAAGAAAACAAATATCCAAACCTCAACGTGTCCAAAACTGAATTCATGATTCTCGTTAAAGTAGTGTCTTCCAGTGGTGACTAATACTACCATTCAGATGCTGGAGCCAGGAAAATAAGAGTCACCATATCTTCTTCTTCATCACCACATCTAGCACATCACCAAGTCTTTGAACCCATCTACTCTCTTCACCTCCACCGCCACCATCCTAATCCCAGTCATTATCAGCTCTTCCCTGGAGCTTCGCAACAGTCACGTTTGGCTTCCCAGCATCCATTTGTATTTCCCTCCAAACTATTAGTTCACAGTGCAGGTAGGGTGGCCTTTTCAAACCCAAATCCGCTCATGCTCAAAACTTGCTTCCCACGGCTCTTAGAGACCACTTTGAGCTTGAACAGACTGTGCACATCCCACCTCAAGACTGCTGCACTTGCTGTTCCTCCTCCGACCCCTTGTCACCCCCCTCCCTCGGCTTAACTGTCACTTCCCAATTAGGTCAGGTCCCTTTGCTGCAGCCCGTGGAGAGCTCTGCGCCTGTCCTTCAGGGCACTTTTTCTCCATCCACAGACTCAGATCTGTGACAACACGGAGCTAGTATTTCCTACAACATCACGCCTGGCACACGGTAAGTGCGCAATATGCAGCAGTTGCACGGCTAAATGTATACATAAGCTTCAAAGCAGAGTGGCCGAGAGCAAATACAGACGCAGTCACGGGAGAAGGCACACACCGCCGAGACACCACCGCCACTCCGCGCCGCCTGGACCAGCCAGTAGCTCCGCCCCTGGGCCCCGCCCCTCCCTGCGGAGCGGAGGGGGCGGGGCTCAGAGGTCGCGTGACGTGACAGCAGCCGGTCGGTGATTGGGTCTCCAGGCGCGCCGTCTCGGGAAGGGGGCGTGCCCGTGCGCGCTGATTGGCTGCCTGGCGCGGTGGGGCGGACGGCGGCGGCGCCGCGGGGGCGGGCGGCGGGAGGGGCCGGACCGGGTAGGGCCCGGAGGGCGGCGGCGGCGGCGGAGCGGGCGGCATGGGTCCTCGCCGCCGGCTTCGCTGAGACGCGCTCGCGTGGGCTGCCCTCCCGGGCCCGCAGTGGTCGCGGCGGCATGAAGGGCGCCCTGGGGAGCCCCGTGGCCGCCGCCGGCGCCGCGATGCAGGAGAGTTTCGGCTGCGTGGTGGCCAACCGCTTCCATCAGCTGCTGGACGACGAGTCGGACCCGTTCGACATCCTGCGCGAGGCCGAGCGCCGGCGCCAGCAGCAGCTGCAGCGCAAGAGGCGCGACGAGGCGGCGGCGGCGGCGGCCGGGGCCGGTCCCCGCGGCGGCAGGAGCCCGGCCGGGGCCTCGGGCCACAGAGCCGGCGCGGGCGGCCGGAGGGAGTCGCAGAAGGAGCGCAAGAGCCTCCCGGCGCCCGTCGCTCAGCGGCCCGACAGCCCCGGGGGCGGCCTGCAGGCGCCGGGTACGCGGGGACGGCGGGGGTAGCGGGCCACGGCTCGCCCTGCGGAGAGACTGGGGTCCCGGGGGCCGGCTCCAGGAGGGGGGACCCGGGAGGAGCCGGGAGAGTTGAGGGTCCCGGTGGCCGCCGAAGGTAGGAGGAGCGAGGCAGGGGTCACACCCCTTCCAACCCTCGCCGGCCGCGTGCGGGGCCCCGGGGGAAACGCTGGCTTGGGGGGTGGGGCCCCCGAACCCTGGCTCGGAGCCGCTACGGCAAGTTGGACGAAGTTGAGGGAGGTTGCCGGGGTGGCGTGTGGGGGCGAACGCTGAGGTCGCTACTCCGGGACTCCCGCATCCAGACCTGGCGGGGACCTTCTCCAGCCTCCAGCCCCGCCTCTGCGGGAGTGAGGTCGGAGCCACCCGAGAGCGCGGTGGGGAGGAGGAGGGCGCCCGGTCCCGGGGCTGGGGGCCTCTGTGATGCGGGCGGCCTGTGACGTCGGGGCCCGGGCGCGGGTCCTCGGCGCTGTCCGGCCTGGCGCCTTCGCCCCTTCCCCGTCCGGTAGCTTCCAGCAGGCAGCGGGCATCGTATTTCAGTACTTCTTGTGGTGCTGATGGGATGTGCAACTTATAAATAGCTCCAGGCTGCTTTAAGAAAAGCGTTTTTAACCTTTCCAGCCAGAATATCCGGAGTTCCCCACTCCCTGTTTAGCAAGAAAAGCCAGTGCGCAGCGTGGTGTCCTGCTGCCTGCGGACGGGGAGGGAGTTCGTGCTCTCACCTGAACTGCGTCAGTGGCGGAGCCAGCAACGCTCCACCTGTGCTTCCTCTGTTTTCTTGAAATGAGGCAGCGGTCCCAAGGTTTGCAGAGCGTTAGGAGTGAGATGTGTAGATTGACCATTCCTGCCAACGCTTGGCGGAGTGTGCAGCGTGGCTTGCTGGTTTGTTCCTTGCTTGATAAAAATTGTGCATCGCAGCCCTGAGGAAACGTCTCAGGTTTCAGTATTGGGGCTTTGATGCGCAGCTGGGTAATGTTTACCTTTGTTTGTGAAAAGTTAAATCCAGAGTCATCACTTGTGAGAATCAAGTCACTACAATAAAGATGTTGAAAATGATTTAAAATAAAAAAAAAGTTATTGACTATCTCACGAGCCTTTGATAGGCCAGTAAATTTCTGAGCAGATTATCTAAACAGACTGGAGATACATTGTGCATTTTATATCCTGTTTTTTATGTTTTTCTCTTAAATTTATTTACATGAATATAATAAAAGAATTGAGGAAGGCTAAGCTTTTCTTCACCCTTTATTTTTTCACAAATGAAAATGCTGGGCGCGGTGGCTCACGCCTGTAATCCCAGCACTTTGGGAGGCCAAGATGGGCGGACCGCGAGGTCAGGAGATCGAGACTGTCCTGGCTAACACGGTGAAACCCCATCTCTACTAAAAATACAAAAAGTTAGCCGGGCGCGGTGGCAGGCACCTGTAGTACCAGCTACTCGGGAGGCTAAGGCAGGAGAATGGCATGAACCCGGGAGGCAGAGCTTGCAGTGAGTCGAAATCGCACCTCTGCACTCCAGCCTGGCGATAGAGCGAGACTCCGTCTCAAAAAAAAAAAAAAAAAAAAAGAAAATACGTATTCTGTTCTTCAGAAAAACGTGAGACGAGTTAGTGCTGTTAATACATTGATTTTTAGCCTTTTAAAAATTGTCATGCATTTTTGTATTAAAAATTTTAAGCAATTCCAAAATGTATGAGGTTAAGTGAAAATCCTCTTATTTTTCCTACTGTTAACACTTTGCATTTATATACATAAATGCACAGAGCTATTTCTTTTCTTTCTAAACTTAAGTGATATAAACTGGGTTGCAACCTGTTTCCTGCACTTAATGTTGTCATGTAGTACACTTATAACTTTTTTTTCTGTCAGTTGTTCAGTCTGAGTGATCTGGCTTTTGAAATCAAAGGTATTTAGTTGATTTTGTAGTTAGAATGGAAATTTTATCATTCAAGTTCTTTTTCAAGTATGTGTTATTTCAGGAGCAAACAGCTCATTAATTTCCATTTATGTAGTTACTGTACTAAATTTATCTATAATGGGTGTCAAAGAGCTATTCTCTCAAGGTTTTATAGCCCTAGTTGATATGAAGCACTGTACTTTTCTAACATTCAAAATTTTTGATTTAGTTAGAATGTTGTAAGTGAATGCTTAGCATAGACAAAAATAAAACATGTTTGACATATCATAGAAATGTTAATCCTGAAAGAATGTGGAAGTCACAAGCTTTTCCTATGGAAAAGGGGTTTTTTTTTTTTTTTTTTTTTTTTTTTTTTTTTTTTGAGACAGAGTCTTGCTCTGTCGCCCAGGCTGGAGTGCAGTGGCATGATCTTGACTCACTGCAACCACCTCCTGGGTTCAAGCGATTCTCCTGCCTCAGCCTTCTGAGCAGCTGGGACTGCAGGCACGCGCCACCATGCCCAGCTAATTTTTGTATATTTTTTACTAGAGGCAGGGGGTTCACCATATTGGCCAGGATGGTCTCGATCTCTTGACCTCATGATCTGCCTGCCTTGGCCTCCCAAAGTGCTGGGATGTGAGCCACCGTGCCTGGCCTAATTTTTTGTATTTTTAGTAGAGATGGGGTTTCACCATGTTGTCCAGGCTGGTCTTAAACTCCTGACTTCAGGTGATCCGCCTGTCTAAGCCTCCCAAAGTGCAGGTGTGAGCCACGATGCCCGACCAAAAATGTAGATTTTTTAATGTCTATCTGTCTAGCAATATATATAAACCCTTGGGTGAGCCTTGCTCAATAAGTTCATTCTTTTTTTTTTTTTTTTTTTTAAGACGGAGTCTGGCTCTGTTGCCCAGGCTGGAGTACAGTGGCCGCATCTCAGCTCACTGCAAGCTCCGCCTCCCGGGTTTACGCCATTCTCCTACCTCAGCCTCCCGAGTAGCTGGGATTACAGACACCCGCCACCTCGCCCGGCTAGTTTTTTGTATTTTTTAGTAGAGACGGGGTTTCTCCATGTTAGCCAGGATGGTCTCGATCTCCTGACCTTGTGATCCGCCCGTCTCGGCCTCCCAAAGTGCTGGGATTACAGGCGTGAGCCACCACACCTGGCCTAATAAGTTCATTCTTAAAGTCATGAGAGGCTGTTTCAGTCATGAGAGGCTGTTTCAGTTTTGGTTTTTCTAGCCTTTCAGAATTATGTGCTTTGAAACAGCTCAACTTTATTTTGTGGGAAATCTTACTGTAAATTTTATTGTATTCTGTTTCTTTACCTGGGCTTGGTTTAGATGGTGATGAATGCATGTGCCAGCCTTTTCTTGGCGAGGTTAGTGAAATGCAGTGCTTGCATTCTCCACTTGGAGCTGCTGATCCAGCACCGAAAAGCCCGATTCGTGGCAGTGTTGATCTTTTAGTACTAAATTGTGGGGAAAAAATTGGATGCTGATTATCTTTGTTTTGGGAGGGTTGGGAGGGAGAATGGAGATGTTTGCCCAAAACTGATAATTATTCTAATTATCTTTGTTTTGGGGGGCTTGAGAGGGAAAATGAAATGTTTGCTTGATATTGATAATTCTAATAAATAGCCCATTGTACTTAACAGTTTTCAGTTTATACTGTTCGAAAAGGCTTTAATATGGTGTACAGTAAATGTCCTATTTTAAGTTTGATGAATTGCAAATTTAATTGACACAATTAAAAAGTAACTTGGAGGAAGCAGAAAGGTGGGATAAGCACCTATAAGTAGTTCTGTAGTCGAGTGGAGATAGTAAAAGATGTTTTTAAAACTATGGGTTGGAAATAGGAAATCTGAAACTATGTTAACTCTTTTTACACTGACGTAAAAGTATGGAAAAGTTTTGTTACTGCTGACAAATTTTCTGATGACTGTTATGTCATGATCTATTATAATTTTCAGCTTGTTGGATAATTAACTTTCATAGTGGCTTTTTCTACCTTACGTTGTGAACGCCTTTTCCCGTTCTGAACTCTTTTTTATTTTTGTTTTTTTGAGACAGGGTCTCCCTCTGTCCCCCAGGCTGGAGTGCAGTGGCACGATCTGGGCTTACTGCAGGCTCCACCTCCCGAGTTCAGCCATTCTTCTGCCTCAGCCTCCTGAGTAGCTGGGACTACAGGCACCTGCCACCATGCCCAGCTAATTTTTTGTATTTTTAGTAGAGACAGGGTTTCACCACATTAGCCAGGATGGTCTCAATCTCCTGACCTGTAATCCCAGCTCTTTGGGAGGCTGAGGCGGGCGGATCACAAGGTCAGGAGATCGAGACCATCCTGGCTAACCCAGTGAAACCCTGTCTCTACTAAAAATACAAAAAAATTAGCTGGGCATGGTGGCAGGCACCTGTAGTCCTAGCTACTTGGGAGGTTGCGCCACTGCACTCTAGACTGGGAGACAGAGCGAGACTCCGTCTCAAAAAAAAAAAAAAAATATATATATATATATATACACACACACACATATATCCATTAACTTGAATAAATGTCATATTTTATAGCCATACAACTAATGTGGAGAGTAATTTGTTCCAAGAAAAATTGAAGCTACTTTAGTAAAAGTTGCACATAGTGAGAGGAGATCTTTTAAATGTATACAAAAAAAGATAGACTGTTTTTGAAGAGTAAAGACGTGACAAAGATCCACAATGTATTTACCAAGTATTAGATGGCTTCAAACATAGACTTTGCCTAAGATGTTTAAAGCGTTAAAATTAAAGAGGAGTAAAGCAAGGTGACAGTATAGAGGAAAAGACCAGAGTCTCGGCCGGGCGCGGTGGCTCTTGCCTGTAATCCTGGCACTTTGGGAAGCCGAAGAGGACGGATCACCTGAGGTCGGGAGTTAGAGACCAGCCTGACTAACATGGAGAAACCTTGTTTCTACTGAAAATACATTAGCTGGGCATGGTGGCGCATGCCTGTGATCCCAGCTAATCTCTACCCGGGAGGTGGAGGTTGCGGTGGGCCAAGATTGGGCCATTGCGCTCCAACCTGGGCAACAAGAGTGAAACTCAGTCTCAAAAAAAAAAACCCCAAGAATAAAACCAGAGTCTCTGGTCCCAGCCCAGTGTCCAAGTGCTGGACTCTGAGTGGACAAAGAGATGCCCTCAGGTACTGACTGACTCTTGGGCAAGTTGCCAACTAGCAGTGTTTGGTTCATATTCAGTAAGTTATCATTGCAAGTCTATATATCTCATAGAATAGCAGGAAAATCTGTTTTCAAAGTAAAAATATAAGCACTATAAACTTTAAAAGCAAAAACCTTGGCCAGGTGTGGTGGCTCACGCCTGTAATCCCAGAGCTTCAGGAGGCTGAGGTGGGTGAACTGCTTGAAGCTAGGAGTTCGAGACCAGCCTGGCCAACATGGTGAAACCCTGTCCCTACTAAAAATGCAAAAATTAGCTGGGCATGGTGGCGCATGCCTGTAATCCCAGCATCTTGGGAGGCTGAGACACAAGAATTGCCTGAGCCCAGGAGACGGAGGTTGCAGTGAGCCGAGATTGCACACTGCACTGTACTCCGGGCTGGGTGACAGAGCGAGACTTATTTTAAGTATGTAAATAAATAAATAAATAAAATAGAAAATAAAAACCTTAGTAGCCAGTGATAAGCCATAGTTGCCATGTAATGTGCAGTTGGGATTCTGAAAGCATAGTCTGAAATACAGGGTATTCTTTCATTTTCTCGATAGGGCTTACACACTGTGTTTTTGTAAGACTGCTTTTGTCAACTGTAGCTTTTTTAGTAAAATATACCCATGGCTGTCACAGTTATTGGGAGGCCTGTAATTATAGGGGAGCTTAGTTTGTCATATGCTTTCTAGGATATAGGGAAAGCGTGCTTTAATAGTAACATTCTATTAAAAAGTCGTAGACTGTGGGCAGTTGTAGCATCAGCAACTTTTTTCTTTGAGGTTTTCTAAACTTCCTGAATTTTCCTATGATGTTGATTTCTAGAAAAATGAAATTTACAAGTACTATAAAGTTGAATACTGTGCTGTTGCAGATGCTGTGTTCCAACTCTGCTTTGATTTTCTGTTGGTAGGTCAGAAGCGGACTCCTAGAAGAGGGGAGCAGCAAGGATGGAATGACAGCCGTGGGCCAGAGGGGATGCTTGAAAGAGCTGAGCGGAGACCCTACAGGGAGTACCGACCCTATGAGACCGAGAGGCAGGCGGACTTCACAGCTGAGAAGTTTCCAGATGAAAAGTACGTGCTGCAGTCCTCGGCAGGGCGGGTGGGGAACCAGAAAGGTGTTTAGAAAATGCTACTTTCTTTTTTTTTTTTTTTTCTGAGACAGAGTTTCACCCTTGTCGCCTAGGCTGAAGTGCAATGGCGCAATCTCTGCTCACTGCAACGTCTGCTCCCAGGTTCAAGCAATTCTCCTGCCTCAGCCTCCTGAGTAGCTGGGATTACAGGCGCCCACCACCACGCCTGGCTAATTTTGTATTTTTAGTAGAGATGGGGTTTCTCCATATTGGTCAGGCTGGTCTTGAACTCCTAACCTCAGGTTCCGCCCGCCTTGGCCTTCCAAAGTGCTGGGATTACAGGAGTGGGCCACCATGCCTGGTCCAGAAAATGCTACTTTCTACTGGCTACTGCTTTTTGTGTTATCAGTCCTGGGAATGTTTTACTAATTTATGTGCAATTCATATTACCTTAGATGATGAGAAGGATCTTCCTTTTTCCTTTACGCCTTGGTTCAGGAAATGATTTTACAATTAACAATGAATTGCTTATTGGTAACTGAAGAGCACTCTTAAAAAGAAATTACACAGGAGGGTGTTGAACTGGTAAAGTTTTGTTTTGAAGTTGTAGATTAGAGACACAATTTTGGGCTAGGGATATAATTATGGTTTTTGATTTCGCATTACCAATTTCGACTGCTCAATGGATTGAAGTCAGTTCCTAGCTCCACGGTCAGGTCAGTAGGCTGCCACGGTGAAATTTGAAGAAGACTCTGTTGTGATGTGTAATACCAGTTTCTGGCGGGCATGGCTGCTCTCGGAAGTCCCCTAACACGGATGGAAGTCGTGGGCTGGTGGAGTGTTGCGTGGCTGCTGAGTGATGCGGCAGTGTGGTGGCCGCCGCACTCCACCTGAACACAGGGAGGAGTTGTGTCTTATGCTTGGCACTAGCAGGGTGGGTACTTGCTGCTTAAAGCCTCTGTTTAATCATTTAACCTGTTTATGTTAAACAGAAACAACTAGTGAATCACATTTCAAGGAAAATTAAACAGGCTAAGGAAGGCTAGAATAGTGAACAGTGAAATGTCAAGGGAGCCATTTTTCCAAACTCTTTCTGCTTCTTGACTGCTAATTCCATTCCATTTAGGATTGTGGCTACAAGTTTTAACCAAAACATGTGGCTTTGTAAAACTATACTACAGGGCCTATTACAAACAAAACAAAACAACAGTCCAGCAGAGAGTAACTTAGCCTGGGTGGGCTGAGCAGGTGATGACTCACGCAGAACCGTTCACCTAGAAGTTACACATTCAAGACATTGAGATGGTCTGTCTGCAACCATGTTGGAGGGAGAAACTTACAGAAGGGCTTAATTTTGCCCCTTTTTTGGTGATTACTTTAGATCTGCTGTGTAGTAAGCACAGTCTACTTGCTTCTGCAAAGCTTCCGGGAGCAGAGCTGCTGATTTTCGGAAGCATTTGGGTATTTATTTTCCCCTCACTTCAGGGATTCTGTGGAAACGAAGAAATTATAGTTGACTTGCACAAACCCATGTTTCCCCCCTTTTTTCGTAGCAAGACTATGTAGTCTTTAAAAAGGATAAAATAGATCTTTATATGTGACATGAAAAGATAGCTATTAAGTGAAATAATACGTATATGGAAGAGTAAGGTGGGATATGGAATTATGGAGGGTTTTTTTTTTATTTAAATAAATTCAGAATTACAGAAGAGTTTTAAGAATTATACAAAGAATTTCCATCTGCCCTTCAAGACTCCCCACACACTATTTACCACATTTGCTTTATCATCCATGCCCCACCGCACCACACAGCCTTTTCTTGTTATTTGAGAATATGGTGTAGGAATGTCCCCTTACTCCTAAATACTTTAAACGCATTTTCTTTTTTTTTTTTTTTGAGACGGAGTCGCCCAGCCCAGGCTGGAGTGCAGTGGCGCGATTTCGGCTCACTGCAAGCTCCGCCTCCCGGGTTCACGCCATTCTCCTGTCTCAGCCTCCCGAGTAGCTGGGACTACAGGCGCCCACAACCGTGCCCGGCTAATTTTTTGTAATTTTTAGTAGAGACGGGGTTTCACCGTGGTCTCGATCTCCTGACCTTGTGATCCGCCCGCCTCGGCCTCCCAAAGTGCTGGGATTACAGGTGTGAGCCACCGCGCCCGGCCTTTAAACGCATTTTCTAACAACATGATACAATTTTCAAACTCATTAAAATGAATACAATACTGTTATCTAATTGTCTAAATTACTAGTCTACAGACTTTACTCAGATTTCACCAATTGTCCCAGTGATGTCTTTTAACAAAAGAGAAAACATTTCTGGTTCAGGATCCACTCCAGGTAAATGCATCGTATTTAGTCATCTTTAATTAGCAACAGCTCCTTAGCCTTCCTTGGTCTTTATGAATTTGGCATTTTGAAGAGCATGGGCCAGTTATTTTATAACATGTTTCAGATTTTGAGTTTTTCTGATGTCTCCTCATGGAACGAGATTGCGCACTTTTGGCAGGAATGCCACAGAAGTAACGTGTTCTCAGTGCATCACAGTACAGATATGTAGGGAATTTTCATTTTCGAGGAAATTTGAATCTTGATATCAGAAAACATTTTCTTAGTTTCTTAAATAATACTCTTAATAAATAAAACATAGAAAGTTTTATGTCTGACAAACTCACAAGCAAAAGAAGGAAAATAACATTCGAGCCAAGCATCCTGCTTTATACAAAAACCCTGTGATTCACTGTCTTACAACAATCCTAGCAAGTAGACATGACACTTGTTTCACACGTGGGAAGCCTGGAGCCTGTGGAGTTACGGATGAGGAGTTCAGTTTGGATACCAAGTTTCATTTTGAAAACATAAAAAGTTCTGGAGAAGGATGGCGATGATAGTTGCACAACAATGTGAATGTACTTAATGCCACAGAACTGAACACTTAAAAATGATTAAAATGGTAAATGTTATGGTATGTATATTTTACCACAATTTGTTTAAAGCTTGTTAATAATGGGGGGAGGGTCAACATCTGAGGGATTTTTTTTTCAGAACAGGAATTGATTTTAAATGACCAGTAAACTACAGACAGGAAGAGCCAGAATTCATCTAGACAGAGGCAGACTAATCTCCTAACAGTCTGTGTTCTAAGAGTTCAGTTAAGTTCATTTGGAGCCTAAGGAAAAATTCCTACTGCTATTAAAAACAGTAGTTTACTGCCGGAATATGTGCTCCACATGATATAGCAGATCTCGGGGGCGGAGACATGCCCGTTAATCCCAGCACCGCTTATGACGTTGCTTCCTTGGGAAGAAAACACGCGCTCTGCCTAGGCAGAACAGAAGTCCATGTCAGCTGGCTGTGACAAGACTACTGCACACATTGCTGAAACTCTGGGTCTGTTTCCTCATTGAAAAATGGAGAGGGCTGATTTTAGATAATCTTTCGACATTATGAAGATTCTATAATTCTGTCCAATAAACGTGTAGGTATCAAACTCAAGGTGACACCCTTTTTCACTCTCAGATAAGCAAATATCAAATTGTAATTCAGCATATTCAAGCTTGGGGAAAGTGCTCTAAGAGACGCTGTCGGTGATGCGGTGGCTCACGCCTGTAATCCCAGCACTTTGGGTAGGCTGAGGCAAGGAGAACACCTGAGGTCAGGAGTTCAAGACCAGCCTGGCCAACATAGTGAAACCCTGCCTCTATTAAAAATTCAAAAATTAGTGGGGTGCGCCTGTAATCCCAGTTACTCGGGAGGCTGAGGCAGGAGAATCGCTTGAACCCAGGAGGCAGAGGTTGCAGTGAACTGAGATCACACCACTGCACTCTAGCCTGTGTGACATAGCGAGATTCTGTCTCAAAAAAAAAAAAAGAATTTATAGGTTGCGCACAGTGGCTTACACCTGAAATCCCAGCACTTTGGGAGACAGAGGCAGGCAGATCACCTGTGCTCAGGAATTCGATTCCAGCCTGGCCAACATGGTGAAACCATGTCTCTACTAAAAATACAAAATTAACTGGGTGTGGTAGCACACGCCTATAATCCCAGCTAGTCTGGAGGCTGAGGCAGGAGAATTGCTTAATCCCAGGAAGTGGAGGTTGCAGTGAGCCAAGATTACGCCATGTCACTCCAACCTGTGTGACAGGCGAGACTCTGTCTCTAAAAAAAAAAAAAAAAAAAAAAAAAAGAGTTTACTGTTGGCTGGGCGCAGTGGCTCATACCCATAATCCTAGCACTTGGGAGGCCTAAGCAGGCGGATCTCTTGAACCCAGTAATTTTAGACCAGCCTGGGTGACATGGTGAAACCTGCATCTCTACAAAACGTACAAAAATTAGCTGAGTGTGGTGGCACACGCCTGTAGTCTCAGCTGCTTGGGGACTGACCTGGGAAGATTGTTTGAGCCCTGGAGGTCAAGGCTGCAGTGAGCAGTGATTGGGCCACTGTACTCCAGCTTGGACAACAGGGTGAGATACTGTCTTTAAAAAAAAAAAAGAAAATTACTGTTACTTTTCTCTTGTTTGTTTTAGAGCCATACTTCAGATTTCTTTTTTTGAGGCAGGGTGTTGCTCTGTTTCCCAGGCTGGAGTGCAGTGGCAGGATCTCGGCTCACTGCACTCCTGGGCTCAAGTAATCCTCCCACCTCAGCCTCCTGAGTAGCTGAGATTACAGGCATGCACCACCATGGCTGGCTAATTTTTACATTTTTTAGCAGAGATGGGGTTTTGCCGTGTTGCCCAAGGTGGTCTGGAACTCCTGGGCCCAAGTGATCCAACTGCGTTGGCCTCCCGAAGTGCTGGGATTACAGTCGTGAGCCACCACTCCCAGCCTGCTTTAGATTTTCTTTTTTTTCTTTTTTTTTTTTTTTTTTTTAAGACAAGGTCTCGCTTTGTCGCCACGGCTGGAGTGCAGTGGCGCCATCTCAGCTCACTGCAACCTCCGCCTCCCGGGTTCAAGCGATTCTCCTGCTGCAGCCCCCCAACTAGCTGGGATTACAGGTGTCCGCCACCAAGTCTGGCTAATTTTTGTATTTTTAGTAGAGTTGGGGTCTCACCATATTGGCCAGGCTGGTCTCAAACTCCTGACCTCAAGTGATCTGCCCGTCTTTGGCCTCCCAAAGTGCTGGGATTATAGGCGTGAGCCAACAGGCGTGAGCCACCAAGACCAGCCTGCTTTAAATATTTGCTATAGTTTAGAATCAAGAGTCAGGTTTTGCAAAGATTTCTATTTTTGGTTAGAGGAGGTGGGAGACAGAAAAGCCAACTTGGAGAATGTGTTGAGGTTGGTGTTTCATATAAGAGACTGGTATAACATTAATGATCAGTACTTCTGTATTTCTTTATTTTTTGAGTGAGGAAGATTGTGAGTTTTGTATTTTTTTTACCCACTATTGTGTAGCGGCTTTTTTTTTTTTTTTTTTTTTTTTCCCCCCGAGATAGAGTCTTGCTCTGTCGCCCAGCCTGGAGTGCAGTGGTGCGATCTCGGCTCACTGCAAGCTCCGCCTCCCAGGTTCACGCCATTCTGCCTCAGCCTCCCAAGGAGCTGGGACTACAGGCGCCCGCCACCACGCGCGGCTAATTTTTTGTATTTTTAGTAGAGACGGGGTTTCACCGTGTTGGCCAGGATGGTCTCAATCTGCTGACCTCATGATCCACCTGCCTCGGCCTTCCAAAGTGCTGGGATTACAGGCGTGAGCCACTGCGCCTGGCCTAGCGGCTTCTTAATGTAACACTTTAGCCATAAAAGTAGGTTGTAACATACCTCTAGTGCTGGTGTTCGAGCCACTAATGCCACTAGGTTTCTTGATGCCAGGACGTCTATTAAATAAGTAATTTCTTGTGATTTTAAATGTTTTTAAAAGCCTTGCCAAATTAGAAAACATTTCTCTTATTAAACCAGTGTTACAATGGTGAAAACGAGCTTAGAGCTTAGTGAAGGAGAGACGAGTCCTCAGAAAGAGTGATGGTGACCAGCAACGGTGCAGGGAGGAGTGGGTGAGCAATCAGGTCCTGGCTCCAGGCTCTGATGTGGCAGAGGAAGAAGAGGGAGGGGTGGCTTGGACTCTTGCTCATGTTGTGAGTTGGGGGTCACAGGAGGAATAAGGGCTCCATGTTGGGCATGTGTGTGCCTGACATGGGGATGTCCAGGTGGAGATGTCTAGGAAGTAACTGGCTTCATGTCCTGCAATCAGATGAGAGACACAGGGCCAGTTAGCATTAGCATGGAGGCCAGGTGATGTGGCGTGAGCTGAGATCCTGCCTCAAAGAAAGAAATGTAAAGTAGGGTTCTCATAAAACAGACAAAAGGAAAGTGGGAGGCCAACAAGGATGAGGACAGATGGGTATCCGTGTAGAGCACCAAGACAAATGGTTAGGCACGAGAGGCAGGCGGAGAGCTTTTCTGTTCTCTGCATCTTGAATTGGCTGCCTCTGAGAAGGGGGATTGCGTGGCTGAGGAACAGTGTGGGTTTTGTACCATGTTTGGGTATTACCTATTCTAAAAATAATTTTCTAAGGGCAGGCAGAAAAGAGAAGCCAGAAAAGTCAGGAAGATTGGTGGCCAGCAGCGTCACATGACACGGGTCAAATCACACGAAGACAAAAGTTGCTCTTGGGCTTAACAAAGTGGTCTTCAGCTGCCCTTCGCCGTTTTTTCCGGAGTGAGGAGGTGGGAGGCAGGTTGAGGCTTTCACAGTTCCAGTACCGGCTGGTTGTGTGTTTAGGAGGGAGATTTGGGAAGGGGCATAATTTGAAGTTTAACCATTTTTCTTATACAAAACATTCCAAATTTAACTTAAAGATTTAGTATTAGGACAGGAATGGACTTTAGAGTTTATTTGTCTAACATCCTTATTTTTTGAGTAAGGAAACTAGATCCAGAGAAAGGAATGCCCCACTCGGATTAGTACTGGGGCCTGTCTAGCACCTGCCTCTCATGGGCTGGCCTCACCACTTAGCCTACTCTGTGCTTCCGTTTCCTCCTCTGTAGGCAATAATTGTATATGAAAGATTTGTCTGCGAGCATCCGGTTACTATATGTAAAGTGCTCAGAACAATGCCGGTATATAGTCTACAGTGTGTGCTCACTAAAGGTTCCCTATCAATTTATGATTCGAGCCACCATTCTTTCCAGTCTATTATAACCGTGATTTTCTTTTAGAATTTTTTTTCCGGAGGAGACTTAGACCTTTAATTTACCAGTTTTTATTATATCCATTTCTTCCTAGACCAGGTGATAGGTTTGATCGAGACAGACCGCTGAGGGGACGTGGAGGCCCGAGAGGGGGTATGCGCGGCAGAGGCAGAGGTGGCCCCGGCAACAGAGTTTTTGACGCTTTTGACCAGAGAGGGAAGCGAGAATTTGAAAGATACAGTGGGAATGACAAAATGTAAGTGACTTTGTAAATGCTCTTTTCACTTGAAGATGTTGGCAGCACATGGTATGAATCTATTCTGCGTTAATATTCAGTTAACTTTCTCGTACTGTGCTGTTATTCTGTGAGAAGCTGATCCTGGGATTTTCATGAACCACTCTTTCTGATGTGGAGATCGACCGGAGACCAGCTTCTGGTTTACGGGACTTTTCTTTCTTTCCGTAGAGCAGTCAGAACTGAAGACAACATGGGTGGATGTGGAGTTCGAACCTGGGGATCAGGCAAAGATACCAGGTACGGTGTAAGTGTGTGCCCTCTGAGAACCCGCAGTTAAGTGGCAATCTCTGCATCTTTGCTTTTCTTGAAAATGATGTCTTCCGTGTTGTGCTTTATTCCTCTGTGCCCCTAACTAGAGACTGACTTTAGGCTTTTGTTTAGTGAGGTAACTTTTTAAAACAGGTTTGCTATGTTGCAGTTAGATTTAAACTGCTTTTAAAATTCTGTAGCCAAACATATTTGTGACAGATGACCATGTATTTGCTGATGCCTCAAACATAGGGCACTGTACATTTGCACATGCCTCAAAATACTTTTTGTTGGCTGCACACGGTGGCTCACGCCTGTAATCCCAGTTCTTTGGGAGGCAAAGGCGGGTGGATCACTTGAGGTTGGGCGTTTGAGACCAGCCTGGAGAACGTGGTGAAACCCCATTTCTACTAAAAATACAAAAACTAGCTGAGCATGGTGGTGGGTGCCTGTAGTCCCAGCTACCCAGGAGGCTGTGGTGGGAGAGTTGCTTCTGGGAGGCGGAGGTTGCAGTGCGCCGAGATGGCACCACTGCTTTCCAGCCCCGATGACGGAGCGAGACTCGGCATCTCAAAAAAACAAAAAAAAGGTTTTTTGTTTTGTTTAATTTTATTATTTTTTTAAATAGAGACAGGATCTCACTATGTTGCCCACGCTGGTCTGGAACTCCTGGGCTCAGTCCTCCTGCCTCAGCCTCCCAAAGTGCTAGGATTACAGGCATGAGCCACCACATCCGGCCTGAAATGCTTTTTAAATTCCTGGATATTCTATATGTTTTTACCTTTCAAAGTTCATGTGGATCCTTGACACATCTTCATTTTATAAAATCATTTGTAGATTGAAGCTTAGTGACAGGTTTCACCTGAGGCTCAAGTTGGACATTTCTCTGAGGCTTCATGGTGCCTTCGATGTGTGCCAGTCCTGCTAGTTCGAGTGGATACGTGGTTCTGCTCTGTTTTATTTCACAGCTGGAGGGATGGTGCCTTCCTGGTATCTGCAGAAGAAGAGGTAGGGCACGCGGCAGGCAGGGCAGTGTGAGCAGTGCTACAGGGCAGCGTGAGCAGTGCTACAGGGCACGCGGCAGGCAGGGCAGTGTGAGCAGTGCTACAGGGCAGGCTGCCCGCTAGCGCAAAGGCTTGAGGGGATCCAGGCTTCCACTTTTCAGGCTTCCACTTGGAAGAATATAATCTTTTTTTTGAGACGGAGTCTTGCTCTGTCACCCAGGCTGGAGTGCAATGGCGTGATCTCGGCTCACTGGAACCTCCACCACCCAGGTTCAAGCAATTCTCCTGCCTCAGCCTCCCAGGGAGCTGGGACTACAGGTGCATGCCACCATGCCCGGCTAATTTTTGTGTTTTTAGTAAAGAGTGGGTTTCACAACATTGGTCAGGCTGGTCTCGAACTCCTGACCTCAGGTAATCCGCCCGCCTTGGCCTCCCAGAGTGCTGGGATTACAGGCGTGAACCACCATGCCTGGCCAGAATATAAGCTTTTTACATGAACTTATTTTTCTTAAATTGTTGTCCTTAAAGACAAATGTATAAACTAATACCAAATGTAACAATGTTAGATTTACTACCATTGCTCATTTGTGTTCTCCTTGAAAAGAAGAGAAACTTGTTGAGTGTTTCTCTCTCTGGGGTTCTGCAGGATCTTGATGACAGATCTTTTCATTTTGTTTTATTTTACTTTGATAATATATTTTAAAAAGTAATATAGGCACCACCTTCTTTCTTTTTCTTTTTCTTTTTTTTTTTTTTTTGAGATGGAGTCTCGCTCTGTCACCCAGGCTGGAGTGCAGTGGCCGGATCTCCGCTCACTGCAAGCTCCGCCTCCTGGGTTTACGCCATTCTCCTGCCTCGGCCTCCCAAATAGCTGGGACTACAGGCGCCCGCCACCTCACCCGGCCAGCTTTTTGTATATTTTAGTAGAGACGGGGTTTCACCGGGTTGGCCAGGATGGTCTTGATCTCCTGACCTCGTGATCCGCCCGTCTCGGCCTCCCAAAGTGCTGGGATTACAGGCTTGAGCCACCGCACCCGGCTTTTTTTTTTTTTGAGACAGAGTCTCATTCTGTCACCCAGGCTGGAGTGCAGTGGTGTGATCTCGGCCCACTGCAACTTCCACCTCCCAGGTTCAAGCAATTCTCCTGCCTTAGCTTCCCGAATAGCTGGGATTATAGGTGCCCGCCACTACGCCTGGTTACTTTTTGTATTTTTAGTAGAGATGCAGTTTCACCATGTTGGCCAGGCTGGTCTCAAACTCCTGACCTCAGGTGATCCACCTGCCTCGGCCTTCCAAAGTGCTGGGATTATAGGCATGAGCTACCATGCCTGGCTTGGGCACCTTCTTTCTTAATCATCAGATTTACCACCTTATCCAATACCACCACTTCATTTCCGTTTGCCTTTGAACTTAAAATCATTTTGGCTCTAAGTGGTTACTTATCCTGGAGCGCCAGCCTTGGCCTTGTAATGTTAAGAGGTGACCACTTGTGCCCCTGGCAGGCTGGCATGTCTCATTGTTAAAATGACATGTGCCCCATGGCACTCATTTTGGATTGGTTTGTGAGTTAGAAAGTCAAAGCTCTCTTTTTTTCCCCCTCTCTCTCTCAGACAGGGTCTGACTCTGTTGCCTATGCTGGAGGATGGTGGCTCAGTCTTGGCTTACCATAACCTTGAAACCCCAGGCTCAGTTGATTTCTTCCACCTCAGCTTCCCGAGTAGCTGGGACTACAGGCGCTTTTTTTTTTTTTTTTTTTTTTTTTTTTTTTTTTTTTTTTTTGAGACAGAGTCTCACTCTGTTGCCCAGGATGGAGTGCAGTGGCATGATATCGGCTCACTGCAACCTCTCCCTCCCGGGTTCAAGTGATTCTCCTGCCTCAGCTTCCCTAGTAGCTGGGACTACAGGTGCATGCAAATATACCCGGCTAATTTTTTTTTTTTTTTTTTGTATTTTTGGTAGAGATGGGCTTTCACCGTGTTAGCCAGGATGGTCTTAATCTCCTGACCTCATGATCCGCCTGCCTCAGCCTCCCAAAGTGCTGGGATTACAGACATGAGCCACCGCGCCCGGCCTTTTTTGTATTTTTAGTAGAGATGCAGGTCTGCCATGTTTCCCAGGCTGGTGTCAAACTTCTGGGCTCAAGCAGTTCACCTGCCTTGGCTCCCAAAGAGCTAAGACTACAGGCGTAAGCCACCACACCCAGCTAGTCAAAGCTCTTAGGTGGTTAGAATTTGTAATGGAAAGCTTTTCTTAGGATAAAACTAATTTCTTAATAAATAGAGATAAATTTTATTTATTTATACATTT
The DNA here is from genome assembly GCF_024542745.1 of Macaca thibetana thibetana. Lineage (NCBI taxonomy): Eukaryota > Metazoa > Chordata > Mammalia > Primates > Cercopithecidae > Macaca > Macaca thibetana. Next base: position 108,380,478 of record NC_065592.1, on the reverse strand, counting down.
ACTTCGTACATTTCTTAATAAATGGAGTAAGAAATTTATTTCTTAATAAATCAGCTTGAGGTCATGAAAATGATGCAGTGCGAAGGAGTTATGTGCTACTTTAGATTAGTGAGAAGAAAGTGGAGGTGAGCCTGACACAGTAAGTAATGGTTTGTGGCTGGCAAAGCCCAAGTGCTTCGCCGTGTATTAAAGGTGTAAGGGCTTTGCGGTAGTTTAGTATTCCTATTTGAAGACACTGACAGCAATAACTGGGTTTAAGGACAAAATGCCTTCAAACTGGTATGACTGCGCCATTTCAGTAATAATGCTTTTCTTCAACAGTTTGACAGCGCTTAAATAGAATTTTTTCTATTTATCTGTGCTGGAATAGAATTTTTCCATCTGCAATAATTTAAAAAGTGTATCAGATATTATTGTTAAAATGGGAATAGACACCCATGAATGCAGTTTTCAGTAATGCTGCCTTTCAACTTTTATTGTGAAGAGCAAGACAGTTTTATTTGTTCTCAAAGCAACATTTGATGAAAATCTGTTTGTTGTCAGAGATTTGATTAAGTGTGAGGTCTGATTAAATTTGAACTAGGTAACAAAGCCTTGAAATGTGTAACATCATTTTATGGAACATACGTGCACAACTAGGGATTTTCTGCACCAGCACAACTGAAGTCAAAATATAGACATGGGCCTTGGGGTTATATCTTTCTTCTGATAAATCCAACATTGGTGATTTACCTTTTTTTTTTTTGAGACAGAGTCTCACTCTGTTGCCAGGCTGGAGTGCAGTGGCACGATCTCAGCTCCCTGCAACCTCCGCCTCCCGGGTTCAAACGATTTTCCTGCCTCAGCCTCCCAAGTAGCTGGGACTACAGGCACGTGTTACCACGCCCAGCTAATTTTTGTATTTTTAGTAGAGATGGAGTTTCATCATGTTGGCCAGGATGGTCTCAATCCCCTGACCTCGTGATCTGCCCGCCTCGGCCTCCCAAAGTGCTGAGATTACAGGTATGAGCCACCGTGCCTGGCTGATTTACTTTCAACAAAATAGCAGAACCTGCCAAATTGAATTGTGGCTAATTTTGAAACTTAATTGTCTTTCAGTTTTGATCATAGGGTTCTATAAGAGCTGTAGGCACAATATTTTATATTCATTTATAAAATAATTTAGGTCATCATCGGGGGGGACATCTGTGATTTTTCTTTTCTGTAAAATCAGCTAATTGCTGAAGTTTGAGAAATACTCAGTTTTTTTGTGGTTCATGCCTGTAATCCTAGCACTTAGGGAGGCTGAGGCAGGTGGATCACTGGAGTCCAGGAGTTCAAAACCAGCCTGAGGAACAAAGTGAAATCCCATCTCTACAAAAAATACAAAAAATTAGCCAGACATGGTGGTGTGTGCCTGTAGTCCCAGCTACTCCAGAGGCTGAGGTGGGAAGTTCCCTTGAGCCCGGGAGGTCGAGAGCACAGTGAGCTGTGATGGTGCCACTGCACTCCTGCTACCATGCCTGGCTACTTTTTGTATTTTTAGTAGAGATGGGGTTTCACCATGTTGGCCAGGCTGGTGTCAAACTCCTGGCCTTAAGTGACCCACCCTCCTTGGCCTCCCAATGTGCTAGGATCCCAGGCGAGAGCCACCCTGCCGGCCTGGAACCTTCATTTTAAAAAATAAAAGTTAATTATTGAAGTTTTGTTTTAAAGAGTGAGTTTTTAAAAAATTGATTACAGAAGCTTGGAGTTGAGAATTTAATAATTATTTAAATTGTAAAAGTCTTTTCTGTTATTGTAGTTCAATTTATGGTTACTTTTTTTTTTTTTTAAAAACTTACTTTTAAAGCCCTCAATAGGCCAGGCACGGCGGCTCACACCTGTAATCCCAGCACTTTGGGAGGTCGAGGTGGGTGGATCACTTGAGGTCAGGAGTTTGAAACCAGCCTGGCCAACATGGCGAAACCCTGTCTCTACCAAAAACACACAAAAAAATTAGCTGGGCGTGGTGGTGGACACCTGTAATCCCAGCTACTCAGGAGACTGAGGGAGGAGAATCTCTTGAACCTGGGAGGGCGGTTGCAGTGAGCTGAGATTGTACCACTGCACTCCAGCCTAGGTGACAGAATGAGACTCAGTCTCAAAAAAACAAACAAACAAACCAAACCAAAACAGAAAACAATGTTTTCTCCATCTTAAACATGCAAACGCATTGGTGTGAACGTATTTGTGTGACTAGAGAGGGTCTTTCTGTTTTTCAGTGACGTGGAGCCGACTGCACTGATGGAGGAACCCACAGTGGTGGAGGAGGCCCAGGGCGCCCCGGAAGAGGAGTCTCCAGCCAAGTAGGGCGTTTCATTCATTCCCTATTGTGGTGTTGGTTCTCTTCTTAATGATTTCCTTATTTTTTTTTGAGATGGAATCTCGCTCTGTCGCCCAGGCTGGAGTGCAATGGCACGATCTTGGCTCACTGCAACCTCCACTTCCTGGGTTCAAGCGATTCTCCTGTCTCAGCCTCCTGAGTAGTTGGGACTATAGGCGTGTGCCACCACACCCGGCTAATTTTTGCATTTTTAGTAGAGATGGGGTTTTACCATGTTGGCCAGGCTGGTCTCGAACTCCTGACCTCAAGTGATCCACCCTCTTCAACCTCCCAAAGTGCTGGGATTACAGGTGAGCCATCACACCTGGCCTTTCTTGATGATTTCTAAGAGCTCTTCACAGACTAGGAATCTCAACCCCTTATCCTATCACGGAGGGCTGACCTTAATGTATTAATGACTGGTGATCAAACTAATTAATAATTAGTTCAAATAACCTAATGAATATCAGTGATAATTGGTGGAAAGTTAGGCATTCTGTCCTCTGCCTACAAACTCTTTTCCAGCAGCTTGTTAAACTCCTTGACTTGGAGTAGCCTGACTCTCAGATGGACCTCTAGTGCCTCGTCCCCTCTGCGCTCTCCCAGTCCACCCTCCCTCTCTCTTCATTATGTAGCTTAGATCCTGGCTCACTGCAACCTCCACCTCCCAGGTTCAAGCAATTCTTCTCCTCAGCCTCCTGAGTAGCTGGGATTACAGGCATGCGCCACCACGCCCAGCTAACTTTGTATTTTTAATAGAGATGGGGTTTCTCCATGTTGACCAGGCTGGTCTCGAACTCCCAACCTGTGGTGATCCGCCCATCTCAGCCTCCCAAAGTGCTGGGATTACAGGCATGAGCCACTGCGCCTGGCCTCCAAGTTCTTAAATACCCATGCACCTTCAACTCTTTGGCCCTTTGGACTTTCTGCTGTAACTTGCTAGCAAAGCCCCTCCTGGGTGACTCCACTATCTGCCTTCTCTCTGCGCGTTCCACAAGCTTAAGCAATACAAGTCACATCGCGGGCCCGGTTAGAACCCCGTAAATTCCCGGTCACTGAGATTCTGAAGCCAGGCCTGGGCGATCCCGGTTCTTGGGTTCACTCTCCCACCTTCTCTAATGACTGTTTTAATTTCTCCTCAAAACCCTGGCACTGCCTCCCACTGTACCCTTCCCCCATCATCCTCTTTCATTTTTTGGATGCAACGTTTCCTTCTATGTCACAGAGTGATTAGGAGCCGTCAGGTGGGAACTTCCTCATCCTCCCACTCCCAAAGATACAAGACTGCTACACCTGCACCTCCTGGGCTCCTTCCCTCATGGTAACCACCGGGGTGCCATCCCCCCGACCTCTTCACGCTTCGGATCCTCTCTCCTACTGACTTCATGAAAACTTCACACTGTCAGTTAGCTCCTTCCTTTTTTGGTATATTCATCTCCTTCCTGACTAGTCTTCCAGTCAGCATTTAAACTTGCTCAGTCTCTCCTGTGTAAGTGTCCTCTGGACCCCACATTCTCCGTCAGCCGCCTCTTTCAGAGTTGTGTGTGGCCTTCTTCACTTCCTCCCCTCCACTTCTTCCTCACTTTAGCCCAGGCCTGGCTTCTGTCCTCATTGCCCTTCTGAAACAGTCACCATGTCTCCGGATCTAATGGATGCTGCGGTCTGCGTCTTTCTTGACCTCTCAGAAGCATTTGACTTTATTGATTTCTTCGTAAACGTGCTCTCCTGTTGGTTTCTGTGATCACTCTGCTCTTCTGGTTTTCCTTCTGCCTCTCAGCATCTCCTTTGCAGGCTCATCCTTGTCTTTCTGGTTTTTTAAAATGTTAAGTCCTTCAGGGCCCTGCCTTAGGCCTTCTCTTTCTATAGAGTTTCTTTATAGGATCTTATGCACTTCTGTGGCTTAAATTGTCATTTACATGCTAACTCTGGAATATGTGTCTCTGGCTCCAACCTTCAACGTGGGCTCCAGGCCTGTGGGTCCATCTGCCTGCTGGACGCTTCCCCTGGGACATTCCAGATGCTGCTGTGCCCAGCCTGACCGAGACTGAGCTGACCGCCCCCCCATACCTCTGGTCCTCACTTGGTGTTTCCATCCAGCTGTACAAACCAGAAACCTACGAGTCATCCTTGGAACTTCTGTCTTCTTGACCCTCCTCTTTCCAAAACCCAGTCCTTCCCTCTGCTCTGGCGATTGTACCCCTAGAAACTGAGCATCACCGCTCACCAGCATCGTCTAAGCCATTGTTATCTGGACCACCGCTGGAGCCCCTCACAGGGCTCTCTGTATCCTCACCTTCTACGCCAAAGTGGTGTTCACACTGCATTCAGATTGTCATGCCCCCACCCCTTGCGTAAGACCCCCCTGATGTCTTCCTGTCCTTTTTCTGTCCCCTGTCCTGACCTGCCGAGTCCTGTGTGGTCTGGCCCCTGCAAAACCCTCAAGTTCAGATATTGCTGTGCCTTCTCTAGGTTCACCATGAGGCCTTTATTTCATGTTCTCAAACATACTTTTATCCTGCCCCTGCCCTCACACTTGCCGTACAGCTTTCACAACTGTTGTTGCTTTGTTTTCCCAAACCCCCTTTACTCTTTACCTGTCTATCTCTTACTCATCCTTCAGCTGCCAAAAGGCAGGGTGTCTAGTGGTTAAGAGCACAGACATTGAACCGGTGTGATGAGTTGAAATCCCAGCTCTGCCCCTTACTAGTTGGGCAAGTTATTTAATTTCTCTTTTTCCGTGGCTCAGTTTTCTTCATCTGTAAAATGGGAATAATAACGTCCCTACATTATAGGGTTCTTGTAAAGATTGTGTGTGCGTGTGTATGTGTGTGTGTGTGTCTCCGCGTCCTAGAGTGATGCCTGGCATGTAGCTAGTGCTTTATTAATATCATCTGCTGTTTTTATTGTTACTTATTGCAAGAGCGAAAGGCCACAGTGATTGATGATTGTGAAAGCTGTTAATTTACGATTCAAAACAATTTCAATGTATTATTCAAAACGAGAAATGTGTTTCATTAAAGAAATAGGATTGGCCGGGCGCGGTGGCTCAAGCCTGTAATCCCAGCACTTTGGGAGGCCGAGACGGGTGGATCACGAGGTCAGGAGATCGAGACCATCCTGGCTAACACGGTGAAACCCCATCTCTACTAAAAATACAAAAAAACTAGCTGGGCGAGGTGGCGGGCGCCTGTAGTCCCAGCTACTCCGGAGGCTGAGGCAGGAGAATGGCGTAAACCCGGGAGGCGGAGCTTGCAGTGAGCTGAGATCCGGCCACTGCACTCCAGCCCGGGCGACAGAGCAAGACTCCGTCTCAAAAAAAAAAAAAAAAGAAATAGGATTAACAGTTAATATGAATATTTAGACAGTGAGCTAACTAAGGAACTCGTTTAACAGTTCATATGAATGTTGAGAAAGTTAACTGGATACCTTCAGGAGAACATTATATCCTTTTTGAGCCAATAAACATTTATACAAATTCAGGTAATATAAGGCAGAATAATAGAGAGTAAATTATAGTATTGTTCTAATCTACAGAATTGATTGAGATACTCTAGCATTCATAATATTAGACAAAAATATTTAGTCACTCTGAAAGAAAATAAAGCTTGTTGACTTTCTGTCTGCAATATCCCAGGAGAGCTAGCTGGAAAATCTTTCTCTGTCTTTTCTGCTGACTGGGGGGAAAGTGAGCCTCTATTTGGGATTGCAAGTGCAGTGCAGGTGTTGGGTGACCGTGCGGAGACATTCTTTTTTCTGCATTGCCTTGTCAAATTTTAACATTATTACTAAAATTTCTAATAATACAGTTATAATTTTTTGAGACTCTAAAAGTTGGGCTGGTATCCGAGGAACACATTGAGTGACAGCGATGTTCTCTGGTCTCAGCCCTGTTTGAGTGTTGGTTTTGCACTCTGGCTTCTGGCATTTAGCCTGAATGTACGTTCAGTGTACCTCTCAGTTCTAGAACGTCTTGGTAGATGAATCTGATATACTCTCACTTATGTTCAAACACACAACCTAAAGTGTACTTCCATTTTCCTCAAATAGGATGTATGCTACTGATAATTATATGTGCAGTGCCCTTCCATCCTTCCGTCTTCTTCCTTTCATTACAGAAGTACTAACTGTTCCTTGTCGCATGGTGTTCTAGTGTCCGACGATACCTGTGATGACTCCTTGTATTTTAAGAATAACTCTAACATTGACCAGGTGCGGTGGCTCACACCTGTAATCCCAGCACTTTGGGAGGCCGAGGCGGGCGGATCATGAGGTCAGGAGATTGAGACCATCCTGGCTAACACGGTGAAACCCCGTCTGTACTAAAAATAGAAAAAATTAGCTGGGCGTGGTGGCGGGCACCTGTAGTCCCAGCTACTTGGGAGGCTGAGGCAGTAGAATGGCATGAACTCAGAAGGTGGAGCTTGCAGTGAGCCAAGATGGTGCCACTGCACTCCAGCCTGGGCTACAGAGTGAGACTCCGTCTCAAAAAAAAAAAAAAAAAGAAAAAGAATAACTCTAACATTTTTAGAGCATTTGCTGTGTGCCAAGAACTGCTGTAAATGCTTCCATGTCTTAATGCGTTCAGTTCTTTGCCACTCCATGAAGGAGGAGCTACTGTTATTCTGACACTGGGACAGAGGCTCAATACCTGTCACCTGGCTCACGTGCAGAGCCGGAATGTGAACCGGGCAGATGCATAGGCATTCGTGCTCCTCTAGCGAGTGGTAGGAACAGCAAAAAGTGCTGTTCAGAACACCTGCTGGGAACTCGGGAGAGGGGAAGGGAAGAGCTGCCGGGATCTCTGAGCGTTTCCCGACTCAGGAATATGGAGCATCACCTCCCATCCTTCCTGAAAAATACTTTGTTCAAAGAAACTGTGAGGAAGCAGTAATACAAACTATCTGCAACAAATTATTTTTTATTGTAATCAGTTTCCTAGAGTATTTGCTTAAACAATGAAGATTTTCTTACTTTTTAGGTTAAATTCACTTGTCCCAGTTAAATATCCAACTAGTAAAGCTTTATTTCTGGAACCTGCTTTCTGTGATTCACTGCACTCTTTCACATATTCAGCTGAAAAGGTATTGCATGGATGGAAACGTGGACATTTGAATCGATGTTTTGTATCTTTCCTCTGTGCCTATCATGACTGTTTTCCATCTAGGTATATTTCTCTGCTCCCTTATTCCCTGCATCTCGGTGGAGCACAGAGGTTGAGTGTGGGCTTTGGAAACGCAATGACAGGATTGGAACTTGCCTCTTCTGTTTGTGTGCTTGCTATGTGGCCTCTCTCTGCCTCGGTATTCTTATCTGTAAAATGGGATATTAATTATATCTAACTATTGATGTCATGAAATAATTAATATAAAGCATTTTGAATAGCATTGGCATATGGTGAGTGTACAGTGTCAGCTAGTCTCATTCATTTCTAAATAAAGGGAACTGTGGTTAAAGCAGTGTGATTTCTATAGTTTCACATGTTGAGAAACAAATATATAACTATCAAATTTGTATATAGCATTATTCACATTACCATAGATTTGACCACCTTATATCCATAAGTCACTTTCATAGAAAATTCCCTCCCAAAAGTTTTATATAATAAACCAAGGATTGTGAAGGTCTTCGAATTACTCAAAAATGGGGGTGTTAAAACAATAGCAGTTATGAGGCTCTTAGTTGTTAGAAATATACCCGCATGAGCCCTTCCTAGAATCGAAGGATACATCTCTTCCTGTTGAATATTTAGTCATTGCTAAAACTGCCAGTAAAACTGTACTCAGAACCAATCAAATGGGAAATGGGGTATGTGTCACAGGATTGTCACCATGTGTGTTTGCTCATAACTTTTAGTGGGTAGGAAATCAGGTTAAGGAGCCTGTCCTTGGTGATATTATGCTGCTTTCGATGTGGCTTGTTGAAACTGCAGCTGATAAGCAGGAATGGATATGGGGCATCCATGCCTGTATTCTTGAATGAGGTGCATTCCAGTCAACAGCTTCAGGCTGATACTGCTGAAGGAGGCTGTAACTTGTAACTAATCTGAATTTCACTATATGCTTTATGTGTCTACACACAATTTCAAGCTTGCATTTAATATATAACTTGTACTAGTTCTTTGTTTAGATATGATGTCCTTTAAAATAAGCGAAGTGTGTTAATAACAAGTACTTCTGTGGCCTTAATGTAAAATCTATTCTTTCTAGAATTGAATTTTCTGGAATTTATGAAGTTTTATTAGGTCATCTTAAGTATGAAAGAATTACCAAATTTATAGCATTCAGTTCTGTTGATTTTTAAAATTTTGTCAAACGTAGGTTAAAGAAGATTATGATTCCTTAATATTTATTTTTAGCTCTGTATTAAAAATTTATATTATGGAAAATTATACAAATTTAGTAGTATAAAGAACTTGTAAGTAAGTTGTTCAGCTTAAACTGTTACCAAACCACGGCCATCCCTGTTTCATGCATATTTCTGCTAACTTCTGCCTCCCCCAGGGTATCATCTGCCACTCATAAATGTTTCGCAGTGTTATACCTACTGCTCTTTTTAAATAACATAACTGGAATACTATTACTCCATTAAAATTTTTTTAATATCCTTGATATCATTAATACCAAGACACTTCTTCAGTTTCCGATTGTCTCAAAACTTTTTTTAGAAAGATAATTCGTTTGAAACAATATTGAAATATACATGTCAATTGGTTAGTCTCTTGTCTGTTTTTAAAACAGCTTTGAGATATAGTTCACATCCAATAAATGGCACATATTTAGCATGTACAGTTTTACAAGCTCTGATATATGTGTACACTTGTGAAAGTATCACCATGGGCAAAATCATGAGCACAGCCATCGCCCCACAACATTTCCTAGCGTTCTTTTGTAGGCCCTCTCTCTCGCCCCATTTCCCCTCGGCAACCAGTGATCTACTTTCTGTCACTACAGATTTCTTTGCAGTTGCTATAATTTTATATGAATGGAATCATGCAGCTTGTGTTCTTTTTTGGTCTGTGTTCTTTTTCTGAGCATACTTACTGTGTGATTTGTATCAGTTCATTCCTTTTCATTGCGGAGTAGTCTGGTAGTCTGTTACACAGGTAGACCACCATTTATCTGTTTACCTGGTGGTGATCATTGGGTGGTCTCCAGTTTTTGCTATAAAGCTGCTATGAACTTTTTTTCTTTGAGACAGAGTCTCACTCTGACCCCTGGCTGGAGTGCAGTGGTGCGATCTCGGCTCGCTGCAAGCTCTGCCTCCCAGGTTCAAGTGATTCTCCTGCCTCAGCCTCCCGAGTAGCTGGGATTACAGGCGACCACCACTACACCCAGCTAATTTTTTGTATTTTTAGTAGAGACGGGGTTTCACCACGTTGGCCAGGCTGGTCTCGAACTCCTGACCTTGTGATTCGCCCTCCTCACCCTCCCAAAGTGCTGGGATTACAGGCGTGAGCCACCGTGCCCGGCCTGAACATTTTAATATACAAGTGTTTATATGAATATACATTTCCATTTCTCCTGGGTAAATACCTAGGAGTGGAATGGTTGGACCAAATGGTATGCGTATATTTCACTTTGTAAGAAGCTGCTGAACTCTTTTCCAAAAGGGTTGTACTGTTGTTACTTTCTCACCAACAATAAGTGAGAGTTTACTTCTACATCCTTGCCAGTATGTGGTATGGTCAGTTTTTACAACTTCCAGTCATTTTAATAGGTACATAGCTCATTATGGGTTTTTGTTTTCATCATTTGTTTTTTTCTTTTTTTTTAGAGACAAGGTCTTGCTCTGTCACCCAGGCTAGAGTACAGTGGTGTGATCACAGCTCACTGTAACCTCGAATTCCTGGGCTCAAATGATCCTCCCACCTCAGCCTCCTGAGTGGCAAGCGCCACCATGCCCAGCTAATTTTTTACTTTTTTGTAGAGATGGGGTCTCGCTTTGGTACCCAGGCTAGTCTCCAACTCCTGGCCTCAAGTGCCGCCTCGGCCTCCTGGAGTGCTGAAATTACAGATGTGGGCCACTGTGTCTAGCCTCATTGTGGTTTTAATTTGCATTTCCCTAATGACTAACAATGTTGAACATTTTTTGCGTGGTATTTCCCGTCTGTATTTCTTCTTTAGTAAAGCTACTTTGATAAAGAACCACTGCCACCAGGTACTTGTTTCCAGGGCATTTGGGTGGACAGAGCTGGGAAACACAAACACACACATTAGAAGATAAAATATGAGTTCATTCAATATTTCCAATTCAAAGTTGCAATACGAGATTTTTACCTAGACTACTTGTTTCTCCTTTTCTTACATACTGAAAATTCTAGTTCTGAGTAACATTGTGCTTTTAATCATTCGTTGCACATAAAACAGTCACAGCATTACCAACACTACCTTCAGTAACACAGTTACTGAAAAGCTATGTCGAGGAGGGAGATGAGTAACCAAATTTGTATTTCAAAATCATTTGAAATAGTTTCTCTTGATGGTTATATCACCAGTTTCATAAACATTTAGGTTACTTTGATTCATTTTACTTTCAAATTTTAGAGATTGAATTTTAATTTAAATCTGTTTTATAATTATGTAAAATATTTACATGTTTCCAAAGTTCAGTCTGAAAAACATGATTTTTTTTTTTTTCTTTTTGAAATGGAGTTTCACTCTTGCTCGGGCTGGAGTGCAATGGTGCAATCTCAGTTCACTGCAACCTCTGCCTCCCGGGTTCAAGCGATTCTCCTGCCTCAGCTTGCTGAGTAGCTGGGATTACAGGTGTCTGCCACCATGCCCAGCTAATTTTTGCATTTTTAGGAGAGACAGGATTTCACCATGTTGGCCAGGCCTGTGTCGAATTCCTGACCTCAAGTGATCAACTGGCCTCGGCCTCCCAAAGTGCTGGGATTACAGACATGAGCCACCATGCCCAACCAAAACATGATATTTTCAAATAGCTTTTATCCCTGTTCTTTTCCTGGCTTACATTCCAATTTAAAAAAAATGGCCCAGTGTGGTGGCTCATGCCTGTAATCCCAGCACTGTGGGAGGCCAAGGTGGGTGAATTGCTTGAGCTTAGTTTGAAACCAGCCTAGGCAACCGGTGAGACCCTCCCCCACCCCATCTCTACAAAAAATACAAAAATTAGCTGGGTATGGTGGTGCATGCCTGTAGTAGTCCCAGCTACTCTGAGGGCTGAAGTGAGAGGATCCCTTGAGCCCAGGAGGTGGAGGTTGCAGTGAGCAGAGATCACGCCACCGCACTCCAGCCTGGGTGACAGAGTGAGACCCTGTCTCAAAAACAAACAACAAAAAAACCCTCTCTATCTCCGTCTGTGCTATCCGTATGTATTTGTGTGGTCTCCAAGGTACCGCACACCTCTCCTTGCTTTTCTCATTTACTCTGGAAGGCGCTCCATGGCAGTGTATGGAGGTAGTCCTCATTCCTTTCTTAGCTGCTATACTAGAATTTTTCACTAAGTTCTTCTGGATCGGTTTGGGTGGCTCCATTGATTTGCTGTTCCGGCGTCTTAGTATCTTTCAATATTTTTGCCAATATCTATTTGAGATCTCTGTTTTGATATTGGTATTTTTCCAGTATTTTATTCTGAAAATTTCAAAACACAGCAAAGTTTAAAGAATTTTATAGCGAACATCTATACTTACCACTACCTAAATACTACCATTTATATCTTATATATTCATTTTATGTAAGTATTCATCATTAATCCACCATGTTTTTTGACACATTTCATAATAAATTGTAGACATCTATATACTTCCCCCTAAATAGTTCAACATGCATATCACTAAATAGAACTTAATATTTGTTTACAGTTTCTTCTTCTGATATAAAATGTATATACTGTGAAATGTATAAATCTTAAGTGTAATTCACTGTTTTGATAAATGCATGTACTTGTGGAATCCAAACTCCTGTCAATATACAGAACATTATCAATCACGCCAGAAAGTTCCTTCATATTCCTTCATGTTACTTTTTCTTTGATGTTTTTTCTGCCATCGGCCTGGTATTGTAAAGTCACTGCAAATTTGTCTCTTTGGATGCTCTGTGGTTAGGCTTCTCTACTGATTTTGCTTATATTTTTCATAACATTGATCTGTGTATTTCTATAACAGAACCTTAAATTACATCAGCTCTTCAGTGAAGATACAGATTTCATTCTCTCCCCACTCTCCACCTACTGTTTTTTTTTGTTTGGTTTTGGAGACAGAGTCTCTTCTGTCACCCAGGCTGGAGTACAGTGGCGCCATCTCGGCTCACTGCAACCTCCGCCTCCCGGGTTCAAGTGATTCTCCTGCCTCAGCCTCCTGAGTAGCTGGGATTACAGGCATGCACCACCATGCCCAGCTAATTTTGTATTTTTAGTAGAGATGGGGTTTCTACATGTTAGGCTGGTCTCGAACACCTGACCTTGTGATCCACCCTCCTTGGCCTCCCAAAGTGTTGGGATTACAGGCGTAAGCCACCGCGCCTGGCCTGTTTTTTTCCTTTAAACACCTTCGAGATATAATTATCATATTATAGCACTCAAATCTCTAAGTATATAGGCCAGGTGCGGTTGTTCAGACCTGTAATCCCAACACTTCAGGAGGCAGAGGCAGGAGGATCACTTGAGGCCAGGAATTCAAGACCAGCCTGGACTACATGGCGAGACCCTGTCTCTACAAAATTGTAAAAATTAGCTGGGCCTGATGGCTTATGCCTGTGGTCCCATCTGCTCTCAGGAAGCTGAGGTGGGAGGATCCTTGGACTCAGGAGGTTGAAAGTACGGGGAGCCATCATCATGCCACTGCACTCCAGCCTGGCCAACAGAGTGAAACCCCGTCTCAGACAAATAAATGAATAAACGAATGAATGCATGGGTGAATGGTTTGGGGTATGTTACATTATTAATTTTTTTAAATTGCAGTAAAAATAAATAACATAAAAATTGCCATTTTTACCATTTTAACATATACAATTTAGTGGAAAATATACAGTTTAGTGGCCTCAGTAACATTCACATTGTGTGTAACCATCACCACCATCCATCTCTGGAACTTTTTTTTTTTTTTTTGAGACAGAGTCTTGCTCTGTTGCCCAGGCTGGAGAGCAGTGGTTCGATCTAGGATCACTGCAGCCTCCACCTCCCAGGTTCAAGCGATTCTCCTGCCTCAGCCTCCTGAGTAGCTGAGACTACAGGCACCCACCACCACGCCCGGCTAATTTTTTTGGTATTTTTTAGTAGAGACAGGGTTTCATCATATTGGCCAGGCTGGTCTCAAACTCCTGACCTTGTGATCCGCCCGCCTCGGCCTCCCAAGTGCTGGGATTACAGGCGTGAGCCACCACGCCCGGCCTTGTAGAACTTTTTCATCACAAACAGAAACTCTATATCCATTCAGCACTAACTCCCCATTTCCCCTCAGCATGTAGTAACCTCTATTTTACTTGTGCTTATGAATGTGCCTATTCTAGGTGCCTCATCTAAGTGGAATCTTTCAATGTTCCTTTTGTGCCTGGCTTATTTTAACTGTTAGCATCAGGTTTTCAGTTTCATCCGTGTTGTAGCATGTGCCAGTCTTCATTTCCTTTTTTTTTTTTTTTTTTTTCCGTATTTTTTGGTGATTTTCAAATCTACAATTTAATCCTTTTGAAGTGTACAATTCAGTGGCATTTAGTACATTCAGAGTGTTATGCAACCATCACCATGATCTGGCTCCAGAACGCTGTCATCATCCCAAAAGGAAACCTCGTGCCCATTCCGCATCACGCCCTATCCTCCCTCCCTGCAGCCCTGGCCGCCGCTCATCTGCTTCCTGTCTGTGAACCTGGCTCCTCTGAATAGTTCATGTAAATGGAATCATACACAGAAGTCTTTTCTGCCTGGCTTATTTCACTTGCATCATTTTTTCAAGGTTTGTTCAGGTTGTAATGTGTATTAATACTTTGTTTCTTTTTATTGCCAGATAATATTCCAAAAAGTCTGCCATATTTGGTTTATCCACTCATTAGTTAATAGACATTTAGGTTGTGTCCACTTTTTGGCTATTATGAATAGCGCTGCAGTGAACACTTGGGTTTAAGTTTGCATGTGGATGTATGTTTTCATTTCTCTTGGGTATAAACCTAGGAGTGAAATTTCTGGGTCAGAGGCTAACTCAGCTTAGATTTTTGAAGAACCACCAGACTGCTTTCCAAAGTGGCTACACCATTTCACATTCCCACTGGCAGTGTATGTGGGTTCCAGTTTCTCCATGTCCTCCCCAACGCTTGTCAAATGTCTTTTTGATTCTAACCATCCCACTGGGTGTGGAATGGTGCAGCTCTGTGGTTTTGACTTGTCTTTCTCTAATAGCTAATGATGTGCAACATCTTACTGCCTATTTGTATATCTTCTCTGGAAAAATGTTTATTCGGATCCTTGCCTTTTTTGAGGGGAGGGTGTTCATTTGTCTTAATTAAAGACAACTTGTATCTAGAATTCCTAAAGCATTCTTTTTTTTTTTTTTTTTAAAAAGAGACAGTGCCTCACTGTGTTGCCTGGGCTGGAACACAGCGGCCATTCACACATGTGATCACAGCTCACTGCACCTGGAACATCTGGCCTCAAGCAATCCTCCTACCTCAGCCCCCTGAGTAGCTAGGACTATGGGCATGAGCCACCACGCCTGGCTCTTCATAAAGGATTCTTTATGTATTCCAGATACAAGTCCCTTATGAGATATATCATTTGTAAATATTTTCTCCCATTTTGTGGACTGTCTTTTTACTTTCTCGATGGTGTCCTTTGTCGTATAAAAGTGTCTGCTGATGTTCGACGTATATACTCTTGTTGCTTGTGCTTTTGGTGTCGTGGAAGAAACCATTGCGGAATCCAGGGTTAAGAAGGTTTCTGCCTAGGTTTTCTGCTAAGAGTTCTCTATTTTAGCTCTTGTATTTATGGTGTGAGGGAGGTCTAGCTTCTTTCTTTTGGTGTGGATATCCAGTTGTCCCAGCATCATTTGTTGAAAATACTTTTCATTCCCCATTGAATTGTCTTTGGCACCACGGTTGGAAAAAAAAAATCAATGGACCACAAATGTGAGGGTTTATTTCTGGACTCTGAATTATTTTCTCTCGATCTATATTTCTGTCTTTTGTTTTCTTTTTAAAATTCATTAAAGAGGATATTTACAAAAGTATGCATTTATGAGCCACTGCTTTAAAACTTCTGTTTATGGTTTCCTGTATTTTATTTCAGCTCGTTTTCCATAATTACCTCGTTTTGTCTGTCATGGAGTGGTGAAGTGTAACGTTAATGTCATCAGGATGGTGATGTTCCCATTTTTCAAAGATTGCTTTGAACACAGATAGGAAGTATTTTCTGTTGGCAGTGATAACATAAAATGTTGAAAATGAAATATGGAAGTTTGTGAGTCAAAGATTTTCTTACCTTACTTGCATTTGAAATGCAGTACCACAAAAATATGCAGAATAAATGGTTATAACTTTTTCTTTAATAACGTAGACATTTTTATACCATCAAAAATTATTCTTTACGATTATACATCTCTTTATAGAATTCCTGAGTTGGAGGTAGAAGAAGAAACCCAAGTTCAAGAGATGACTTTAGATGAATGGAAAAATCTTCAAGAACAGACCAGACCAAAGCCTGAGTTTAACATCCGGAAACCAGAATCCACTGTTCCTTCCAAAGCAGTGGTGATTCACAAGTCAAAATATAGAGATGATGTAAGCATTACATTTCGTATGTAGAGGTAATATTTACTTTTACCTTATTGGAAGTGAAATGGACCTTTCCACTTCTATCTTGAAAATGAAACGTTAGTAATTGGCGCTTTTGTTTCTAATCAGAGATGATCTATGCCTAATTTTACTGTATCTTTATTGTTCATTAAGAAAAGGAATTGAAACTTGATGTATTGAGAGCAGCTCAGAGCAGTTAGAGGAAGTGTATCTTCTACTCCCCCTGGGGCTGTGCTGGGACTGTACACATTCTGTGTGTTCCTTGTATTTCATTTTTCTCAAGCGAGAGTTACAGATTGTGTCTTGTACAGTTCAAAGTTATTCAAAGGATAACTACACTCTGTTTTCCCTGATCAGTTTACTTGACTTTCAACTCTGATTTTTGATGAGAGCATTTCACTATGAGTAGTTGATGACGTTTTAAACTGTGGTTGAGGTTCCATGCTCTTCTGACGCCTTTCCCGTGTTGGCTCAGCAGCGATGCGCCCCTTGCCTAACTGCAGAGGTTGCGGGAAATGAGGCCCCGAACTGCCTGGCTGCTTGGTCAGGCCACAGCGGCCAGTGTGCTGCGGGGGTTGCAGGGAGCTCCTCCGTGTTGTGAGGCCTCATTGCTCACGGCTTCCATCCGGCTCTTCTCAGAAGCTTCAGTTTTGCAGGGAGAGGTGTCGGGGAAACATCCAGCAGCATGTGTTGATAGGGATGCCACTGGGTCATTGAGTCTCCTACTTAAGTTACTGAACTTAAGGCAAGGTCCACTGAAGCGTTCTCATTATGGGATTTGAATCTGGATCATTCCGTTACAGCTTGATACCAGTCGCTGTGTCGAGGTGGGAGTGAGCGGGTTCTTCCTCTGTGGGGTATTAGTCATTGATTTTCATGTGGAATCTCAGGAATGTGATCCTGTTGTAGAGTTGCCATTTACACTTTGGTTAGTTTCATTTTCTGAGTGAATACTTTGATTAGGGGATCATTTAAGTTACAGGGTTCTTGGGAAGCCAAGGCAGGTGGATCACCTGAGGTTAGGAGTTTGAGACCCTCCTGGCCAACATGGTGAAACCCTGTCTCTACTTAAAATACAAAAAATAGCCGGGCGTGGTGGCGGGCGCCTGTAGTCCCAGCTACTCAGGAGGCTAAGGCAGGAGAACGGTGTGAACCCAGGAGGCAGAGCTTGCAGTGAGCCCAGATCACGCCACTGCACTCCAGCCTGGGCGACAGAGTGAGACTCCATCTCAAAAAAAAAAAAAAAAAAAAAAAAAGATACAGGATTCTCTCCCATCCTCTTGTTTTGGTCAGTCCAAGCTGTAGGAGGCCTTACTAGTAAGTTTTGAGCTGTTCCACAAGAAATGGCTTTTTGTAGACATAGGTGGCCAGAGCTTTATTTCCTTGGCAATCTCTGGGAGGTGTTTTCTAATTCCATTAGCTAGCTGGGTTGGTGCTTTACCTGTCCACTTCCTTTGTTCTTTTTTGTTCTAGGCATTGTAAGTAAAATTTTCTCAAAAACAAATGTGCTGTCAGGATTGAAATGTGCAGCTGACATGTGAGGTAAAAATAGAAGCTGCTCTTTCTTAATCCACACCAGATTGGTCCTCCCTGGCTCCAGAGGTCTCCCAGAATATTTGAAGCAAGTGGGTTAGCTGAGTCATCGAGCTTGGTCTCAGTGAAGCACACATCTTGGTCCTTGTTAATCTTAAAGGATTGAAGCTTTTAGCTAGGAATTGTTCTTAAAGCAACACAAGCCTGATCTTGGGTTCATCAGTTTACTTTGTTCTGGACACCCGAAGAGACAAAAGCACTAGAATACCTAGCAAAGTTCGGACCTAGTCACAACCCGGTGTAAGGCACTGGGCAGTTAAAGCACTTTGGCCAGGGCCAGCTGGAGCTGCGAGTGGAGCCCAAGCCTTCGTATGTCCTTAGACTGTGTGTCCACTCCCTGCTCCACTCTCCCGAGGCCCTTCCTGCCCCTTCCTGCAGTGGGAGGCGGCTCAAAGCAGAGCCCCCAGGAGACCTTCCCAGGGCTTCCCTGCTGAGTGCCAAACGAGGCAAGAGTTGATGATTCTGCCTGTCACTATTTTTTGTGTGTTTCTTTTTACAGAGTGCCAGTGCTCCTGGATTGTTTTTCTTCACCTTTTTAGCACTAAGCATCCAACTACCTAAAGCCTTTGCTTTATTTTAACCTGAGACCTTAAAGGGGACACAAATGTTAAGCTTGAAGGCTGCCATGAGCCTATGGCCTAAAGGTGTGGATGTGCTTGTGGAAACTTGGTTCCATTTCCTGGCTGTAGTAATGTTTAATGTTGTGGCACTTTGGAGATTCTCATCTGAGATCACTGACATATTTTCTTTTCTGTAGGTTTTTATTTTACTTAAAGTGGGTTTTTGTGTGTGTGTGTGTGTTTGTGTGTGTGTTATCCATTATTATGAGTTGAAGCCAAATCAAATTTGGATCAGATTTAATTAATTAATATAGTTGTCACAAGATAGAGAATTTTAATGAAAGCAGTTCTTAAAAAGCAGCTTGACTTTGTGCAGTGTTGGTAGAACACTCAGGTGACCATCCTCTGTTGTTTTTATAAAATTTCTCTATTTTGAGTGAGAATTGTTTATTATAAATCATGTGATTTCTAGCACATGGTATTTAGAGGAGCACCCATGCTGAAAGGGATTCCTCTATTAAATTCTGGGACGGAGATATTTCCTTATTTATCAAAGCATTTGTGAACAGATAAGACAGAAAATAAGCAAAAATGAAAACTTTTTTATCTCAGCAAAATAGATATAAAACATGTATATTGTTTGCTATTATTAGTCATGCCGAATCTTACATCTTAACCTGCTCAGGTGATAGAAATTTGATTCCACTTGAGGCCGGGCGCGGTGGCTCACGCCTGTAACCCCAGCACTTTGGGAGGCCGAGACGGGCGGATCACGAGGTCAGGAGATCGAGACCATCCTGGCTAACGCGGTGAAACCCCGTCTCTACTAAAAAATACAAAAAACTAGCCGGGCGCGGTGGCGGCGCCTGAAGTCCCAGCTACTCCGGAGGCTGAGGCAGGAGAATGGCGTGAACCCGGGAGGCGGAGCTTGCAGTGAGCTGAGATCCGGCCACTGCACTCCAGCCTGGGCGGCAGAGCGAGACTCCGTCTCAAAAAAAAAAAAAGAAATTTGGTCCCACTTGAAATCCTAAGTTCCAAGATGTTTGGATTAAGGTTGTAATTGCAAGAATGTGGGACTGCAAACACACGGAACTCACTGTCTTGGAACTGGAACAGCAGGTGCCGTCCTCCTGTGTCCAGCTCTGCAGCCCAGGGCCAGAGACGCTTCCAGAGCGTGGCCCTGTCTAGCCCCTGACGGTGCTTTAGCTCCTGTGCAGCACATGGCAGCCACTAAGCCAGATGAGTGTGGGGATGGCTATGGACTTGTGCATGTTGGATGCTGTAACTGTGTTTCAGATGGTAAAAGATGACTATGAGGACGATTCCCATGTTTTCCGGAAACCCGCCAATGACATCACATCCCAGCTGGAGATTAATTTTGGCAACCTCCCTCGTCCCGGGCGCGGAGCCAGAGGAGGCACCCGGGGAGGCCGGGGAAGGATCAGGAGGGCAGAGAACTACGGACCCAGAGCAGAAGTGGTGGTAGGTGTCTGCATTATCAATCCCGAATGGTTTGCTGAAGGAAGTGAATCAGGACAGTGTCCCAGCCCAGGATGGTCTAGTTCAGAGGGTCATCGGCTTCTGCAGTGACTTTTCCTGTAGCTAGCGTGGGCCTGAGGTTGGGGATTTGGACGGTGTTGCAGCATCATGGACATCTTGGCTAGAGACCATTCTGGAGCCCTGGCTTCCAGGGTCTGCTGTGAGGGCACTCCCGGGATCCGAGAAAAACTCCCTCTCATCTGCATTAGACAAGATCCCCAGGCTTGGGACTGAACTGGAACACCTGACATCTTGCTTACTGTGGCCTGATTGTATACCTTGGGCTCAAGTGATGCTGTCAGAGTGAACAGAATCCTTCCTAAGATCTCAAGCCCTTTGTGAGGGGACCTTCCTCAACCCCTCCCCAGCTCACTGGCCTCACACCGTCCTCAGCCAAGGCTGCCTGCTTCTAGCTCTCGACACAGCATGCCCCTTACCCCTGGCCTCTGCCTGCGGCCTCCGTTCATCCTTCCAACCTCACTTCCTCACAGGTTTCTTTGATCACATCTCCTAGACCGGTCAAGGTCTCGGAGCAAAGGAGTTTCTTTTCATTGAAGCCTGATCTCCGTGTGTGACTGTATTCCCACTGGTGTGGCTATTAGTCAGCGGCTGCTTTTGCTCATTATCAGTTTATGCAGTGCCATGCAGTGCCTGGCATGTAGTAGGTGCTTCCTAATGTGCTAGTGACACTTGTTCATCGGAAGTCAGCCCTGAGGCCCTGTGGCACAGACCCCTTGTCTGTGGCTGGTCTTGGCAGTGCTCCTCTGGCTGCCCAGTTCCCTCGCTCTAGGGAGCAGCCCCTGGAAGCGGTATCTGTGGTTTGGTTTTGCTTAAGCAGGAGCAAAAACACAATTTTTGGGGGGGGGGGGGGGGGTGTATTTGGGGCCAGGCTGGAAACAGGGTCTATTCTGAGATAGGAAGCACATCCTCACGCCTTTCCTGTCGCGGACTCTGGCCCCTGCAGCACTCCGGGGCGTGTGCTGGGAACCGCTCTGAGACCCAGCGCCACCCGCCTCTTCACTGGCATCTGTCCCCACCTCCACAAGCTGTGTACCCCCCACCTCAGAAGAGCCCTCAGGGCCACCCCTGCCCCCATCAGGCCACACTGTTTCCCAGTCCGGGTCCTTGTTCCCTTTGCTTATCCATTGAGGTTCATCCCAGGGAGAACCTTCTCTTCCCACAAAACCTTGCCTGACCTTGGCGTCCACTTCGCCATCAAATTGCACTGGACGGCCCTCCTGTGGCCCCTCCCTCCCAGGACGTGTTAGTGAAGCTCCTGACTCGATGGTCCGTTTCTCCAGAGCCATGAGCTCCCCGAGGACAGGCACTGTCTGTGCCCCTCCTCCTCCCTCCAGTGCCTGGCACGCAGTAACCGTTCCATTTACTCGATGCAGGACGTGCCCGTGCAGAGCCCCCCAGTAAGAGCTTGCAGGACATAGGAAGGGAGGCAGCTCCTTTTTCGAGGAGACCGGAGGCCTGTGTGGGAGGGGAGCTGTGCTTTCCTGGGTTAGCAGTGACCTGTGTCTCTCCCCTTCCCACTGTGGATCCTGCCTCTAATGCAGGCCCCTCAGCGTTGGTGCCAGGCCCTTGTTATCCCACTGGGACCCTGGGAATGGATGAAGGGGCAGTGGATTTCAAAGCATGTCTTTTCTTCTTTAGATGCAAGATGTCGCCCCCAACCCGGATGACCCTGAAGACTTCCCTGCGTTGTCTTGAAAGCGCCCGTATCGCGGCACCGCGGAGCTGCACCCGTGGAGACTTTTCCAGCTGGGCCGAGAGAGTCAGAGTCTGAGAACAATAGATGTTGCTTTTCCCATGTTGTGTGAATTTGTCGCACTTTTTCGGGCTGGGCTGTTAGAGGGGCTTCTCCAGAGGCTTGAGAGCAGGCCCTTTCCCAAGCAGGTGAAGAATGGTGACTGTTTTTACTGAAGGAATTTCAAATGAAGTCCAGGAATAATGTTTAAACTGTGTACATAAGAGATAGTATAGACTCCTCGGCGGGAGCGCGGAGGGAAAGGAGGTCGTCAGACTCCGTGCAGACTCTTAGGAAGCCGTAGATTCCCGGAGGCTGTGCCTTTAGCGTTAGAGGAAACACATAGGACCGGAACTGTTCATGGAAAGCAGTCATAGCTGAGATTTCAGAGACCAAGAAATTAAACTACAATTGTACTTACTGTTTACTGGTAAATGTTATCTACTCTCCTGGGATATTTTCCTTTCTGGTTTTCACTTAACCAGTCATTTAAAAATCGCTATCGTGTAGCCACTGGCCACCACTCTGTGACACAGAATCCGAGAACGTGTTGATTTTTCATTGTGATTTAAACTACCTCCTGGTTTCTGTGTGTGTGCGCACACACAGCTAGTGTTTGGGTGGTTTCTAGGAAGAAGATTAAGTCTATGACTTTAAAAACTATGTTATTCAACCTGCCAGTCAAATGGAAAGGGATCGTGGCAAAAGCAAATATCGCATCCTTTTCTTCCGCAGAAGCAGAGTCAGGTCGGCAGCTGTGTGCAAAGGCCTCCGCCTTCGGCTCGGGCACTGTTGTAGATAACTGGTATTTATTAAGCACTGTGAGCAGTTTTCCTCAGTCCTGGCCCCAGTTCTAGAGCTCCTCTTTATGACTTTTGGTGAAAGTTTGGGGTTGGGGGTACACCTCAGAGGTTCAGTAGTTCACCCACCTGAAGTCCCACGCTGAACAGAGCTGGACCCAGAGCCACACGCCCAAAAGCACACACTGTGCTGGGGAGGAAGGAGGCCTAGGAGGGCCTGCAGGTCCAGGCAGCTGTAGAGCTGCTAGAAGCTGGGGTGTTGCTCTCCCTGCTTTCTCATAGACACCACAGGTACTGTCTGCCTGTTGTCACACAGTTCATATGCTCGCTTGAGATGGAATCTGAACCTCGGTCCCAGGATCTGTGCTTTTTCTCACTTTGCGACACTATCTAAGGTGGCTTTGAACTGGAAGCCAAGTGCAAATAAAGGTTGGTATTCGCTCCTGACTTTGTGTAGAGAAAACAGTCCTTTGGTTACTCTCAGGCCACAGCAGTCAGTCAGGATTTTGTTGAGTAATCAAAGCTGAATCCGTACACGGTAGGGTCAGTTAAGGATGTTTGCTTTGGGTGACAGCCTACTTTTGGTCTCTCATTAAATTATTATCTGAGTACTAAGGTTTATCAACTGAGTGTTTTCTTCCTTTTCCTGGAAAAGGCAATGGATGCAAGCGCCCTGATTTCCAAAATCTGAACCTAGCTGGTACAACATCAGGGCTGGGTCATGACTCAGTGGCTTTGAAGCTGTCACACTCATTTTGCCTAACGGTGGCTTTGAAGATTAGCCAGAGCTCGCTTTGAAGAAACTTTCCGTCAGTGTTGTGAATACTACTTGAAAAGCCCATAGCATTTGGTTTAATGTTGCAGTTGCAAAAACACTGACAGTTCCTATCGAATAGAGCTGTTGAGTCATGTGACTGAAGACGGTTTTGGGGAACCCGGTGCATGTTCTGAACCTGTAATGGGCAGTGTTTGCTCACCAGGGCTAGCTCTTGCTGACTTGGTCCTGTGCCCGGATGTAGGGGTTTTGTTTGCGCTCTTTCTGGATTGTGCCAGGTTGTACGTAGCCCCAGGTGCCCCAGAGAAGCCAGGGCAGACAGAAGCAAAGGGCAGGGGGTGTCACCGGCATGCCGTAGGCACAGTCAGATGGGCAGGGGGTGTCACCGGCATGCCGTAGGCACAGTCAGATGCAGAGGTGGCAGGACCTTTTGGACCACAGTGCCGCGGCAGACCCCTCCGTCAGAGGAGCTTGTGACGTGGGCGTGGACATGTCCTGGGGCAGCGCACCCTGGGCACCACGTTTCTGGCGACTTAGACTCAAGCAGATTAACCCCATGAAGGACGCCCATGAGGGTTGTCGTCCCCAAGTCTTCTGAAAAGTGGAGGTCAAGCAAGTTTGAGTTGGTTAGCCAGGCCCAGGCCGGACTGGATCATGTCTGAACCAGGAGTTGACTGCTGGGCCTCAGGGGTGTCTGAGTTGTGCCGCCAGGGCAGCTCCTGAAGACTTAGCTCAGGGGGAGGTCCTGGAGCTGCTGCGCACAGCCTGGCACCAGGCCGGGAAAGCCGCCCCGCAGTAACTGGGCTGAGGAACCAGATCCTCTAGAGATGGGGGTGCTTGGCTGGGCGCAGTGGCTCATGCCTGTAATCCCAGCACTTTGGGAGGCCAAGGCAGGCAGATCACTTGAGGTCAGGAGTTCAAGACCAGGCTGGCCAACATGGTGAAACCCCGTCTCTACTAAAAATACAGAAATTAGCCGGGCGTGGTGGCGGGTGCCTGTAATCCCAGCTCCTCAGGAGGCTGAGGCAGGAGAATTGCTTGAACCCGGGAGATGGAGGTTGCAGTGAGCCGAGATCGTGCCACTGCACTCCAGTGTGGGCAACAAGAGTGAGACTCTGTCTTTGGAAGAAAAAAATAAAAATAAAAAGGGAGGTGCTGCCTGAGAGGGAGGGGATCAGTACTCGACTTGGGATGAAAGCCTAAGCTGCCTGTCTGACAAGTCTGGGAAGAGGCAGCTGGACACACTGCTGCCGGTTGGGAATGCCTCCGAAGTCAGATTTGGATGCTTTGAACAAGAGCCCGCTAGCCTAATGTTGCTCATGAGCCTTTGGCATTTTCATTCCACGCAAGGCGGGCCCCTCTGAGCCAGCCACCCTCCTTCCCTGTGCTGGTCAGACCAGACCATCTCCTTCCGTTACCAGCAAGTCCACGCCATCCCAGTGCACGCGAGCTTCCTGGGAAAGACGTTGCCATCCTCTGAAACTGTACTGCACGGTGCTGGCAGGTGCTTTGGAGCAGCTGGGCCTGTGTCTCCGAAGCTGGGAAAGGCAGCACGGGAGCTGCCTGTGCCCGCCCTGTTCTCAGCAGCACTGGGCCTGTCTGCCCTCCATGCTGCGGCCTCTGCTGTAGATGCGGAAGATAGATTTGCTCGTTTCCTTTGGCTGCTGCTGTCTCCTCTCCGCCTTCTGCAAGGATCATGGCCCATGTGAACAGCTTCCCTGAACCCCCCGGACACTCATGGGTGCTTCAGACAACCTGGGGTGGGCTGAGGGCATGGGAGGCTTTGGCCTGGCTGTGTCCCACAGGGGCCTGTGTTGTGGAGGATGAGGAGGTGTGGAGAAGGGAACGAGGAAGGAAAAACACAGGAATATTTTAAAACCTTGTTATTATCAAATAGGATACAGATAAAAGTCCAAAACTAGACTGGGCATGGTGGCCCACGCCTGGAATACTTTGGGAGGCTGAGGTGGAAGGATTGCTTGAGGCCAGGAGTTCAAGACCAGCCTGAGCAACACAGACCGTGTCTCTACCATAAATTTTAAAATTAGGTGGGTGGCACACACCTGTAGTCATAGCTACTCTGGGAAGGGGCCGAGAAGTTGAGGCAGGAGGATGGCTTGAGCCCAGGAGTTTGAGGCTACAGTGAGCTACGATCATGCCACTGCACTCCAGCCTGGGTGACAGAGAAAAACCTCATCTCTTAAAGTGCAGAACTGCCTTTGTAACCATGTTTTCCTCCAAAGCCTGGTCACGTGGGCCATGCTGATCACCACCTCATCCCACCACCTCATCGCTGTCCCCAGTCACTCCCCCCCACGCCAGTGCTGCCTTTTGAAAGAAAAGTCTTCTGAAGGATGCTCCTCCACCCACCCGCTTTCCCCCGGCACCTACGACAAAGCCTGGTGACCGAACCCACCCGCTTTCCCCCGGCACCTACTGCAAAGCCTGGTGACCGAACCCACCCGCTCCCCCCCAGCACCTACCGCAAAGCCTGGTGACCGAACCCACCCGCTTTCCCCCAGCACCTACCGCAAAGCCTGGTGAACGAACCCACCCGCTTTCCCCCGGCACCTACAGCAAAGCCTGGTTACCAAACCCACCCGCTTTCTCCCGGCACCTATGGCAAAGCCTGGTTACCGAAGGGGCAGAGCATTTGCTTGACAGCCTGGGAGTCCTGCCTTGTCATGCCTTGTCATTTTATAGTCAGGCAAGGACACTCTCTTCCTTGCTGCCTGGCTACTATTTAGGGCAGGTAGAAGCTGAAACGAGATTCAGTCCCTGAGCCCCACGTCCTTTCTACACACTCCTGAAATTTCCAGTGAAAGGACCAGTCCCTTGGGCAAAGCTGTTAGGAGAGGGGACAGGAAAAGGGACGCCTGTACCTCAGCAGGGGATGAAAGGAGATGTGGAGTGTTTGCCGTGTGCCTCTGTGCTCAGTCACTTTCCGAGCCATGTGGAGATGGCCATGGTGCCTAGCAGGGTACTGCACACCACAGCAGTGCAGAGGGGCCCCCCTCAGGTATTCTCCATGCAAACGGGATGGGACTAAAACTTGGCTCCCTAGGCCTAAGGGCCTAGCGGCTCCTGCCTGCTTTGCCCAGTCCAGCTTTTCTGCACATCTCCTGTTGCTCCTGGAAAGCCTCTGCCTGGGCCACAAAGTTTCCTTGGACTCCAGATGACAAGAATTTCCTCTAACCAGATTGCAAAAGGTTCTCGCACCCCTCACAGCTACACCTGGGCCAATCAGGCCTCTGTGGGGAGCAGCAGGGAACCACTGCCGTCTGAGCACTGTTTCTTTCTTCCTTTCCTTCCCTTCCTTTTCTTTTTTCTTTTTCTTTTTTTGAGACGGAGTCTTGCTGTGTCGCCCAGGCTAGAGTGCAGTGGCCGGATCTCAGCTTACTGCAAGCTCTGCCTCCCAGGTTCACGCCATTCTCCTGCCTCAGTCTCCTAAGTAGCTGGGACTACAGGTGCCCACCACCTCGCCCAGCTAGTTTCTTTTGTATTTTTTTTTAGTAGAGACGGGGTTTCACCGTGTTAGCCAGGATGGTCTCGATCTCCTGACCTTGTGATCCGCCTGTCTCGGCCTCCCAAAGTGCTGGGATTACAGGCTTGAGCCACCGCGCCCGGCCCCTTCCTTCCTTCCTTTTCTTTCTTTCTCTTTCCCTTCCTCCCTCCCGGGTTCACGTCACTGTCCTGCCTCAGCCTCCCAAGTAGCTGGGACTACAGGCACCTGCCACCTCGCCCGGCTAATTGTTTGTATTTTTTGTAGAGACGGGGTTTCACTGTGTTAGCCAGAATGGTCTCAATCTCCTGACCTCATGTTCCACCTGCCTCAGCCTCCCAAAGTGCTGGGATTATAGGCGTGAGCCACTGCACCTGGCCTGAGCAGTGTTTCTTTACAAACCTGTGCCCAATCCCAGAGGGCGGAATTACATAACTCTGGGAGCTCAAAGCCATTTGTAAGGTAAGGAGTGCCTGTCATGTGGCATCAACTTGTACGTAAACCCCACAGGGCTTCTGAGAGTCTCAAATGTTCTCAGACACTGAGGTAGGGTAAGACGTTTCTCCTCAAGAACCACCACCGTGCAAAGGGACTGATGGCACCTCCAGCAAGGCTGCCCTATCTGGGCACCCGTGTTGTGTGCTGCCCACCCCCCAGGAGCTGACTCACATTGACTTCAGTGTGCCTGGCACTCGAGTTGTGCGATGAACAACCTGCACAACTGTCCTGGCGGCCCACATGGATACCGGCCACTGGTCTTGCGGCAGAGCAACAGTGAGGAAAACAAAAGTATCCGAGGCAAGTTCTAAGTGAACTGACCACAACTTGCATGTTTTGCTGGTGAGAGGATGGAGGTGGAGCCAGCGGTGATGCTGGGGAAGTTTTCAGGAAGAGGGAAGGTGGATAGAAAGAAAGCAGGAGACATGGGAACGCCATGTGGCCTTTGAGGGACATGCTTGGGGAAGCGGGTCGCTGTGACCAAGGTAGAAAGATGCCCCGGGAATTTTTACGGAGGCTCCCTGGCAGGGTGAGGCTGCGGGGGTGCTGCTGATTGATGAATAGACCCTGCCTTCACTGCACACCTCCGGGGGCGCCCTCCACACAGCATCTGTACACACAGCACACCTGGGGTGTGTGGCCACAGCCAGCAAGCCAGTAAGTTGACCTGTCCATGCAGCCTTCAAACATTTGGTGCGAACTTTTCTGGGGAGATGGAGGGGCCTCAGCGTCCATCAGACCATCTCACAGGGGCTCCCAGCCTAAGAACGTGTCAGCAGCACGGCCCTCTGCGCCTGGAATGGGCCTGCTACCAAACCAGGGCGGGTGTCAGCCTGGCCATTCCCAACTCAGTCACGCCCGGGCCCACCTACAGGAAGGCCCTGGGCTGATGGCTCAACACCCAGCGGAAGAACGAGGCAGACACACCTGCTGCGAGGCCTCAATTGCACCGGAGAGAACTTGCGGTGGGCCACGGGCGTGTCCAGGAGAGCCCTTCCCCGCAGGTCTAGTCCCTGTGGATCCCCAGCCAGATGAGAAGCCGGTCTAGAAAGGTGACAGCCTGGGACAGCCAACCATCGCTGGAAAAGGGAGGAGACGGACAGGGCTGTACTTACCACCGCCACAGGGCCTGTCTCCGGGCTTGAGTTTGTGTGGACGGCAAGGGCTTGTTTCGCTGGCCTCTAACTCTCAACCGCAAGGCGAACTTGGGTTGGGGCCCAGAACGGCCGCGAGCCGTCACCCTCCAGCCTGGCCAGTGAGTGCTGAGCGGACACAGCGGCGGCTCGAGGACGTGCCACCCGCGGGGCTGCCAGGGCGCTCCGTGCGTCTCGCTCCGGCTGGGTCCCGGCTGACCCCGCACTGCAGGCGCAGGCACCGGGGACCCCGCAGGCTCCACCGCCCCGGCCACCCTGAAGTCCCCGCTGGAGGAGGCGCGGCGGACCCGCTCCCGGGGACCCGTCTCTCCGAGAAGCCCCTTCCTCCAGCTCCTCCCTCTGCCCTCCGGCCCCAGAGACAGCAGCGTGGCGGCTTCTCTGTCCCGTGTGCTGCGCAGGACAAGCGGCCCGGGAGGAGGGAGCCGTTCCCGGCGGGGGGCAGCAGCAGCCCGGGCCGGGGACACGCGTGGGGCCCGGACCGTCCGCTGGCACCGAGTCGGCGGGTGCGGGGACACGCCGCGTTCCCCGGAGTCCCGCGCCCGGGAGAGCGGCCCCGCCTGAAAAGACATCTTGGTTAATACAGAGACACGCCCAGGGCCAGGAGAAGCCACTGTCCTCCCAGTCCCACCGCTACAAAGCCCGCGGCCGCCCTCCCGCGCCGAGTCCTTCCCCCTTTAGAAACAGACGTGGCCCCGCAGAGCCCCCGCAGCCGGCCGGGGCCCCTCACCCGGGATTTCGGTGTGGACAGAGCACGCGCGTCCCGAAGGCGGCAGAGCCAGGCAGACCGGCTGCCAGAGTCAGGCGGGGTTACAGGCGGGAGGCCCCCCACTCCCACGCGGGCCAGGGACCCCCGAGGTGCTGGGGAGGAACCCAGGAGGCTTTGCTCGGGGGGACCCATTTCTCCCCCAGTAAACGGATAGAGACGGTGAGGCGCGGACGGAAGGGCAGGCTGTGCCAACCGCTTGGAAGATAAAAATGCCCCAAATCAATGTGGAAAAGCTGAAGCCAGGACGACACGCAGGACAGTGAGCGCGACCCACGGCGCTGAGGCCCGCGTCCTGCTCTTAACTAACAGCTCACCGGCGTCACAACAGCGGCTAACGGGAGAGGAGCGGGCAGCGGCGCCTGTGCATTTTCACTTCTCCTGGACATTTTTGTTATCAGGCACAACATATATGGCTCTTAGCGTGTGCCAGACACTTGTTCTCAGCTATGAAAAATATTAACTACTCATTTCATCCTCACACAACCCTGTAAGATGGATATTGCCATCCCCACTTCAGAGAAGGAACGGGTTTAGGGAGCCTAAATCACTCCGCCCAAATCGAAGTGGCAGCGCTCAGGTTTGCCAACAGCCTGGGCCCAGAATGCACGCTCTCAACAGTTCTACCGACGCTGCTTTTTCACAGTGTGCAGCAAGGGCTTTAACATCTTACAAATTTTTGACCCAGAAATCCCCTCTGTAAGAATTTATCCTAAGGAAATAGCCAGCACCGCCCAGGAAGAATTTCTGTAGAACAGGGATGCGGTGCGTGGCCGACAGCCGGGAATGCGTGACAGCTAGTCAGGGCACACTGCAGAGGAGCTAAAGGTGGTGTTCTTGGAGAATTCCTCCCTAGCTGCTCCTTTCCAATGCGCCCACAGCTGCATTAGACACACGGAGGAGGGAGACAGCAGAGTGGGCGTCACACTCCCCCAGCTAAGGCACAGCCATGTACTTCTGTTAAATCAAATGCTAGGCGCTCACTAGTCCAACTGAAACACTGAACCAAGTGAGGCTCGGCCAGTAGATCAAGGGTCCCCAAAGCCGCAGAAGTGGCGGAGCTGGGGCAAGACACGCCCAGTGGGACTTTCTCTTTCCACAGCAACTTGCATTTCAGTCCATTGAGAGGCCGCACACAGGGGCCCTTGAATCTCCTCTCCCATGACCCAGGTTTGCCTTGGAACAACGATTCTCGAGACTTACCTTCAATGCGTGGGTCCCCGCTTCAAGGCAAAACAGTTTACGTGACCTCTTTTTAAATGTTTACACAATTACCCATGCATAAAATTATGCTGCAGGTACCAAAAATATCAGAAACTGAGGGACCGTAATCTGCTATCATTCTTTCCCCAATTCTCTAGAGAAAATGACCTAAAATATATGACAAAGTAGTGAATTTAAAGACATGCCCCGACACTGTTTTAAGCAATTTCCAATTGTTATTTTAACTCCCATACTAACTGCGAAGGTAGGAATTCTTTTCATTTCCATTTCACTTACGCAATGGAAGCAGAGGGGATCGGCACATCCCACACATGATGGCTGGGCTCCGGTCAGATTGGCTGTAGATGACAGGGAAGGAGATAAGTCTCTTAAGGACCTGGGGTCCCCGCAGCCTGCTGCTTCCCCCCGACAGGCCTGGAAGACAAAGCCCCCCAGGAGGAACAGGCATGCCTCGTGGTTTCCTCTCAAGCACTGCCTCCAAGCCAGCCCCTCGGCAGCACTCAGGGACTTCCCGGAGCAGTGTGGTGGCGCCAGCTGCCTGAGCTCTAGTGGCCTCAGGGGAAGCCGTGGAGGGGCAGGGAGAGGCCACAGCTCCCACAGAGCCAGCGTCTGCAAATACACAGTCTGGAGGGTCATGTGTGGTGGGGAGTCGGGAGAGGGGTGAGAAGGCCAGTCTCTGGTTTTTTTTACTTTGGACACTTGTATCCCAGTGTGAATTCAAGCACAGCTCCTTGGGAGAACTGGATAGAACTCAACAGAACACAGGGTCTTGAGTCTCAGCAGTGAGTTGTGTGTGAGGTATGGACAATGGGCCCTTGGGGTCCTGCCCGGCACCAGAGGCAGGGCAAGTAGAGAGCGGGGGGCTGGCATCTGGGGTTGGACCACAAGCTGGGGAGGGTGCTGGGGCCGGTGCTGCCTGACCTTGGCAGGCAAAATGCCCTGCAGGATCCCAAGGGCCTGACTTGAGTCTTATCCTCAGAGGTCTCCAGAAAGTCAAAGCTTTGTGTCCTGTGAGCTGGTGCCAGGGTGTGAGGAATGGCCTGGCAGCAGGAGCGCCTCCAGTTCACCACCTTACCTACAGAAGGGGGCTGGACTAACTTCCAGATTCAAACGCTAAAGCCCTAACCCCAGCCCCTTGAGATGTGGCTCTATGTGGACACGGGGCCTTTAACAAGGTGGTCAAGTTACAATGAGGCCATCGGTGGGCCCCAATCCAATCTGACTGGTGTCCTCTTGACAAGGGGAGTGGAGGGGAAGAGGCACCAGGGCCCGGCAGGCACTGAAGAGAGGCCCTGCAAGGAGGCAGTGCCTGCAAGCCCAGGAGAGAGGCCGCTGGAGAAACCAAGCCCACCCACAGCTTGATCGTGGACATGCAGCCTCCAGAACTGTGAGGAAACGAACTTCTATGTCAGCCATCCAGTCTGGGGTATTCCATTACGGCCGTCCTAGAAGACTGACACAGATGCCGGGTTACCTCTGCTTTATGTTCTAACCCACTGCCTACCAGAATTCAAAATGCCTGGTAAGTAACACAGTGAACAAAAAGGCTGTTGGGTTAATACTTTTAATTACATGATTGTAATTATACAATTTCCACTATTCGATATTTTGTATAAAACCAGTTACAACTCACAAGATTTTCCAATGTGACAATATGTATCAAACTACACACATATGCAAAGTTTACAGGCCATTAGGAAGCTTTATCTTAAAAATACCTTCAGGAAAATAAACATTCATTCAACCAGTTCTCTTGGCTTTAAAAAATATGATTAGAAATATACACTGTAAAAAAAAATCAAGACAATGATTGATCACTACTGATCAGTTACATTTTAAAACTTTTAATAATCTGTACATGAGTGCAGGTTAGATAAAAGTCTGCAAATTATTAATAGAAAACTGCAGTACTATCATTGGATGAACATGTCTGCTGACAATTCTACCAGGTAATTAAGGAGGTAATTTCCTACACAGTATAGGTGAATTGTCCAGTCTTTAAGCACATCTGGGGTCATCTCCGCTCAGTGACGTGGAGAATACCCTGATGTCGGGAAACGGAAGGGCAGCAGCCTCTCCAGGGCAGTTTCAGCGGGAGAGAACATTTCAAGGAACAATAAAATAGGTTTTAAAAGTTGCTTTTGATGAGCACTGCTTTCCAGAATGCAATAATGATTCTTTTTTTTAATGTAGAAAGAGAAGCCATGTTAAGAACAGACATCCAATGAGTGCACTGCCTCTGTGGCTCGGACGGTGACGGGGAAAGGGAATGCCTCAGGACAGTGGGCACACTGGCCGCATGACAATGCTTGGGAACTCCTCTAAAACTTGCCTAGGCCCAAGAGAGAGGTAGCAATCACCCTGTGAGAGGGCTGGAGGGGAGGGGAGGAAGGAGGTAGGGGGCAGGCTAGGGGCATCAAGCTCAGAACGGGGGAGTTCTGGAGGCCGGCAGGGCTCTGCCGGGAAGCACTGGCCACGCCAGGCCATTCTGCTCTCGCGAGGCGCCGCTCCCCACCAAGTTCTATAAAAAGCCAAGTCCGTCCGTACTTCTAGGAACCCAGTTTTGCAGATGCTCTTCCTCCGGACCGTCCCTGACTCTTGATAATTTTGAGTCCCCAGAAAGCTTCAAGGGCACCTAAAAATATGCACTTCTAATTTTAATTCCATTGCAAACTGTCCCGCTGTACTTTCAGGGCTATTTAAGGCTCTTAAGTTAAGGGAATCTCTCCATCAGACAGACAGTTTCATGTTCCATAGCAACAAGGTCTTCTGTAACAAGGACTCTAAGTCAGAACCCCAGAAGATTCTGGGTGTTTGTGGTTTCATTTGGGGAAGAGGGGAAGCATCCACTCTCATTCATAGCAGGAAGAACTTTCCATCCCTCAGACCGACACTTCCTGGATTCTAGAGACGGTCCCCATAAGTGTAACACTGTTGCTATGCACAGCTTCCCAAGTCATTTGGTTATTACAAGGAATGCTTCTTCACCAAATCACAAGTTTTCTATGACTAATTTCAGTGAACCAGTTAAATAGAAGGATTTTTAGAAAGAGCCACAGTGATAGCAATTATAGGTGGAAACCTGAGCAGGCAACATGAAGAGGCAGTTTATAAAATGAAGAAGGACTGCGGTTCCGCGGACACCCTTCCTTTTCTTGGACGAAACACCAGGAGGCGTGTCCGCCGTGAGGGAGGCAGTACTCACAAGAGCTGCGGCGCCTACATTTACTTGTTCTGACGGGACGAAAAGCCAAACTAAGAAGGGATCAGATGGAAGCGCGATTTTCACAACTACCTGGATTATTATTTATGGAGCGGATGGCCTTAAAAAGGGTAAGGGGAAGAAGAGGTGCCCTGAGAATTCAATGCTTTATGCATGGCACAGTTTGAATATTTATATTGTCTCAGCTCAAAACAGCAAAAGGAATGTACCTCCTCCCACCCACATCTTACTGAAGAGTGGTCTTCCCACAGCCAAGTGGGTCTTTGTGCCTATTCATTTCCAGGGACAGAAAGCCACTGTTTTTCTGTGATCCAGTCCCCAGTGTTTAAAAGCTGGCGTGACCCCACCCCATAGTGCCTGGCAGGGAAAGAGTCACTTGTTTGGCTGAGAACACGGCATCTTCCGTCTCTCCTGATGCCGGTTGTTTTCACACTTTCTTCCAAGAAAGTGCACCAAAATGGAGGCACTGCCTTTCAATTCCTTTCTGCATTAAAGACTTTAACTTGTTTCTTCCAACTGCTTTAATTTCTTGAAGTTTTGTGAAAAGGGCAGCTTCGTAAAATGGAGTTGCCTACTAGACCTGGCGCACGCCTTGTGGCTTAGGAGAGCGTTTGCTTCTTACCGCTGTCAACATCTCGGCCCTCCATGCTCCCAGCACAGGCAAAAATGGGTTAACAATCATTAAACCACCCACTGCTTGTGGAAGGAACTGAGGTGAGTACTAAATATTCTTTTATTTTGCCCCCCTGCTTTTTTTTTTTTAAGCAGCAAATCAATTCTGTTTCTGTGACTGCTTCATGGCGCTGACTCTGCTGTGTTCCAGTAGGGTGGGGGAGAAGGCGCTCTGCAGAGTTACTGGTTGTGTTCCCTAACCAAAGGCAACAGTGAGATCCAGAAGCAGATCATCGTCACTGAGATCGCAGGCCGCGTCAGTGGCCTTAGGCTGATCTCATAAGGGAAAAAAAAAAAAAAAAAAAAAAAAAAAAAAAATCCAATGTTACAGAGAAGGACTCTAAAAAAGCGGTAACTTTTTTTAAGCCGACATTATTTGGGATTGCTGTTTCCAAGGGGAATAACTGACAGTGTGTTTCCTCCATGCAAGGAAGGAAATATGATTTTAATTTGTATGACTGGCAACCAAACAATGGGCAACGTCCCAGTTCTTCAGTCCCTAAAGGACAGAAAAAGCAATGACTTGCAACATCTTTCAACTCTGAAGTCAGTTTCTCCTCCTGAGTCTTCTAAAGCTACCATTAATATTCTCTTGCAAGTTTTAGGTTACCAAGGTACCACCTGGTCTTACAACATGCAACAGTATTTAAATGTGGTTTTCACAGATTCTTGTTAATAAAGCACTCTTTGGTGGAAGACAAGCAGCTTGGGTACTTAACAGAGTTAACATTACAACAGTATTACAAATAGGTGAAGATGATTAAGCCAAATAGTATCAAATTACAGAAAGTACCATCTCAGTAATGCCTTTTGTATCTTTATAAATTTTGACACAGGGTCACAAGGTGAACAGAAAATAAATACATAAAAAACCTCCATCAGATCCTCAACTCTTCTGAAGGCCAGCAACTACAATGATTGCCATCACAGAGACACACGTGCACCACAGAGCAACCAGCTCCCTGGGAACCAGAGGGCTTGGGTATTTACACCTGAGACTAAATTTACAACAGCATTTTTGTCGTTCAGCTTGAGAGCTGGGCCCTTCTCTGAGTCATTCGCTTGCACCCAAACTCAAAGTTCATTATTGAAACTCCAGCGGACACTTTCTCCATTGATCAACTTCTTAGGTGGAAAGCAACTAAGGCTTTTGCAATTTTGTTTTGTTTTCAAATTGTGCTAATTTCTGTTGCAGTTTTCAGTTCCTAGAGTCTTCCTTCAGCTCTGGTCACAGGTTTTTACTTAACGCAAGACTGTTTTAGTCCTTGAAATGGAGAGACTACGGGGAAAAAAAAAGGATTTTTACCATGAAGTTTACACAGCGTCCAGAGGCAGTTATCAAAGACAAGGAGGGCAACATAATAAAAGTGCTGACATGCTAAAAAGTATACGCTTGCTGTGAGTTTCTAATGACAAATACTTTGGAGAAGACAACACAATATCAACCACAAAGGAAAGACAAATAGGAGAAAGGCAGGGCAGAAAAAGGTTCAGTTCTGCAAAAAATAGAAATTTAAAAAAACCAATACAAGTAAATAAAAATCATAAAAGACGGACGGGCAGAGAGGCAGCAGGGCCAGGAAAGTACCATGATGCCGCCAGGGGCACGTGCTGCAAAGCACTCGTTCTCCTTCCTTCCCTCTGAGGAACCAGGCTGTGGGAGGAGCAGGCAGAATGAAAAGACAGAGAACTGTTACTGGGTTATTTCAAAAGCCAGAATTTGGTCACAGAAAAAGCTCTGGCACCTAAGCGGTTTCCAGCGCCGCCAAGCACAGGAGACACCCCACGGGCTACCTGCCTCCGCACTCCATGATTCTCCTCCTGCCTCTCTTCTCTCCTTCCCCAGTTTATGACGCTACACTTTCAGGTCCATAGCAACTTTCAGAAAACGAAACCAAAAGAAGAGTCAGAAAAACCACTTCCAATCTGGAGGGGCCCCTCGCCCGATGCTGCTGCTGCGCTCTTCAAGGAGGAGCGTTTGAATCGATCGTTTCATTTTCAGAGATCCCAACAGAGCACTGAGCCAAAAGATCCAGGTCAGCTGGTGAGACAAGTGGGAAGATATCTGGAATTTCAAAGGATCACTAATATTTTAAAAGACTGGAGAGAAACAGCATTTTACCAAGAAACATTTAGAGACAACCTTCTGGGACTCCTCTCCTGACGGACTTTGGAGACAACGGCAGTAGCCAAAAGTTAACGCCCAGAAGCAATGGAACAGGCACCCAGATCTGAGGCTCTGAGGGTCAAGAGGCAGTGGCAAGTGTGACACGGGCCAAGACACCTGAGAACACTGAAGAAGTCAGAGGTCCTAGATGCAGCTGCTCCCAACTGAAGGGCTCCTGAAAACATTCGTGGTTTTAGAGGCTAAGGAAAGAGGCCGGGTGCGATGCCTCACACCTGTAATCCCAGGACTTTGAGAGGCCGAGGCAGGTGGATCACCTGAGGTTAGGAGTTCAAGACCAGCCTGGCCAACATGGTGAAACCTCATCTCTACTAAAAATACAGAAAGAAAATTTTTAGCCAGGCGTGGTAGTGCACGCCTGTATTCCCTCCTCAGCTATGCAGGAGGCTGAGGCAGGAGAATCGCTTGAACCTGCGAGGTGGAGGTTGTAGTGAGCTGAGATCGCACCATGGCACTCCAGCCTGGGTGACAGAGAGAGACTCTGTCTCATTTAAAAAAAAAAAAAAAAAAAAAGGCTAAGGAAAGAAGCTGAGCATTTCTCTCCCCAACCCCCGCAACATGAAGAATTAGGTACAGAGCACCCCAGAGTCCGGACCTTAGGTTTGGTTTGGCAGCAGCGGCAGAAAGTGATGGCTCCCAGTGATGCAACTCAAGACTTAAAGTAACTTGTACATGACGGTTTCTTAGAAAATGAATGAGGTTATCATTTTAAAAAAAGAGCCTGCCCAAAAGAAACTGCATAAGCTAACAAACACACACCGGCGGAAGGGCTGGTGAAGACATGAGTGAATTCGAGCAAATGAGGTGGCTGCAGGCTCTCACTCGGAGCACGATGAAATTTCCAAGACTGTTCTAAGACAGCTCTTCACAGAGGTCACATGAGAACACTGAAAACAGGCCAATTCAACGGAGCCAATTATTCACTGGATTTATTAATTCTTAAAAGAGAAAGGTTAGCATGGATTTATAGCTCTAACAGGAAGTGGGAAGTGGAGAAGCTCACTCGCTCCCTCTCCAGACTCGGGGAAGGGAATGAGAAGGTGCCACAGAGAGCCCTGGCAGGACCGAGGGCCACACAGGCTGTCTGGCGGCCGTCCCAGACCTGTGGCCACATGAAATTTAGGTTTCGATGGGGCACAGCCTCAAGTGGATACACGAGGGGATAGTCACCTTCTGTGAGAAACTGCGGCACCTTTTCCCAAAGACAAATAGTGAAGACATCACTCCTATTTTTTCAGCTGCTGCAAGTAATTGCTCTTTTGACGTTTTTGAAAAAGTTCCCCAAAGCTGAAGAGCCTCTCAGTAAACCCAAAAATCAAAAGCGCCAATTAAGTGCAAAGCGAGTTTGGGTGGAGTCTTCATCCTGGATGCCAAGGAACGTGAAAAGGGGAGGTCAAGTTCCTATGCGCCACAGAGATGATGACAAACCAGCAGGAACTGGCAACCCTGGTGCCTTGCAGCTTGTAGGGATGAAAGGACCCCAAAAGGGTGCTCTATTTTTTTTTCTACTGCTGTTCAAAGATTTCACTCAAAAATTTATTCAAATTTAGCTCATACTATTGTGCCCAGAATCAGACCATGCACCAACATACTAACTCCCTCATTACCCTCCAACCAGAAATGAATACGATTCAGTAGGATATTATGAACAATATTCAGTAGGATAAAAGCTCCAGGCTACAGCTTGGCTGACTCCAATTCTTAAAAACTATACATAATTTATTTGCTTTTCTTTTGTAAGCTGCAGGTGGATAACAGGTAAGGTGATGTGCACACAGGCGGAAGCCCCAAAAGAGGCACAAAGAAAGAACCCGCTTAGAGGAAGGTGAGCCCCAGTTAATCCTCACTGTTAGGCTCCTTTTGCTCTCCACATCATCTCTGAAAGTCCATTCTGGAATTTAAAGGAAGTCTTTTTGGTTTTCAGAACTATCCAAAATTCCTGGAAACTGCTTTGGGCCATTTCAACATTCAGTCCAGATCACTGGCTCTGAAATCTCCCTTAGGACCCTCATATCATCCCTGCCAGGGGCCTCAGGCAGATGCTTGCTGCAACCAGGAACCACTTCTCCAGAGAGGCAGGAGTTCAGGTCACCAGACTGACATGGAAACGCAACAAGACCTAGATAGAAAAACAGAGGCAAGGCCAGCCCTTCCTCCTCAAAGGAAGACGGTATGACCTGGCAAGCACCGGCCAGGCTCCCGGACTCTACTCCTCTGTAACCTAAAAAGCATAATCTAAAAAAGCAAACAGCAGAATTAAATGTGCAAGACACACCAGGCTGTAATAAAAACCTGAGCGGCCAGGCGCGGTGGCTCATGCCTGTAATCCCAGTACTTTGGGAGGCTGAGGCAGGTGGATCATTTGAGATCAGGAGTTTGAGATCAGCCTGGCCAAAATGGTGAAACCCCATCTCTACTAAAAATACAAAAATTAGCCAGGTGTGGTGGTACATGCCACCCACAAGTAGTAATCCTAGCTACTTGGGAGGATGAGGCAGGAGAATGGTTTGAACCCGGAAGGCGAAGGTTGTAGTGAGCCGAGATAACACTATTGCACTCCGGCCTGGGCAATTCCATGTCAAAGAGAGAAAAACAAAAAGCCTGAGTACTCATGCACTCATACCTAAAAAGGATACACCCCTTCAAGACATGTCAAAATTAACTAATTAACTGTCATCAACGATAGGCTTTTTATTTGATTTTTTTTTTTTTTTGAGACGGAGTCTTGCTCTGTCACCCAGGCTGGGGTGCAATGGCGTAATCTCGGCTCATGTAAGCTCTGCCTCCGAAGTTCAAGTGATTCTCCAGCCTCAGCCTCCCGAGTAGCTGGGATTACAGGCACCCGCCACTGCACCCAGCTAATTTTTGTATTTTTAGTAGAGACGAGGTTTCACCATCTTGGCCAGGCTGGTCTTGAACTCCTGACCTCATGATCTACCTGCCTTGGCCTCCCGAAGTGCTGGGATTACAGGCATGAGCCACTGCACCTGGCCTGAATTAATAGTTTGGCTCACCTAAAAGTGTCAGTTGAAACACTCCCATTTCCCTTCATTTATTGTAAAAAAATTGGAAAATAAGATGATAAAAAAGAAAAAAAAATCCCAACTGTCCCACCAACCAGAACTTTTATTAGTATCATAGCATATTTTCCTTTGTCTTATTTCTATACATATATAGACACTTATTCATCTATAAATACAGATGTATTGTAGGTATATAAATATACATCTCTGTATTTCTATACTACATAGTATACTTACACTTACAAAATTACAGTCATACTTCAGATTTTTTTTTTTTTTTTTGAGACAGAGTCTCGCTCTTTCACCCAGGCTGGAGTGCAGTGGCGCGATCTCGGCTCACTGCAACCTCCGCCTCCCATGTTTAAGCAATTCTCCTGCCTCAGCCTCCCGAGTAGCTGGGACCACACGTGCCCGCCACCACGCCCGGCTAATTTTTGTATTTTTAGTAGAGATGAGGTTTCACCATGTTGGCCAGGCTGGTCTCAAACTCCTGACCTCAAGTGATCCAC
This sequence comes from Macaca thibetana thibetana, assembly GCF_024542745.1. Classification (NCBI taxonomy): domain Eukaryota; kingdom Metazoa; phylum Chordata; class Mammalia; order Primates; family Cercopithecidae; genus Macaca; species Macaca thibetana. Next base: position 108,340,622 of record NC_065592.1, on the reverse strand, counting down.
CCACCTCGGCTTCCCAAAGTGCTGGGATTACAGGCGTGAGCCACTGCGCCCGGCCCATACTTCAGAATTGTTATGCATGGCTCTTTTCACTCATTGCTTCGTGCACTGAACTGTATGACTCCCAATTCATTTGGCATAATGTAACAATCTTGAGCCCACTTCCTGTTTCTCACTGTTAGAGATAACACTCCGCCGCTGTTCCAATGTACCTAAATCTTTGACCTTTGGTCAGCATTTCTCTAATATTCTTCTCAAGTAGCATCAAAGAGTAAAGAAATAGGAATATTTGGTACATTTCTAATGAAAAATTTTAAATCCTAGAATCATGAGTCAGTGCCTGACAGTCCTCAAATCCTCATGCCGGGGCACTGCTGCGTCCTCATGTGAGTGTAAGTGTGCAGTGAGGTTGTACAAAACAGACAGTGACGAGGAAACACGGCAGAGCTGAACGAGTCCTCCAAATGCGAAGCACACAGAGCTCCCAGCTCTGCCAAGGGTCCCTCGGGAGACTGGCTGCTTTGCACTGGGGACTAATTTTACACTGATAAGGCCCTGAGGCCCAAAGCCTCAGATACACAGGGCAGGGAAGCCGAAGAGAAGCGGGGCACATGTGCGGGACATTTTAAAGTCTGGTTCTGATTATCTTCAGGTCGCTCACGTCTGTTAGAAGAGATCGTTTTTACCAGGAGAACAGAAACAGGACTGCATGGGCGGCCAACACCAGGCACAGATGAAAAGATGCCCCCTTCTACTCCTGAGCCCTCTATCCCCACTTCCACTCCTGGGCTATCTATTCTCTCTTCAGATGGGATCTGTTATCAGAAGACTTTAAAAATGGCATGTCTACTTCATGAGAAATATCCAAAGACAACAGAGTCACCGACGTGGTCACAGAACACGTTGGTTTTGCGAAATTTTGCCTCCACTTACTGAAGACAGTGCTGACAGTGAAAGAACTAGTGCCTCCCGTGTGGGCTGTGGCCAAGAGGACAAAGAGTCACTAGGCAGAGAAGGATCCTCAGACTCTCTAGAGTTACCTCATGTCCACCATCACACTCATTTCAGCTAATCGTCCAGCAACGATGCTGTGTCTGATATGCACTAGAATGATGTCCTCCAAGTCCTGACAGCCAGCTCTGGAAATTCTTAATTTAAAAACTTTCCCATATCATGACCCAGACACCATATTTCTAGTGTCGAGAATTACTTCTGAAATACAAAACGAAAGCCTACATTAAAATGGTCCAGATTTTCTTAGATAATGAACAAGTAACACACAGACTCTACTTTCTCCTAATTTCATGTCAATCTTCAGAGGTAGGGCCCAAATATTAAACTGGAAAGCCAATGCTTGCAACTTTTCAGAAGAGTAGGATTCTTTTCTCACCTTTTAACACTGCTTTTCCTTGAAGCAGATCTGGTGGTTCTTTTAGTAATGCCTGCACTGCCAGAAATGTTAGGTTCAGATGTTTTACAGCTCTGAACACTGGATTGAAGAATTACTCTGAAAATAGTTGGAAAAAAATAAGATTACATTCACTGAAACCATTTGCAAATACTTGACAGAGGAAAGTATTTTTGCACTTTAGTGCAAATTATCTTGAGAATTGAGAGGATTTTCCATCAACACATTTACCAAAAAAAGGTGAAACACATTTTTACATCACGGCCTTTTAAAATGAAGCGTCTCATTTCTCTTTGAAGGCTACACAAAGATAACCGGAGGGCTTTGCTTCTGGAAGGTGAATGACTTGGCATTTTAAGCAATTCCCGCACCAAAGAAATTCACCAGCCAAACAAATCTTTCTGCCCAACAAAAGCAAAAGTAGCTTCTCAGACTTTCAGTCATGAAACAAGACACCATTAAGAAGCCCAAATTCTAAAGAATAGGAACATAAAGTCAGGAAATAACTATACAATATTTACTCTTCAAAGCTGTAAGTATGGGTAATAATCCACTAAATCAATACTAATTTTATGTAACATTTCAAAATTTTAGAAAGTGTTTAAGCAAAATATGAGTTTCGTCTGGATTATAACACTTACTAAATCTCCAAGTGCCACTAAAATGAAAGTGAAAACACTTAAATTTTGAAAAGCTTGCCTTAATTAAACTCTAAAAAGCTTGAGAAACTGGTGCCTATGAGAGTAGACTGCCCAGGAGGAAGTACACGATGAATCAGAAAAGAACACCCTGAGATAAAGGCCACACGGAATGTCCTTTTAGAGGCAGATGGTCCTCTGACTTTTTTTTCTTTAAATTGTCATAGGGAAAATAGCAGAAGACATCAAAAGATTTTATATGCAATTCTTTTCTTTTTTTTTTTTTTTTTGAGACAGAGTCTTGCTCTGTTGTCCAGGCTGGAGTGCAGTGGTGTAATCTCGGCTCACTGCAACCTCCGCCTCCCAGGTTCAAACGATCCTCCTGCCTCAGCCTCCTGAGTAGCTGGGACCATGGGCGCCCACAACCTCACCTGGCTAATTTTTGTATTTTTAGTAAAGATGAGGTTTTGCCATGTTGGCCAAGCTGGTCTCGAACTCCTGACCTCAGGTGATCTGCCCACCTCAGCCTCCCAAAGTGCTGGGATTACAGGTGTGAGCCACCATGCCAGGCCTATATGCAACTTTTTTCTTCAAGAGATAATCAATGACAAACTAAACACATACACACACATTTATAGATACCAACTTTTAATTTTCTGAAAGAGAAAACACTGACTTAAGCTTTCTTCTCTCCTATTCAAAACATAAAGGTGAGAAAGCCAGTAACAACTTATGAGAACCCAGCTCAAAAGAGTAAAAAGGAACCATTACCAATCAGTGGGCATCCCACCTCATAGGCCTCAGCTACCACCATGCTGGCTAATATACCAAAGACAGGGCCTTAAAATATGCTAAGATTAATACATTTCTACAACCTTAGCATCACCCAAACCAAAGCATATCCAACACTTAGTGAAATGCTAAACGTCTCATCACTGAAAAAGCAACAAGAGGCCGGGCAGGGTGGCTCACGCCTGTAATCCTAGCACTTTGAGAGGCCAAGGCGGGTGGATCACAAGGTCAGGAGTTCAAGACCAGCCTGGCCAAGATGGTGAAACCCTGTCTCTACTAAAAATACAAAAATCAGCCGGGTGTGGTGGCAGGTGCCTATAATCCCAGCTACTCAGGTGGCGGAGGCAGGAGAACTGCTTGAACGCGGGCGGCACAGGTTGCAGTGAGCCAAGATTGCACCACTGTACTCCAGCCTGGGCCAAAGAGCGAGACTCCATCTCAAAAAAGAAAAAAAGCAACTAGAGCAGAACCTGGAGCTTGTCTGGGCCAGCGGTCCAAGCCTTCTGGGGAGAAGGCGGGGCAGTTTTCCCCACTGTTTCACTTTACTCATGCCGGATTTCTGACGGACCCTTGAAACTAGCTTTCTGTCTCACAGAGGGACGTGAATCCTGGATAAATCAGCCAATGTTTGGTTCAGAAATTCTCCTAGAGTGTGATCATCTGATACGTTGCATGTTCTAACACAACAGACAAAGGCGCTGGGTGTGGTGGCTTATGCCTATAATTCCAGCACTTTGGGAGACCAAGGCAGGAGGATCACTTGAGGCCAAAAGTTCGAGACCAGCCTGGTCATTTTAAGCAATTCCTACACCAAAGAAATCCTCCAGCCAAACAAATCTTTGTGTTCAAAAGTAAAAGTAGCTTCTCAGATTTTCAGTCATGAAACAAGACACCATTAAGAAGCCCAAATTCTTAAACATAGTGAGACGTCCTCTCTACAAAATAATAATAATAATAATTAGCTGGGCGTGGTGGGGCGTGCCTGTGGTTCCAGCTACTTGGGAGGTTGAGGTAGGAGGATCACCTTGACCTTGACCTCTCAGGGTCAAGACTGTAGTGAGCCATGTTTGTGTCACCGATCTCCAGCCCGGGTGATTGAGACTCTGTATTTTTAAAAAAAAAAAAAAAAAAAAAAAAAAAAAAAAGAGTGTATGTGAAGACTTAATTGTAGGATTAAAGGCAACTATTACCCTGGCTTGTGAATTCTACTTCTAAAAACAAAGGATTATTTTTAAATTCTTTTTTCTTTTTTTTTTTTAAGAGACAGGGTCTCACTCTGTTGCCCAGGCTGGAGTGCAGTGACGCAATCATAGCTCACTGCAGCCTCAAATCCTGGACTCAACTGATCCTCCCACCTCAGCCTCCAGAGTAGCTGGGACTACAGGTACATGTCGCCACACCCAGCTAACTTTTTTAGTTTTCATTTTATAGAGATGGAGGTCTCGCTATGTGGCCCATGCTGGTCTCAAAATCCTGGCCTCCGTGATTCTCTTGCCTCGACCTTCCAAAGTGTTGAGATTTGTAGGTATGAGTCAGCCTGCTCATCCCTAAAAATTATTTGTTTATATAAAGTGAAGGGAAAATATTTATTCATCTCTGCTAAAAATCTGAATATAGAATTTTGCATGAAACAAAACAAACCGCTGCTGCTTCACTGCTACTTCCCAAGCCCAGGCCAGCACTGGCACTGCCACAGCTCTCACGCTCCCCTGGGCCACTGCCTCATGCACGGGGAAAACGAGACTCCTGTTGGCTCTTTTTTGAAATACAACACCTACTTCTCAAATTATTTGAGGCCATGGTTGGCCAAAAGTACAGACAACAATCACACTGCAAAATAATTAATCTGAGGAAAACACAAGAGCTGATACACTGCCTGCTTAGGAAATCTGAATCCTGATTTCTCAAATTAACTAAGACTGAAGTGTTGAAATGGCATTCAAAACAAGACACTACGGCTCAATCGTGCAGTCATTCTTAGGCTGCTGGAAAACATCTTTTAAAAAGTATTTATTTCTCTATAAAATTAGTGTAAAGTGAACTAATATAATAACAATATTAAACAGCTAGTAATTTCTGTGGAACTTTAAAACCAAGAGAATGATAGAACTTGAGTGTGCTAATCATACCAGGGAAGATTCCAGTTATTTGCACTGACAACACAGTATTTATCCTAACTGCAGGTTACGCACTGATGAAGTCGGGGTGGGGGTAGAACTCCACTGAGCTATCACCAGTGACAGCGCACACCACCTGACAGGCACCAGAGGGTGACGCGTTGCCTCTGCCACAGAGAACCCGGGCACTCGCTGCCTTCTGCCTCCCAACCCAGGCCAGGCATGGCTTTGCAGAGCAGCATGCAGCGGATGCAATTTCTTCCTTCCCATCTCCCCTGACAAAATCCTCTGTCCTACCTACCTCTTGCCTGTACTGCAGTTCACCACCTTCTCTGCAGCATCCCTGGAGCCTCGGTACTCTGAGACTTCAGATACAGTGAAATCTGCAACCCAAGGAACACAGCCAAGCCAAAAACTAAAAAGCCAGGTCTGGAACATAAATGTCCAATTCCAAGAAAACAATCCATCAGGACAACTATGCACTATGTACTGGCTGTCCACTCCGGACACTACAAGAGCATGCACAAAGGTGACCCTGAGGCCCTGCTGCCTTCAGACAAGCCTTTCCCGCTATCTCCGGGTCTGACTCAGGAGCCTGAAGTGTTGTTATGGCCTAATTCTCCAGGCATGCCGCATAACGGGAGCTTTTCACTGGAAACAACTGATCAAATGATGCCATGCCACCTGCGTCCGCTGCCAGCAGAGGTGGGTGGTGCTGATGGTGGATGGTGGCACTCAGGAGTCACCAACTTACAAATAAAACCCTTTGGAAAGAAAGTCATGGGGTGCTACAAAGATGATACTGATTAACACCACTGTAACTGTCACAAGTTTTTTGCTTCTGAAAATTCCAAATAATTAGTCAGGCTAAACTGAATACTCTGCTTGGGTCTAGAAATACCACGGCAAACGTCAGTAACAACAATAACAGGAGGTATAGTTTACATGGAATACTGAAAGCAAAGAGCCTGATAGAGACCGTTTTTAAACTTACCCTGGGAATGATCATTCAACCACAAAGTGCCTAAGTATTATTAGCAACTGTTCCACCCATTCGGAACATCTCTGCCACTTGCAACAGTTTGAGAAGAATAAATCTAAGTAGTGCATGATGCTTTTGAGTCAGAATATGTGGCAATCAAAGCTGACTAAGAGAAGTAAAGGAGAAAACACCCAAAAGGTTGATCTATCTCAGAAATACAGCAGGTCTGAATGCGCGACAATAAGCTTTTATTTGTAAGATATTCAAGAAAATGCCATCAATAGGAGCAAGTTAAGCAGGTTTTGCCTAATTCTGAAGAGTGAAATCAGCTTGATTTTTAAATCTTTCTCAGCTATGTGAAAATACTCAATGAAACCACAAAGTACCAGAGTTGGTTGCAATGGAATTTTTCTTTGGAAGAGATCTTGCAAGGAACTTTTGCATTCTTTCATAACTTCCAAGTCCAAGAGGAGAAAAGAGAAGAAATTCTTAAAATATGAGTTAAGGGGAAAGCTTGAGAGAAGGAAGAATGCAGCTCAGACACAGGAGGGTGGCGGTGGACCCCGTGACGCAGGACATACCCGCCTTCTGGGGGTCTTCAACAGGTTGCTCCCCAAGTGGGCCTCTTGCACATTCTTCTGCAGAAATAAAGCCTCTTCGCTGTTAAGGTCTTCATTTCAAAGATAAAAGATCTCAAGAGAATACAAATTTGCTGCTATCAGCCTAATAAAGGCATTCTGGCTATGTTTGGGCAAGGAGAAAAGCGGGAGCAATGACCGTCATATGGGAATGCACCAACTTCAACAGGCGGCCTCAGCTCCGACCTCCTACCTTCATTTAGTATCAAGTGCTACACACTGTACTTACTGTATTCCCTAAAGGGGAGGAGGAAAATGAGACAGAGCAGGACATTCTGCACACTAGAGAGAAGACTTATGAGAGAGCTGCTGTACAACGGCAGATTTTGAGGCTACAAAATCACATATTTAATGAAAGTAGATCAGTGGGGAAAATGCTTCCTTGCTAGATTGGAAAGGACATACTCAAGACACAGAAACAACTAGAGGAAAACTGTATAGCCAACCAACAAAAATAAAACCACCCCAATTATCCCAAGCTAACTAACTACTTTTGATAGGGAAGAAAACCTGTTTCAGTGTCTTCATTTATCAACTGCTATTTTGAAATATCTGTTAAGGATAAGCATAACTTTAAAACAAGATATGTTACTTTTAATATCCTTTCTATGAGAGGAACAGTGAAGCCCACCTTCCCTCCCCACCACCATCCCATTAATTGAAAAGATTCAGAAAAAGAACCTTTGAAAATAGGCAAACCAACAAAGCTAGGAGCTGACAAGGAGAAAAACATGCATTGTGGGAACCACACTAGGCACCAGAAGTAAGCAACGGCAGAGAAACAGAACGGGACACTTACAGCAGCTATCTGTCAGGGGGTCCTGATGGCTACTGTGTTCTGAAACCATCGAGACAGAATAGCAGGATGGGAAGAATGTAGTCACAAACAATCCACCAGATGACAACACTACACAGTGCAGAGGTCAGCACAGCTAGGGGACATCTGGAAAGGGGTGAAGGGGAAAGAACAGATGTTCAAATTGGGAAGCCAAAATAAATTACGCAATCATCAATCAATCAATCAATCAATCAAGCCATATGTAATTTTAGACACCCTAAAAGCCCAAAACAGCAACAGGGATACAAAGGGGCGGTCCACAAGGATGGAGTTTTGCCATTTTATGTTGGAGAACAAAATGCTGTGTTTAAACAGGTTTGATACTTGGGGACTCAGTCACTAGTTACATAACTACCCCATGGTAATTTAACTTTATGATACTGAAATCAGTCATAGATAAATGATTGAGGTTCTTCAAAAAGCACAAGATGTGCACACACAGAAAACTAAACCAAACCATAATGGGCAAAGGAGGCAAAACCAGATAACCAAAACCAAACAAACAAAAAACACAAAACCCCAGACCAGTTAACAAAATCACAGGAGGCACAACTAAAAATGAACGTAACACAGCAGAACTGATCTCATTTCAATGGAATCACTAACTCCTGAGTCATCCAGGAAGCTAAGGGAATGGCACATTTTTATAATACGGTTCACATTTAACCAAGGGCAGCACAAAATGAGCAAAATTTCACTGAAGTATGCATACTATAGATTTTTCTTAGTTGTTTTCTGCACTCACTTTCTTCATACTAGTTGGCTTTCAGCTTGGGGTTTTTTATTTTTTAATTATTATAATTTTTTGAGATGGAATCTTGCTCTGTCACCCAGCCTGGAGTACAATAGTGTGATTTTGGCTTACTGCAAACTCCGCCTCCCAGGTTCAAGCAAATTCTCCCACTGCAGCCTCCTGAGTAGCTGGGATTAGAGGTGTGCACCACCACGCCCAGCTAAGTATTGTATTTTTAGTATGGGGTTTCAACACGTTGGCCAGCTGGTCTCAAACTCCTGACCTCAGGTGATCCACCTGCCTCGGCATCCCAAAATGCTGGGATTACAGGCATGAGCCACTGCACCTGGCCTCTTTTTCATTTTTAAGAAATGGGTCGGCCGGGCGCGGTGGCTCATGCCTCTAAGCCCAGCACTTTGGGAGGCCAAGGCAGGCGGATTACCCGAGGTCAGGAGTTCGAGACCAGCCTGTCCAACATGGTGAAACGCCTTCTCTACTAAAAAAAATTACAAAAATTAGCCAGGTGTAGTGGCATACGCCTGTAATCCCAGCTACTTGGGAGGCTAGGGCAGGAGAACTGCTTGAGCTCGGGAGGCGAAGATTGCAGTGAGCCGAGATCATGCCACTGCACTCCAGCCTGGCCGACAGAGCAAGACTCTGTCTCAAAAAAAAAAAAAAAAGAAAGAAACAGAAGGTACTGCTCTGCTGCCCAGGCTGGAGTGCAGTGGCGTTATCATAGTTCACTGTAATCTCCAACTCCTAGGTGCAAACAATCCTCCGACATCAGCCTCCTGAGTAGCAGCTGAGACTACCTGTTCATGCCACCATGCCCAGTTAGTTTTTTGTTGTTGTTGTTGTTGTTTAATTTTTTTGTAGAAACAGAGTCTCACTATGTTGGCCAGGCTGGTCTCCAACTCCTGGGCTCAAGTGATCCTCCTGCCCTTGAACTCTCAAAGTGCTGGGATTACAGGCATGAGCCACTGTGTCCAGCCTCAGCTTGGTGTTTCTCAATCCATTGATCTGGGTTCTAGCAGCAAGGAAGGAAACCTCCTCCCGTTTAGAAGGGCAGAAGCTCCTTCCAGTGACTGCACTTCCACATGGTTACCTGGATACATCTGTGACCAAATACTAGAGCCGCTACTGAGCATGTGCCACGTGTGTGGTACTGCTGATCAATTTGGAAGCGACTGATTTGGCTTATCATGTCATTTTTATTGTTGACCTCATCACTGTCATCATTAAAAATTCCATGTCAGGCCAGGTGCAGTGGCTCACGCCTGTAATCCCAACACTTTGGGAAGCTGAGGCGGAGCAGATCACGAGGTCAGGAGTTCGAGACCAGCCTGGCCAACATGGTGAAACCCCATCTCTACTAAAAATACAAAAATTAGCGATACGTGATGGTGGGCGCCTGTAATCCCAGCTACTCAGGAGGCTGAGGCAAGAGAATCACTTGAACCCGGAAGGCGGAGGCTACACTGAGCCAAGATTACGCCATTGCACTTCAGCCTGGGTGACAAAGCAAGACTCTGTCTCGGAAAAAAAAAAAAAACGTACATGCCAGGCATCTTATATTGTAGAAAGGGATTAGACTAAAGGGTGAACTCGAAATACAAGCTAACCTCACCCCACAAGTTATACCTACACCATCTTATTTAATCTTCCCACACAAAAAAAACAAGCCTACTAATATATATATTAAGATCACAGGGGTGAACATTTAAACGGAATGAATAAATGGCCTGAGAGCACTAGAAAACTCTCTACCCATCCCAGGCTTCACTTTCAGTTCCTTAAAGGCAGAACAGCCTGAATGTCCAGGTGTCAGCATTATAGATGGTTATTTGTTCCTCTAGTAAACCTCATGGCTAAAGAATTACTTTCCATTGCTAACACACACACCCATCTCCAAACCTGCCAAAACCATCAGTATGCAGAACGACAGGCCTCATGGCTCAAGTTATGAAATCTACCAAATCCATTTTAGCACAGACAATATACTTGTCATCACGTCCTGAAGATCAGCTCAATGTCAATGGTGCCACGTGGTTTACTGTCATCACTGTAGTCAGGATTAGACAGGCTGAGCAAATGGCCATTTTACAATTGATAAAAAACTTAAACTCTCCCCCAAAACTGACCATTTATAAAAGAGAAACCGGCCAGGCGCTGGTGGCTCATGCCTGTAATCCTAGCACTTTGGGAGGCTGAGGCGGGTGGATCACTTGAGGTCAGGATTTCGAGACAAGCCTGGCCAACATGGTGAAACCTTGCCTCTACTAAAAATACAAAAAATTAGCTGGGTGTGGTGGTGCACACCTGTAATCCCAGATACTCGGGAGGCTGAGGCAGGAGGATCATTGGAACCCGGGAGGCGGAGTTTGCAGTGAGTCGAGGGCATACCACTGCACTCCAGCCTGGCCAACAGAGCAAGACTCCGTCTTAAAAAAAAAAAAAGAGAGAGAGAAACCAATCATTGGAATAATATTTTATGTACTACAACTTTCTCCTAAGAGTGACTAGTACTTGTGTATTTCTCACTAACTTTCTTTCTTGCACGTACTGTATTTTCATAAGGCTAAGTGCCAATGTTAAAGCAAAATAACTTGCTCACAGAAATCAATGAGTCAAAATTGGGATGAAGAAATTGATTTTGTATTTTTCAACCCAAGCCATTGTTGAACACAGTCCCTCAGGGACTTCTATTCCTAAAATAACTACAAAGACACAAGAGGGAAAGAAAGAAACCTTCAACTCATCTTTTCTAGGGCCAAAAAGCTGCAAATAATAGCAGAGAGGGTTTGAAAAAGCAGAGAAGGGATACGCAAAATGTTGTAACGGAGGAGGAAGGAGATTTGCTGAGACTCATCAAAAATCCCCCGGGGTTTATACACATAACTCAGAGCTTAGAAAAACTAGCATTTTGCTTTCTTCTTTGAAAGTGTGGCCTAAAACTTTGTTATTTGTGTTATGTGGGGCTATTTTTATATATTGTTTTTAGGATATTAACAAAAGGAATCCTGAGCTCACTGCAGCCTCAGACTCCTGGGCTAAGTGGTCCTCTCGCCTCAGCCTCCCGCATAGCCTGGTCTACAGGTGCACACCGCCATGCCCAGCTAGATTTGAACTCATGTTAATCAGGGTAGCAGATTTAGAGGGTGACTAAAGGAAACTGCCTATTTAACAAAAACTTTTGACTAAGCAGGATTTGTATCCCCTGACTCTCAACTTGACTTTTGAACAGCAGGCAACAAAATATTAAAAAATAAACGATGATGCTGATTCTGAAAAACAAAACAAAAAAACCTGGACACAGCTAAAATCAACCCACAAAAGCATCAGTTTCCTAGGGCTTGCAATTCAATGTGTGGTCCCTGGACCAGCAGCCTCTGCTAGAAATGTGAAATCTTGGGCCTTGCCCCCACCCCACTAATCATAACCCATATTTCAACAAGTGCCGGGTGCCTCATGCACACTTAAGTCAGAGGAGCACTGCTCGAGGGCACTGCCTGCCTCCGCCACATCCAGAGTTAGTATCTGGATGATTACCTGGAGCCACCACAATACTGCCAAAGAAAAACCATGAAGGCCTTAGATGAAGACTTTTAATAAGGAAATTAAAAACAAAATGACATTCAGAGTTAAATAAATTATACAAAAGGCAACATTTTCTTTGTTTGTTTTTCGGTTTGTTCTCACTCTGTCGCCCAGGCTGGACTGCAATGGCGCAATCTCAGCTCACTGCAATCTCCGCCTCCCAGATTCAAGCAATTCTCCTGCCTCAGCCTCCCGAGTAGCTGGGATTATAGGCACCCACCATCATGCCCGGCTAATTTTTGTATTTTTGTAGAGACAGGCTATCACCATGTTGCCCAGGCTGGTCTTGACCTCCTGATCTCAGGTGACTCGCCCACCTTGGTCTCCCATAGTGCTGGGATTACAGGTGTGAACCACCATGCCTGGCCAAAGGCACCATTTTTAAAGCAGTCTAATTGACTACAGTACCACTAAGCTGCAAAAGAAATCTTCATAAATGCCTGTCATCACAATGGATGCCCTACATGCATTCACGTCACACTGCATACTGCAAGGGCATCACAATGGATGCCCTACATCACATAACACTGCATACTGCAAAACTCAACTCTTTGCATTGGGTCTTTGAAGAACCTCCCAGAGGAGCAGCCCACAATGACACATGCCTTACATGTGATTCTACTTCAGGATTTTTATGACGAGATACTAGTGAGGAATTACCTTCAGTTAAAAAGAAAACCTGTTCTCTGCCAATACAAATGGTTTATTATATCATACTTCCTTACCATATTACAAGATGCTTACTGAATAAATGATCTATGTCCATCACACTCCCTTCCCCCAAAAAAGAAGGTTGGAAATCTGGTGCCCCACACTGAAAAAGGAAGTAACTAGAAGGAAGAAATCCAGTGGCAAACAGGTGGGACCATCTACTGAAGAGCAGCCTATAAAAAAGACCACGCTCATGCAGTTTGCTTCTGCGTATTCTTCTAATAATCTTGGACGCTCCATCAGGTTCCATCCCAACTAACACACGTTCACGAGAATGTACACACGGACACACATACACTCAGTAACTGCAACACTTACTATTCTCAGGCTAAATCTTCCTCTATAATTAGAAAATCATTCCCCAAAGAAACAAACAAAAAACCCAAAATATAGTTTAGACCAGTTCACTGTTGCCCCAAAAACAACGTAATGTCATTAAGCCGTCATGTCACGCTGATCAAAACAAATGATCTGCTACGTGGCGAATGTAAAGAAATAGACTAGTTTATAACTATGGACAGGTCTGGCATCCTGGGCTTTCCATCTGCTGTTGAGCTCTGGAGGGTGCCCCGTGCTGATTATTCATGGAGAAAAAGTATCCCTGATGTCGCCTTCCCACCCATAAAGGCTCATGAGGACCAAGGTAAACAAGGGCCAGCTGAGAGATTCCAAGGCCAGCACCCCTAGGTTTTAAATAACATAGGCAAACATTTCAAAGTGGCATCATGGGCTTGCAACTATGGAGAAAAATGTACAGGAAAAACCCTCACCAAGGACCCCACACACAAAATAAAGAAACATCAACCACAACAAAGGAACCCAGACTCACGTGAGAGGAATAGCGTTTGTTTTTGATTGTCTTCTGCTTTTCAGGGCCCGAAGTCTATCACCTTGTGTCACTCCATTGATTTCATCGTCGTCACTGTACTGTGTAAGTAAAAAAAGCACTGAGCTAATGGTTTAAATTGCACTTATTAATGCAGTAAAGCAGAGCAGCAATTTATCCACATAAACACAGACAGTCCACGTTTCTGCAAACTCTAAAATATTTTTCCCTTTCACAATCAAGCTACAGATCACATTTTAAGACAGCCAAAGTCGACTTTCAGAGACAGCCCAGCACTCATTATAGAACGTATCAACAGTGAAGACGGTTAATGGGCTTTCACGTTTGAAAACATTCTTTTTAAAATCTCACAGTGTACTTACTACCACTTAATGTGGTACTGCTGCCCCCTAAGCCCTTGATTTGCTAAAAGCTCTCCATTTGAGACTGATTGCCTTTCTAAATCGGCTGTTGTGAAATGGCAAAAAGGGGTGAGGGGCAGGGGTAGATCTGGCTAAAGAGCTCACTTCACAACCTTTTATGCACCTGCCGAGTTATAGTTTTATGGACGCACAACCTCGTTTCCACTATTTTGGGTAAAAAGTGCCTAGAGAGGGTTATAAATATAAAAAACTGACAATCATCCAAGAACTGCTTTATTATTTTACCTACAGATTTCTCCATGCCCTGACAAGGTTTCAACAGCAGTTAAAGCAGTAACAACATCTCAACAGAAACAGCTTCATTACCGGTTCGGGTTCTTGCTGGTCTTGATTCTCGACCCCATTTATGGAAATGTCATCAACGCCAGAGAGAAGTTTGGAGAAGGCTGCTCTGTGTTGTCCATTCTCCTGCCCCTTTAACTTCCGACGAAAATAGTCCCCTTCCAGCCAGAGGCTTGTTTGCTTCCTAGAGCATTTAAATATCATCAAAATAGAGCTTTCCAGAAAGACACATGAACAACTTCTTCCTACCAGACTATCCGTTGTTACTGGAAACTAAGGGAAATTCCAGTCCCCATCAGATTCCAACCCCACTTGTTCCCTTGGAACTATAGACGTACGCTACTACTTACATCACCAAAAACTGCTGCTGAGGCCCAATCACCGAGCCAGGTCTGCAGATCCTGACCCACGCAATGGTCTCGGCTGCTGTCATCCTGTAATGCTTCATGATGTAGCATGCTATCAGAGTGCCCGTGCGACCAAGGCCAGCTAGGAAAAGAAAGCAGCACAGAAATGAAACTTGGGCTCATGTGCTCCAGGATTTTGTCGGGCAGGTAGAATTTTTGTAAAAGGCTTCTCATGACTCTGCTTCTCTCAACAGCAGTTCTCAAGGCTGGCTACACTCTGGAATCACCTAGGGAGGTTTTTAAATACTGATGCCTGGTCTCATGCCCAGAATGTATTTATTATTTGTTTCATTTAATTATTTATTTTTGAGATGGAGTCTCGCTCTGTCGCCCGGCAGGCTGGAGAGAAATGACGTGATCTCGGCTCACTGCAACCTTCACCTCCCAGGCTCAAGCAATTCCTCTACCTCAACCTCCCAAGTAGCTAGGATTACAGGCGTGTGCCACCACACCTGGCTAATGTCTGTATTTTCAGTAGAGACAGGGTTTCACCATGTTGGCCAGGCTGGTCTCAAACTCACCTCACCTCGGGTGATCCGCCCACCTCGGCCTCCTAAAATCCTGGGATTATAGGCTTGAGCCACCACGCCTGGCTTTACGCCCAGAATTTAGATTTAACTGGTGTGCAGCATAGCTTGGACAAAGAGATTCCTAAAATCTTCCAGATGATTCTATGTGTAGCCGAGGTGGAGAATCACTTTCTAAGCAATCATTCTAGTAAGTGCAGTGTCTTCTGCCCTGGGCATTTTAGAAAAATGGTACCACCATCTTTGAAAAAACAAAGGCTTGCAATTTTGCACTTACTCCCACATCCAATTATATTTTCTAGTTTGTTATATTTTCACTCAGATTTTTTTAAACCTCTATTGGTGCTGGCCTGTCTTATCTACACTATTATTACCTCCAGTGATGGTTAATTTTATGTGTCAATCCGGAATGAATCTTTGGAGATTAACATTTAAGTTGGTGAACTTTCAGTAAGCACAGTTCCCTCCATAATGTGAATGGGCCCCATCCAATCACCTGAAAACCTGGGCAGAACAAAAACACTGACTTTCCTGAGCAAGAGACTGCCTTTGGCTTTCATCTGTCCCATCAGCTCTCCTGTGTTTCCAGGCTGCTGGCCCACACTGCATATTTTGGACTCACCAGAATCTATACTTGCATAAGCCAATTCCTTTTAATAAATCTCCTACATATAAAAAAAAATCCTACTGGCTTTGTTTTTCTGGAGAACCCTAAATAAAACAGATTTGGATTATGAGGTGGGTGTCACTGTAACAACTAAATAGAAATGGAGAAGTGGCTTTGTGGGTGACAACCTTGGATATTTAGCAGAGGAGATTTATAAGGAAAGTGTTGAAGATACAACCTGATTTCTCCTTAACTGGTTACAGTAAAATGCAAAAGGAAAAAGACAAATTAAAGAAGAAATTGTTAAGCAACAGGGAATCAGGAACTAGAGTCAGAAAATTCTCAGGCTATCCATATTGCAAAAAATAAGAGTGTTACAGAGAGAAAAATCAAGGGTGTGGCTGAACATTCCGCTCTAAAGAGATTCCCAGGACTTAATCAGCCCTCTCAGCAGAAGCCAGGAAGAGAGATGGGATTATACCAGTAGAGACACTGGCAACTTGCAGTAAAGGGGATGGACATGGAATAAAACAAAGTAAGGCTTTTGGACTTCTGAAAGCAGAGCTACCTGGATGCAAACATTCTTTGTTCTTCAAGAAAAGGAAGGATGATCCCAAGCGCAATTTAGAGACCCCCAGTGCTGCCACTGCCACCAAGACACAGAGTATATAAGCTCAGGGCAAGCCTGTCTACTCCTTGATTTCACAGGGTAGGGCCACCTCTGATAGTTACAGCGAACCCAGCTGCCTCTGACCACAGCCCTCAGGGGCAAAGCCACCACCCTAGAGGGTGAAGAGGGCGTGGAGGGCACAGCGTGGAGCCAAAGAGGATGATCCTCTAGGCTTAAGATATAATGGGATTTGCCTGGCTAGGTTTTGGACTTGTCTAGAAGCACTTTCTTCTGGTTTCTCCCTTTTGGAATGGGAATATCTATCCAGTGCCTATACCATCACAGCTGGGAGGAATTACCATCACAGCTGGGAGGAATTACGTCTCAGGATGGATCATACCTCAAGTCTCCCCTATACTTGAGTTGAATGCTATTTAGATGAGACTCTGAACTTGGAGTTGATGCCAGAATGAGTTGAGATGTTCAGAGCTGTTGAGATGGGGGTGAATGTATTTTTGAAGTGAAGGGACATAAATTTGAGGGGGGTCAGAGGGCAGAATATAATGAAGTGAATTGTGTCTCCCCTAATCTTAATCCGTATGTTGTTCTAACTCCCAGTACAACTATTTGGAGATAAGGCCTTTATGGAAGTAAATAAGGTCACAGAGTGGGGCCCTAATCCAATAGGACTGGGGTACTCCTAAGAAAAGAAAGAGATGAGCCAGGCATGGTGGCTCGAGCCTGTAATCCCAGCACTTTGGGAGGCCAAGGAGGGCGGATCATGAGGTCCGGAGATTGAGACCATCCTGGCTAACACAGTGAAACCCTGTCTCTACTAAAATTAGCCGGGTGTGGTGGTGGGAGCCTGTAGTCCCAGTTACTCGGGAGGCTGAGGCAGGAGAAAGGCATGAACCCAGGAGGCAGAGCTTGCCGTGAGCCGAGATTGCACCACTGCACTCCAGCCTGGGCAACAGAGTGAGACTCTGTCTCAAAAAAAAAAAAAAGAAAGAAAGAAAAAGAGACAGACAGCAGGAGTTAAGTGCAAACAGAGGACAAACCATGAGAAGACTCAGAGACAACAGCCATCTGCAAGCCGAGGAGAGAGGCCTTCCCAGAAAACATCCCTGCCAGTGCCTTGACCTTGGACTTCCAGCCCCCAGAACTGTGAGAGAATTAACTTCTGGTGTTTAAGCCACCCAGCCGGTGATATGCCCCAGCAGACTAATACACCTCTTAGTGACTCTCAATTTTCACCTACAGCCCAATTTTCATACTGTTCTCATTTTTCCTCTCTAAACAAAGATGCAATCATACAAGAGCCTCTCTAGGCTTTTAATTGGTCATCATTGTATTTCAGGGTATCTCAACCTCAGCAGTACTGACATTTGAGGCTGGACAATTATTTATAGTGAGGGGCTGTCCTGTACACTGTAGGATGTTTAGCAGCGTCCCTGATCTCTACCTACCAGATGCCAGTAGTACCCAACCCTCAAAAAAGGTCTCCACACATTGTCAAATGTCGGGTGTGTGATGGGGTTGGGATGCGAAAGGACCCTGGTGAAGAATAACTTCAACTGCTTTTTATAATTAAAAAATGAAATAAGTAATGCTGAATTTTGTTTTAATTATGTTTAAAAATTGGAGTAAAATATACATAACATAAAATTTACCATTTTTCTTCATGTATCATTTTCCTGATTTCATTTAGTTGTCTGAATTCTCTTTTAGCTCACTGAACATGTTTAAGACAGTTATTTTAAATCCTGTATCAGTTAATTCAGAAACTTACATTTCCTTACTGTCAGTTTCTGACTATCAATTTAACCACTTTTTATGTGTCCAGTTCAGTAGCATTAAGTGCATTCACATTGTTGTACAAACATTACCACCATCCATCTTCAGAACATATTTCATCTTGCAAAACGGAAACTCTGGACCCATTAAACAATAACTACCAATCCCTGCCTCCCCTCAGGCCCTGGCAACCACCATTCTACTTTCTCTTACCCCGAGTATCACATACAAGTGGATTCATACAGTATCTGCCCTCTTCTGACTAGCAGACCTAAGTTGGCCTATTATCTTTAAGGTTCGGCCATGTTGCAGTACATGTGTCAGAATTTTCTTCATTTCTAAGGATGCAAAATATTCTGCTGTATGATATAGAACATTTTCTCTTTTTTTTTGAGACGGAGTCTCGCTCTGTCGCCCAGGCTGGAGTGCAGTGGCCGGATCTCAGCTCACTGCAAGCTCCGCCTCCCAGGTTTATGCCATTCTCCTGCCTCAGCCTCCCCAGTAGTTGGGACTACAGGCGCCCGCCACCACGCCCGGCTAGTTTTTTGTATTTTTTTTTAGTAGAGACGGGGTTTCACTGCGTTAGTCAGGATGGTCTTGAACTCCTGACCTAGTGATCCGCCTGTCTTGGCCTCGCAAAGTGCTGGGATTACAGGCTTGAGCCACCGCGCCCGGCGGATATAGCACATTTTCTTTAGCCATTTCTTTAGCCTTCCTCTGATGGAAACCTGGATTGCTTCCACCTTTTGGCTATTAAGAGTAATGCTGCTGGCTGGGTGCGGTGGCTCACACCTGTAATCCCAGAACTGTGGGAGGCTGAGTTGGGTGGACTGCTTGAGGTCAGGAGTTTGAGACCAGACTGGCCAACATGGTGAAACCCTGTCTCTACTAAAAATACAAAAACTAGTTGGATGTGGTGGTGCGTGCCTGTCATCCCAGCTACTGTGGAGGCTGAGGCAGGAGAATCACTTGAACCCAGGAGGCGGAGGCTGCAGTGAGCCGAGATTGCACTATTGCACTTCAGCCTGGGAAATAAGAGTGAAAATCCATCTCAAAAAAAAAAGGAAGAAGAAGGAAAGAAGAGGAAGAGGAAGAGGAAGAGGAGGAGGAGAAGAGGAGGAAGAGGAAGGACGAAGGACGAAGGAAGAAGGAAGAAGAAGGAAGAAGGAAGAAGAAGAAGGAAGAAGGAAGAAGGAAGAAGGAAGAAGGAAGAAGGAAGAAGAAGAAGAAGAAGAAGAAGAAGAAGAATGCTGTTATAAACATGGGTGTAAAAATATCTGTTCATATCCCTGCTGTCAATTGTTTCTGGGCATATAACCACCTATGCTGAATGACATTAATTTTTTCAGGAACTGCCACACCATTTTCCATAGCAGCTGTATTGTTTTATATTCCCACTAGCAGTACACAAGGCTTCTAATTTCTTCATATCCTCACTAACACTTGAAATTTTCTGGTGGTGATATTTTTGTTCTTTTAGATCATAGCCATCCCAATGGGTGTAAAGTGGTATCTCATTGTGGTTGTGATTTGACTTTCCCTACAAGTCAAAAATGCTAAGAATTTTGCATGTGCTTACTGGTCCTTTATATCTTTGGAGAAATGTGTATTCAAGTCCTTTTCCCATTTATGAACTGGGTTTTGTTGCAGTTTTTAGGAGTTTTCTCTGTATCTTCTGGATGTTAATCCCTCATCAGATGTGATCTGCAAATATTTTCTCCCAATCCATGGGCTACCTTGTTACTCTGCTGATAGTACACTTTGGTGCACAAAAGTTTTAAATTTTATATAGCCCAATTTGGCTGTTCTTTTATTGTCAGTGCCTTTGGTGTCATATTACTGCCAAATCTAATATCATGAAGTTTTCACCCTCTTTTTCTTCTAAGACTTTTATAGTTTTAGGTCCTATATTTAGGTCCTTGATCCACTTTGAGTTAATTTTTGTACATGGTATTATTTTTTACATGTGGATATCAGCTTTTCCCGGCACCATTTGTTGAAAAGACTGTCCTTTCTCCATTGAGTGGTGTCTGTATCCTTCTTGAATGTCATTTGACCATATACACAAGGATTTATTTCTGAGCTCTCTATTCTATCTCACTGGTCTTTATATCTGTCTTTATGCCGGTACCACACAATCTTGATTGATGTAGCTTTGCACCAAGCTTTTTTTTTTTTTTTTTTTTGAGACAGGGTCTCACTATGTCGCCCAGGCTGGAGTGCAACCGCACAATCATGGCTCACTGCAGCCTCAACCTCCCAGGTTCAAGGGATCCTCCCATCTCAGCTTCCCAAGTAGCTGGGACTACGGGGTACACACCACCATGCCCAGTTAATTTTTGTATTTTTTAGTAGAGATGGGGTTTTGCCATGTTGTCCAGGGTAGTCTTAAACTCCTGGGCTCAAGTAATCCTTCTGCCTCAGCCTCCCCAAGTACTGGGATTACAGGTGTTAAGCTACCATGCCCAACCTGTATGATGAAGTTTTGAAACCAGAAAGTGAGTCCTCCAACCTTTTTATTCCTTTTCAAGATTGTTTTGGCCATTTGGCATCCCTTGAGATTCCCAAATGAATTTCAGAATCATTTTTCTATTTTTGCAAGCAATGTTGGAATTTTGACAGGCTTGCATTGAATCTGTCTATCTCTTTGGGCAATACTGACATGTTAACAATATTAAGTCACCCAGTGGACAAATGTGATGTTATTACATTTAATTATATCTTCTTTAATTTTTCTCAAAAATGTTTTAAATAAATCTTTCATCTCCTTGGTTAATTCCCCAATATTTGATTCTTCTTGATGCTATTACAAATGAAACTGTACTCTTAGTTTCTTTTTTAGATTTTTATTGTCAGGGCTTAGAAACAAGGGATTTTTGCTTGTTGATTTTATATGCTGCCACTTCTTTGCTGCACTCATTTATTAGTTCTAGCAGGGGCTTGGTGGGGTGTGTGTGTAATCTTGAGGGTTTTTCCTTTTTTTTTTTTGGAGACAAAAGTCTTGCTCTGTCCCCCAGGCTGGAGTGCAGTTGCACAATCTTGGCTCACTGCAACCTCCATCTCCCAGATTCAAGCAATTCCCCTGCCTTAGCCTCCAAAGTAGCTGGGACTACAGGCACATGCACCTCGCCCAGCTTTTTTTTTTTTTTTTTTTGTATTTTAGTGGAGGCGGGGTTTCACCGTGTTGTCCAGGCTGGTCTCGAACTCCTGAGCTCAGGCAATCCACCAGCCTTGGCCTCCCAAAGTGCTAGGATTACAGCCATGAGCCACTGCACCTGGCCCAGGGTTTTCTATAATACATACAAGTCATCTCATCTGCAAACAGATATTTTTACTTCCCTCTGTTCAATTTCAATGTTTTTTTTTTTTTTTTTTCCTTACTTGCTTTGGCTAGAACTTCCATTACCGTATTAAACAGATGCCACAAAACCAAGCATCCTTGTCTTCTTCATGGGCTCAGAGGAAAAGCTTTCAGTCTTTCACCACTGAGTATGATGTTAGCTGTGGGCTTTTCACATATGGTTCTTATGTTGAAGTAATCTCCTTCTATACCTAGTTTGCACTGTTTTTTATCACAAAAGGGTATTGACTTTTGTCAGATGCTTTTGTGCATTGAGATGATCGTGTGGTTTTTGTCCTTAATGTGGTATATTACACTGATTGATTTTCATATGTTGAACCACTCTTGTAATCATGGGATAAATCCTACTTGGTCATGGTACACAACCCTTTTAAATATGCTGCTGAATTCCATTGGCTAGTATTTTGTTCAAGGTTTTTGCATCGACGTTCGTAAGGGATACTGGCCTATAGTTATCTTGCAGTGTCTTTCTGTTTTGGGTATTAGGGTAATGCTGGCCTTATTGAGTTAGAAAGTGTTCTTTTTCCCCCACATTTTTGGAAGAGTTTGAGAAGGACTGGTTTTAGTCTTTTAAGTGTTTGGTAGAATTTACTGGTGATGCTATCATGTCCAGGGCTTTGCTTTCTCAGGAGGTTTTGGAATAATCTCCTTACTAGTTAGGGGTCTGTTCAGATTTTATGATTTAGTTCTGGTATTTTGTTTTTCTAGAAATTTGTCCATTTCATGTAGATTATCCAATTTGTTGTCCTATGATACTGAACATTTTTACACTACTGATCAGTTTTATTTCCACAGTATCAGTAGTAACGCCATTTTCATTTCTAATTTTAGCAATTTGAATCTTCTTCCTTTTATACTTCATCATTCTAGCTAAAGGTTTATCATTTTTGTTATTCTTCTTAAAGAACCAACCCTTGGTTTTGTTGATTTTCTCTACTGGTTTTCTACTCTCTGTTTTACAAATTACAGTAATATAGTACTTGCAATTTTTGTATACAATAATATACAATGATACTACTTGCAAACTACAAATTATTTTACAAATTACAATAATTTACATAGTATAATATTTGCAAGTTACAATAATTACAAGTTACAGTAATAATATTTTACAAATTATCGGCCGGGCGCGGTGGCTCAAGCCTGTAATCCCAGCACTCTGGGAGGCCGAGACGGGCGGATCACGAGGTCAGGAGAACGAGACCATCCTGGCTAACATGGTGAAACGTCGTTTCTACTAAAACATACAAAAAACTAGCCGGGCGAGGTGGCGGGCGCCTGTAGTCCCAGCTACGCGGGAGGCTGAGCCAGGAGAATGGCGTGAACCTGGGAGGCGGAGCTTGCAGTGAGCTGAGATCCGGCCACTGCACTCTAGCCTGGGTGACAAAGCAAGACTCCGTCTCAAAAAAAAACAAAAAAACAAAAAAAAACAAAAAAAACAAATTATCTTGTTACAATAATATTAGCTTTTACAGTGGTCCCTGTATTTGCCTTTATCAGAAATCTTTATTTCCTTTTCTCCAATGGCTGTACGTTACTGTCTAGTGTGCTTTCATCTCAACCTATAAGACTCCCTTTAGTATTTCTTGCAGGTCAGATCTAGGGATGAAAAACTCTCGCTTAAGTGTTTGGTAGAATTTACTGGTGATGTTACTATGTCCAAGGTTTTGCTTTCTCAGGAGGTTTTTGATTACTTAATCTCCTTACTAGTTAGGGGTTTATTCAGATTTTCTATTTGTTTTTTGCGAGTTACAATAATTACAAGTCACAGTAATAATATTTTACAAATTACCTTGCTACGATAATACTAGCTTTTATAATGGTCCATGTATTTGCCTTTATCAGAAAGGCAAATTGATTGCCTGGGTACTGTCTTAATTTCTCCACTATTTTTGAAGGAGTTTTGCCAGATGTAGAATTCTTAACAGGTTTTCCCCCCACTTATGCATTTTGAATATATCAACCCACTGCCTTCTATCCTCCGATGTTCCTGATGAGAGATCTGCTGACAATCTCAGTGGATGTATCCCTCCCCTGTATGTGGCAGGTCACTTCTCTCCTGCTGCTTTCAAGAGTGTCTCTGTCATTACAGCGCGATTATAATGCATGTTCACGTGGGCCTCTGAGTTTATCCTGCTTGGAGTGTGTTGAGTTTCTTGGATATTCTTGCATATATCACATTTGGGGAGTTTTCAGTCAAATCATCTGTCTGCTCCTTTATTTCTCTTCTCCTTCTGGAACTCCCACAATCTGTATCTTGGTCTACTTGGGTATGTCTCAGAGGTCCCTTAGATTCTGTTTAGTTTCCATAAAGACAGGCTCTTACAGTTTACGCTAGTCATTGATGTATCCTAGAACTTAACTATATAGTATGCACCCAATAAATATTTGATGAATAAATAAATGCATTTCAATGTGATGTCTTTATCTTATGCTCTTTATTCCTCCTGTTCCTCAGACTTGCTAGTTTTTTTAATGGTTCTAGCTTCACACTCACTGATTCTTCTGCCTGCTCAAATATGCTTCTGAATCCCTCCAGTGAATTTTTCATCTCAGTTATAGTACATTTCATTTCCAGAATTTCTTTTTGGTGTTCTTTTTATAACTGGTTATTAACATTTTGTTAATAGATTGTTTCCTTGACTTTTCCCACATTTTCTTTTAACTCTTGGGTATCTTTAAGATGGTTATTTAAAAATTTTTGCCTACCAAGTCCACAATCTGATCTTTCTCAGGGACAGCTTCTGTGAATTTATTTCTTCTTCTTTTTTTTGTTCTATCGCCCAGGCTAGAGTGCAGTAGCACAATCTCGGCTCACTGCAACCTCTGCCTTCCGGGTTGAAGTGATTTTTGTGCCTCATCCTCCCAATTAGCTGGGCTTACAGGTATCCATCACCACATCCAGCTAATTTCTTTGTATTTTTAGTAGAGATGGGGTTTCACCATGTTGGTCAGGCTGGTCTCAAACTCCTGACCTCAGGCGATCCACCCAACTTGGCCTCCCAAAGTGTTGGGATTATAGGAGTGAGCCACCGTGCCCGGCCTGGATGTATTTCTTCCCTTTGTATAGGCTATACTTCCCTGTTTCTTTGTATACCTTATGATTTTTCAATAAAAACTGAAATGTGATGTTTTGTCATTATATTTTAAACTACAAATACAGCAGTAACTCTGGAGATCAGTCTCCCCCTTTCCCCAAGGCTTGCTGAGCTTTTTATCCAATATTGGATTTTTTTAAACAAAACTATACTCCTTGTTTCTTAATTAACTAACAAAGAGAGTTAAATAAATCCCACTACCTTCATACCATGTATTATTGTATAGTCATTCATTTCTTCAAAAAATATCTATTAAGTGCCAGGCACTGTTATAATTGCTGAAAACAGAGCAACTTGTTAAGAATAGTTTCCATAAAGACAGGCTCTTACAGTTTATGCTAGTCATTGATGTATCCTAGAACTTAACTATATAGTATGCACCCAATAAATATTTGATGAATAAATAAATGCATTTCAATGTGATGTCTTTGTAGAATTACTTATGAAAATAAGTTACTATACTTTTCATATTAAATCAAAGGTTTAATGGCACTCTAAAAATAAAGGCAGTTTCGTGTTCTGACACATAAACTAAATGAATATGGTCTGTTTCTACATATTCATATACTCATACCATATACTATTATTTAACCACCCCTGGAAACGTACCTTTACAATGTACTGCAATGGCACCCTCAGCATTTTCACAGATATCCAGGAATTCTTTGACAATGGCATCAGTAGGGGTGCTGCCATCCGCAAAGAAAAGATCATGGTGATCGAAGCCAGCATCCGTAAAGCGTTTGGCATCATACATCCTTTTATTCAGACGAATAATGGTAGTAACACTGTGATTCTTAAAATATTGAATATAAGTCTCGGGAGAATGTTGGTGGTAACCTACATAAAGAAATGCACCAGATCTTGTAAAACACATAAAGAAAATAATGGCTAATAGTTTCACCTGTAATTGAGCGGACACAGTATCTGGACTGGGAATTAAATACCAAATTGATTATAACTGTAAAAAACAAAACAAAAAGAAAGTTAAAATCCAGTCAGAATGATGTACTGAAATGACCAAGTATGCTTAAATAATTAACCCTTGGTCAAGCTTGGTGTAACTCTTTCAAAAGAAAATACAGGACAGATACTTTCAATAACAAAATGAGATTGATGCCATAATTTCACATACCACTTTCAAGTCTGGCTCTTGAATGAGGTCCACAGAAGGCAATAAATCGGTCTGGTATTATCCAATTTAAATCTCCATTTT